>NW_004955425.1:7600440-7601953 GCF_000276665.1 Chinchilla lanigera | reverse complement strand
TGAATAGCTGTGATGACTGTATTGCTGTTGTCTGATGGTGTATTGAAATGAACAGTTAATGCTCACAATTTTTTATGTTCTGATCGACTTTACATGTTTGTGTCTGGTGATCTGAGCAACTGATTTGAAGGCAACAATATGCAATGGAATTACAATGGTGAACTCCTACTATCTTCTCTTGTGAAACTCTGTAACATTTCTAATGTTGTATTGAAGAATTATTTTGTTAATCTTTTTAATGGTTTGAGCAATCTTTCATTCTTACATCTGATAATCTGAGCTATGTAGTTGAGGATAGCGGTATGCAACTTAACAACCACTGTTGATTTGTATGAATTGGCCTTGACACCCTGTATCGCTTTAAATGTTCTTGCTTTGATTTGTTTATGTTTGTGATATTAGAATGCTGCTACTGTTCTGTTTCTTTTGTTTCTTTATCATGTACTACACTATTTAAAATAAAAAAAGAATGTAAAATCCATGTTAGTATTTAACTATACCATAGTAATTTGTGATAACTACTCTCTACTTTTTTTAAAAAAAGTCAGTAAGACCAGAGAGGTATCTAAAGGATCTCTCTCATGAATTTCAACAATTCTGTGACAATTTTCACATTAGGAGAGAAATTATACTTTTATTTTAGTTTTGCAAAATCTTATAATTTTAAATTGGTATCTGTAGCTACACCTGTGAGAAAAAGACTGTAATAGCTCTATTTTCCAAGCCTACATCTTGTAATCTGAGCAACAACTTGAAGATAACAACATGAAATATAATTACCATTGTTATTTTCCTATTATCTTGTTTTGAAATTCTGTATCATTGTTTTTATTACTTTTTTCTCTTTAAAATAAAATTTAAAAACATAAAATCCAGTTTTCTCTTTTTGTGGAAACAGGGTAAAACCAGCCACTGAACATCTCCACCTGGCTATCCTCAAAGCACTTCAGACTAAGTGTCTAAAGTGGAAGTTATTGCCATATGTACACGTCCTCATCTTCTTGATGTCATGTATCCTTATAGTTGTTGCCAGCATCCCTTTAGTGTCTTAGAGCAAAATCTGGAGCTATTATGCATGTCTTTTTACCATCAGCACTAAATTTTTCCAAAGGTTAGATGGAAAGTAATGTGAGGTAGTGATGTGAGAGGAAAAAAACTGGGGAAAGGACAGGTTCCAGTTTTTAGAGATATGCAGAACATCTTATTTCTGTAAATACTGAGACAGTATCATAGAGCAGGTGGTTCATAAACAACAGAAATATCATTCTTACAATCCTAGAAATGGAAGTAGTATGAGAGCAGTTTCTATGGTACATTTTATAATGTTATTAATGTCATTTATGAAGCCTCCACTCTCAGACTTAATAACCTCCCAAAGTCTCACCTGCATCCTATGATCCTAAAGATTAGGATTTCTTTTTATTTTTTTATTTTTATTTTTATTTTTATTTTAAAGATAAAAGGAGGGAAACATTAACAGACATACAACATTTTACAACATATCACAAGCACA
>NW_004955425.1:7548701-7594305 GCF_000276665.1 Chinchilla lanigera | reverse complement strand
GAGCACAGACTCGAGCCCAGGTGTCTAGCCGCTCCTGGAACACTGGCTCTCGCTGCGCAGGGCGCATGGGGCTGAGGGTTAAGATTAGGATTTCAAGGTAGATATTTTTTATGCTTACATTTACTTTTGCACTTTGTTTGGAATACCACACATCTGTATTAGGCAATTTATCAAGTTTTAAGAATAATTGAAATGTTAACTGGACCCAGAGTTCTCCAATTCATTTAGGCTGCTCCATGTATTCTAAATTCCCTCTGAGTTTTTTGCATAACATTAACCCAATAACTGCCTAAATGATTCATTCTATTTGTTTTGCCATCACACAAAAGGAAAAAGTGCTTTTGAAATTAGACTAATGTGAATTCACAAAATGAGAATTGTAATTCAGTATCAGTAAAGAGTGCAATTCTCTTATATAACTTGAGCTTTTGTTCAAGGACACTAAGATTTGTTCCTTACTTTAGAAGGAATACTAATTTCAAAAGCACCTAGCATATATCAGCAGATTAACTGTGTATTCTTGAATGAAAAAATGAATAATTATTTGTATCTTTTGCTTTGGTCACTACTCAGCTCAGTAATAACTAATGGTCCATATTTTCTTCACACAAGGCCTCATGGTATATGGTAAACATAGTGCCAGTTTTTTACCTTGTCATTATCCTTGTTTTTTGTTATATTTATATATCACATCCTAAATTTGTTTTTTGGTTTTTAAAAGTATAACACATATACATACCACTTCACTGTCCCTCTAAAGATCAAAAAGTATGACCATAATTATTAATTGTTCATTCAGTATTTAGTAAGACAAGAATAGATTTATGTAAAGAACATAATTTGCAGAAATTTACTAAAAGATATTGATATTTTGTTTTTTACTTGTGACACTGTTTTGTCAGAAAGCGATAAAATTTACTAATTCTACTTTTAAGTCAAATTTCAGTGTTATATAAACCACAAGCTAAAATATAGATATTATTGCTTTTCTTAGAAATTGTGGTCCATTTCTTCAGGTTTTCAGTAAACTGCGTTCAAGTGACAGGCATAAAATTATCAGAAAGATTATATCATCTTATTTTTGCTATACCAGATAGTTTTTTCCCTAAGTACAGTCTTAATGAAGGTCTAAAATTGCAACAAACTTCCCATTCTGAGTTTTCCCAGCCACAGAGGAAATGAGTCTGACATAGAAACTGTTTAACGCTTCCTTAAGTGTGCTTATTAGTTCATCTGTCCCTCCCTTCCCTCAAATCTTAACAAAATATTTGCTGATGGAATAAATAGAAAATGTCTATACTTCAGACTTTTGTCTATTCTTGAGAAGAGCTAACAAATCTAAAGCCATGATTCTTTGTGCTGAATTTAAATTTAGCTATTTCATTTTTAAATGTTTTCTTTATTATGTACTATGATGTCCTTTAGAAGACGTTAAATTTCCCATGCATTTTGTTATGGATGGATAAGTTCCATCTTAACAGCATATTCAGTCAGTTTTAATTTTCAACTTTTCCTTTTGTGAAACTTAGATAACAGAAAAGAAAGAGTCAAGGAACTTACCTGGATCATCATTCTCTTAAATGATCTAGAATTGAATGGGAAGTTTGAGTAAGAGAGAACTGTTTTTTAATGACCAAGTTTTGGGTTATTAAGTGTAACCCATTGTATTTCCATGCATATACCTGCTAGGCTTCAACTATGAAAAAGAGAGACGATAGAGAAATGGGAGACGTTAGGTTAAACCATAATGAAAATTTGGATTCTATTTATGTCTTAATGAAAAGCAATAATTAAGTTACTACAGTCTGTTTGTAGATTGAAACTTCTAATAGAAAAAGACATTTAACTTGATTCAACCAAAATGTAGTTATGTATTTTGCTTTTCACCTCATTTAACTTCACAACAGCCTCACATAGTGCATAATGATGATCATCCAAATGAAGAGAATGGCACTTTTCTACAAGCTCCCTATTGATTGATGGCTAAAACATAGGCCTGATGGTCATAGGTTCCGAGATAATAAGGAAATAAAAAGATTATGAGCTAGATATGGACCTGAAATAACTCCTGCCACCCACTCTAGCGGCACAGTTCTGTAAATTATTCAGTGTCTCTGAGGCAAGCACATAATTATACCTCTTGGTATTGTGAGAATAAAATGGGATTGTCTGTCAAAAGTATATTAGGTGCTAGGTAAATATTTTATCAGTATGCTGCTGATAAGCAATCATGGAAAAGTTTTAGCATGGTTTTAATATATATGATTATGAACTGGATTAATATTTATGAATGTCTAGTATATATATTTGTAAATATTAGATACAATCATCTAAATCCTCTAAAATCTGTAAAGAGACATAACTGCTGTGATCATCATTAAGTTACAAAGCCTGAATTTCTCCTATTTAACTAGTTACCCAAATTGGAAATAATAAATATATGGCCTGCCCATAAGAAAATGCTCTATTCAAAGTTTAAGCTGAGGAGAAAGTTGTGCACTTATGCTCCCATCTCTGAAGTTGAATGTCTCTGCAGAGTCACATCTTGACTCTTCTCTCTTTATTTTTCTACAGTTCTGCACAGAACTATATAAAAACCACTTTCATAAATACTACATACTGTCCTAAGTCAATAAAATATAATTATATAAGTAAGCTCTATAATAATTATATAAGTAGCTTGGTTACCTTACAAAACCTGGCTCTCTCTAATTAGAGCTGGTAATACACTATATTCTCTTTCTGCTAGACAGGGGCTATTTCCTTGTTTAGGAGATTTGACACTGCCATTTCCAATTCAAAAACTCACATGTCACTGTCATGGGCCTGGTTTTGATCTTTGAAGCACCTCTTCTTAAACTGGTATTCAGACTCATTGCTTTTAAGGAAAGGCGACCTGGTGCCTCCATCAGTTATTATTAATCTGAGGACAAACACAAATCCAGTCATGACAGATGTGGCTTGTGACATAAGCATGCTGTCGTCTCCAAGATCCCAGCATTGCCAAGCAGTCTAACAAGTACAGCCCAGCCTCCTGACTGGCATTGTTCATACAGGAAGCTATCTGGACAAAAGCTGAATCTGTTTCGAATTAGGGGAACAGAAATACAGTAAGATAACTGCAGTATTATTAAATCACAGAGAACAATTTATCAGGTAGATAAGTGGTCGCACCATCTTTCACATAAATGAGACAATAAAACAGATTTGGTCTATAATAGTCTAATGAAATGCAAACTGGATCTGATTATTCATTTTTAAAAATTCTTTGTTTTTATTACCTTTTTGGAATGAATTTTCTAGTTTTAGCAAGAATTGAGTCCCCTTCTTGAAATCCTTTTATATTTGCTCTTTTGTTTTCTGAAATCTTGTTTTGGAAGAGTAGAACTTGGAAAATATAAACTTTCTATTCATTTGAAAATCAGTAAACCTCGAAGTGCTTTCTAATAATAACTATCATTTATTGAGGACTTATTTTATAGGATAAGTATTTTATAGGTAATTATATTTTACCCTCACATACTGCAGTATTAAAATTTATAACCTTTTCATAGATTGAAAAATTGTGCCTAAGCAAAATTAAATAATATAGTCAGCATGACACGAACCTAAGTGAAAGATCTAGAAATTAAACAGATCTTCCCCACTCCAAAGACTGGTTTTCATCACTTACTTTTTATTTAGATACAAATCAATTTGAAAAGTTATGATGACCATTAGTTCAATACTTTGGAGGATTATGGAATAGAGTTCAGATTCAATTTAGTGGGGACAATATATGGGGTAGGATTCAGGCAAATTCTATATTTATTAAAACTGAAGCAAGTTCAGTAGGAACTCCCCTGTCCTAAGTCAATAGTATATAATTATATAAGTAGGCCCTATTTTAAAAAACCCTAGAAGTGTGCTTTTGAGTAAACAAGTAAAGGAGCTATAGGTATAAATGTGCTTCATTTAAAGGGATAATTGGAAAACAGGTTTTGTTCTGATGTAGTACAGTCTGAAGATAAGGGGAAGAGTCAGTGCTTTAATCATTTGGAGATGCATATACATCCATAGCCATTGTGCCAGTTATCAGTCTGCAGCCTCTTGCTCCAAAGCCACCCTTCTTTGCCTTGGAGTAGGACCCTGTAAATATTTCTCTTTGTCAACTGGCACAATGACCTCACAGTAAAAGATCTGGGGAATAGGGTTTGCTTCAAAAGAGGTAGGCATTTCTCTATCTGGCTGAACTGCTATGTCTTGTTCCACCAGCTCAGCTAGCAAGGCAAGGCTTTCCCCTCAGCATCCTTGCTGGCCTCAGTCCTTCTCCCATTCCCATGTAGGGGTGTACTTCCTTCCAAAGAGTTTTGCTAGCATAAACATGAGCATCTTTAGTGAGCAGCTTTCAGTAAGATTTTCTGGCACCCCAGTGGTGGCTTTCAGCTTTCCGCTGACTTCCTCCAGCCTCCCAGAAAACCTCATTATCCAATCAGGTCCAACATTCTTTGAAAAAGTCTAGAACTCAGGTTTGGAACATGGAAGCTCCTCCCTATTGGTCACTTCCCCATCCTTCGGACAAAATACCCAACACCCACAATTTAAAGAGGACAAGTTTATTTGGGTCACAGTTTCCAGTGGGTGGAGTCTATATTTGTCTGGATCAAAGGCAGGAAAAGCATGGAGGAAAGTCGGTGCAGGACTGTGCCTTATCCCATGGCAGACAGGAAGCAGGGAAAGAAGGAGCCGCAGACAAGAATATATCCCTCCAAGTCACACTCCCAGTAACCTACCTCTATCCAGGCTCTGCCTCTTAACAACATATTTAGCTACTGAACCCATCAATGGATCAATCCACTATTAAGTGTAACACCCCTTGATCCAGCTATGTCCCAAAGACATGAGACTTTGCAGGGACATTTTAGACCTAAATCATAACACCTTTGAGTGTTCTGTCTTTTTGCCCTGGACTTAGAAGTTTCTGTCTACATCTAGTTACCTTTGCACTTCCTTTACCCTTAAAACTCCATTGCAAATCTCTACATAAATCCTTTAAGGTTTCTAATGTAATCTTCTCCCTTGTCCAAATTTTCCTTATTAATTCATTTGATCTTTTCTAAAGTTTTTCTAATGTATTTTCTCCTTTATGTTTTAACTACAAAAAAATTACATATTGCTTCATACCATTCAGGATGTGAAAGAGACCTCTATTTATCAAACTCAGTTATAATGTTATTCTAGATGCATAAAAGAGGTCAAGATTAGCAGAAAAACCTAGAAACATATTCTTAATGTGTGCTAACCTAGATAATCCAGGAAAATGAGTGCAGAAATTAGGTGCTTATTCTTCCCTTATTAAGAGAGTTAAACCAGTACAAAGAAAGAACAGAAACGAGCGGACCTCCAGCATAACAAGATGAACAAAATTAATTTTGTTCTTGTTCTTTTCATAATTTGTTCATATGAAAATATAGAAGGATACTTACAAGCTTAGAATTTTATAGCTCAGGATATGTTGACCTTTATTTGCACTTGGATAAGTAAGTCAAAGATTCTACATCTTCAGTGTTCTGAGTCCTGCCCGGGGAGAACACCGGTATCCCTTGGTTTGACCCTCTCATCACTCGCTGGTATGCAATGTCAGTAAGAATCTTCTTTTCTGTGCGCACTGCTGCTGTTGTATTCCAGGTTGCTGCCTACATCCGCCTGGTAATTTTAGGAGAGTAGTCCTGAGTGGGCTTTCATTCTTCCATGACAGCTTGGTTATGTCTTTCTCTTGTTCAGATCTAACACTGTCTCTACCCACAAGGCCATCATCCTCTCAAGCCTTTCCACATCACAGTCTATGAAGTCCAGTGGGCTCAAACACCTACCCACCCAGATCTTGTAAACTTTATGTTTTCCATGTAGTGAGAAATTTACTCAACACAAGGGCTCCTCTCTCCATGTGTTGGTCACTCATCTGAAAATTTGGTAGTCATTAGGAAGGACTGAAAGGAACACCATAAATGAGTCATTTTCTTATTCTTTCCAGCTGAGTCACTCATTATGAAGACGGTACATACACAAACACACTCCCACACTCACTGACATACATACACACCGAGCAAGTTCCTGAGTGGTCAGCTATTTGTTAAAAGTGTGTCTTACATTTTCTACTAGACTCTAAATCATAAATGTGAGACAAAAACCCAATTTATTTCTGCCCTTCCTGTTCTACATAAGCAGCATTTTTATATATGGCAAGAGGGCAAAATATTTGTTAATGAGAGAAAGAATGAATTGCCTTATTTTTAATTCCAATAAATTAGGCTGATTACTTTAACCACATAATTAAGAGTTTCACTTTAGAAATAACAAATCATTGAGAGCAACAAAATAAGGACTCAAAAATTGCTTACTTAGGGACTAGTTATAATCAGTCAGTTATTCAACAATATTTATTAGAAAATTCACTATGTGCCTGAACTATGGTAGGTGCTCTGGTTACAAAAATAAACAAGGTGACTGCTATTAAGGAATTTAAAGTCCAAAAAGACAATTGGCCCATGATCAGGTGTTTACTTTTCAGTTGTAATGCCAAAAGAGATGAGTAAATATAAAGTTTACATAGAAAACACAGTTATGTTACACTCTATAATTGCACCAACATAACAAGCAATGAAGTCTGGTGCAATTTCCAGTTAAATAATTGCCTTTACTAAAAGGGTGCAAGCTCCATGACATCAGTAGCTATGTTTGCTTTACAGTTTTACCAGTAACTAGGAGAGCATCTAGCATAGAAGAGGCATTAAGTAATCACCTGAGTGAAGGAATGCTAATATAGCTATCGCTACCGGTATCTGGAGGAAAAGGTCAAGACAACACAGATTTTTACTGTAGGAAATCAGATTACTTGCCAGCTTGAAATGATTTTGAATTATAGACCTATCACTTACTAAGTAGACTACGGTGCTGCTATCTAAACATTGGCTTTTACATTTGTGAATGGAATATTACTACCTAACTCATAGACTTTTTTGAGGATTTAAACAGCAAACGTAAGTGTTAAGCACCTTACCTAATAAACACTATGAAATTATCAAATACCTATTATTTTATTAATGTTTCTTTCTCCTATATTTTATTTTTATCACACATAGTGGAAGCAGAGAATGTGGAAATATTTTTCAGTGTCAATTTGATAATAACTTCACATGTGTGGACAACAGAATAAAATGGCTCCCGAAGCTTTCTGTTGAAATAAATGGTAGTGCTCATTAGTACTGATATATGAACAATTTTCACAGCCTAAGACTGAGGGGATCTATGTCACTATTTAGTTTTGTGTTTAATATTTATTTTTTATTGGTTCTTGTTTACATTACACAGATTCCTTGTGGGGAGTTGGTACATGAACATAACACATCTCAGCTGTATTTTTCATCCCCTTACTTGCCACTCCCTCTTTCTTCCTTCCATATCTTCACTCTTTGCCATTTGAAAAAAATCTACATCCCTACTTCCCATTATCTATTTTTAATTTTGTTCTTTATTTATATCTCGAGTTTCTCATATAAGAAAAAACGTGATATTTGTGTATCTGATTCAATTCAGTTAACATTATGGTCTGAAGGTGCATCCATTTTTCTACAAATGACTCAGGTTTGTCCATCCTTATGACAGAGTATTACCCCATGGTGCATACATACCACATTTTCTTTATCTATTCATGTATTCATGAACATATAGGATGCTTCCAAGATTTAGCTCTTATGAATTTTGCTGCTATAATATGGATGCACATGTATCACTGTCACATGCTATTTTAATTTAGAAAGTTATCCAGAAGGTAAATACGTGGGAAAAATGAATTTCTAATTTTAATTGTTTAAGGAATCTCCACACTGATTTCCGTAGTGGTTGCACCAGTTTACATTCCCACCAAATGTGTGGAAGTGGTACTTTTCCCCCTCAGCTCCACCAGCATTTGTCATTATTTGACTTTTTGATGATTACCACTCTTTTTGGAGTAAGATGGATTCTCTACATTGTCTTAATTTCCATGTCTAATGATCAGAGGTGTTGAGCATATTTTCACATATTAGTCATTTGTGCTTCCTCTGAGAAATATCTATTTATTTCACTTGTTTATTATTTATTAGGTCTTTTATTTTGAGGGGTCTAATTTTTTTGTTTTTACACATTTTAGATATCATTCCACCGTCTGAGGGAATAGCTGTCAACTTTTTCCCACACTGTATGTTGTCTCTTTATTCTGTCAGCTGTCCCTTTGCTGAACAGAAGTTATTTATATATGATCCTATTTGTTGATTCTTGGTACTATTTCTTGTGGCATTGAAGGACTGATCAGAAAGTCTTTGCCTAAAACTGTCTTCAAGAATTTTACCTATTTTATCTCAGAGAAGAATGATTCTGCTTTAGTATTTAGAAATTTGATTCGTTTTTAAAATTAGTACATGATGAGAGGTACACATCTAGATTCAATGTTCTGTATACAGATAGCCAATTTTCCCGGCATCATTTGCCAAAGAGGCTCTCTTTCTTCCAGTATATGTTCTTGGCCCATTTGTCAAAGATCAGATAGCTGAATGTATGTAGGGTCATTTCTGCATCCTCTATTCTGTTCAATTAATCCGCATATCTTTTGTGCCAGTTCTATGCTGTTTTTATTACTATGGCTTTTAATATAGCTTCAAGTCTGGGCTTATGATGACTTCTGTTTTGCTTTTGTTATGGAGGAATACTTTTCTAAGTCTCTTCTGGTATCATGTGAATTTTAGAATTGTTTTCTCTACTTCTGTTTGAATACTGTTGGTATTTTGATTAGGATTGCATTGAATCTGTATATCTGAATACATTGGCATTACATATTCAGGAAAAAAGGGCATCTTTCCATTTCCTGGTTTCTGCTTTGATCTCCTCTTTAAGAGTACTGTAGCTTTTATTATAGAGGTCTTTCACTTCCTTGTTTAGGTTAACTCCTACATATCTAATTTTTCTCAATGCTACGAGAATGGTATTGTTTTCCTAATTTTTTTCAGTGATTTCCCTATTGATGTACAGGAACACTACTAATTTTTATGTGTTGATTTTGTATCCCACTACATTTGTATATGCTAAGCCATACCTGCATCCCTGGAGTGAAGCACACTTGATCATGAAGTGTGATCTTTTTGATGATTTGCTGTACTTTTCTTGCAAATGTCTTATTGAGAAATTTTGCCTCTATGGTCATTGCAGAAATTGGCTCATAGTTGGCCTTTTCAGTTGGATCCTTACTTGGTTTTGGAATCAGGGAAAGGCTGATTTCTAGGAATAACTTTGTGATTACTCCTTTTATTTGGATTTCATTGAAGAGTTAGAAGACTATTTGGCATTACATCTTCGCTGAAGTTCTTGGAGAATTCAGCAGTGAATCCATCAGGACCTGCATTTTCATAGTTGGTAGGTTTTTCTTTTTTAGTATTTCTTCAGTTTTACTGCATGCCATTGAATTATTCAGAGCTTTTAAATCTTCTTGGTTTAGTTTTGATACTTCATATGTGTCCAGAAATCTAAGTATATTTCTTCTAATTCTCCAACTTATTGGTGTGCTAGTTTCCAAAATAGTTACTATTAACCTTCTGGACTTCAGCAGTGTCTTTTGTGATTTTCCTTTCTTTATTTTTAATTGTACTAATTTGGGTCTTTTCCTGTTTTGGTGAGATTAGCTAAAGCTGTTTCTATTTTGTTTGTTACTTTGAAAAATCAGCTCTTGTATTCATTAATTCTATATATTGTTTTCTTCACCTCTATTCTATTGATTCTGCTTTGTCTTTACAATTTCCTTCCTCGTACTAGCTTTGGATTTGGATTGTTATTGGTTTTGTAGAACCTTAAAGTAAGTGCACAATTTGCTTATTTATTTGTGCTCCCTTTGGTTTTCTAATGTAGGTATTCACAGCTGTAAACTTCCTTACTGGGACTTCTTTCATTGTGTTCTGTAAGTTCTGGTATTTTGTACAAGCTTTATCATTTACTTGTAGGAACAGCTTAATTTCTTCCTTCATTTCTTCTGTGACTTATTGATTATCAAAGAGTGTATTGTTCAATTTCTGTGCTTTTGTGTAATTTTGGTGTTTTTTTTTTACCAATGATTTTTACTTTCATCACACTATGATCTGATAACATGCACAGAACAATTGTGATTCTTTTGCACTTACTTACACATTCTTTTCTGGCTAGCATGTGGTGTCTTTTAGGGAAAGTTCCACTTGCTGCCAAGAAGACTGTGTATTCTATTGTCGGGTGGAACGTTCTTTAGATGTCTATTAAGCCCATTTGGTTGAAAATTTTGTTCAGCTCTGATATCTCTTTGTTGGATTTTTGTCTACTTGGTCTGTCCATTTATTAAAGTGAGATACTGAGTTTCCCTACTATACTTCTGTTTATCTGATCTTTTATGCCCAGTTGTACTTGTTTCATGGAGTTGGGTGCATTGTTGTTTAGTCAATATCTGATAACAGTTGCAATCTCTTGTTGAATGGTTCTCTTACTCAATATGTACTGATCTTCTTTGCCTCTTCTGATCAGTTCTGGCTTAAAATCCACTTTGTCTGAAAATAGTATAGTTAATCCATGTTTTTTTCTAGGTTCTTAATGCATTGAATACCATTTTATATCATTTTATTTTTAGTCCATGAATTTATTTCTGGGTAAATTGTGTTTCTTGTGTATATCATACCACTGGATTTTGTTTTTTGATCCATTCTGTCAATCTGTCTTTTGTTTGGAGAATTGATCCCATTCACATTTAGAGTTATTACTGAAAGATACTGACTTATTCCTTACACTGGATGTTACCAGTTCCCTTCTTTTTTCCTTTTCTACTTAACTGCTCACCCTACGTTCACTAAGTTGGACATTTTGCCACTGTTAGTTTCATTGTCTGTTTCCAGAATGTCCTTGAGAATTTTTTTGGACTGCTGCTTTAGTGGTCATTAATTTTCTAAGTTTGTCTTTAACATGTAACTAACTTATTTCTCCATCAAATTTGCAAGATACTTTTACAGGATATATGAGCCTGAGAAAGGAAATATTTTCTCTGAGAGCTTAAAACCCTCACTCTAACCTCTCCTATAGTTTAAAGTTTGTGTTGAGAAGTCTCCTGTAATTGTAAAGGCTTCAGCTTTATAGGTGATTTGTTGTTTTTCTCTAATAGTTTTTAAGAGCTTCTTCCTGTGTTGCACTTCTTAGATATAGACTACTATGCATTATGGCAAGGTTCCTTTTTGATCATGGCTGTTTGAAGTTCTATATACCTCACTTGTCTGTATATTAAATTCTATTCCCATATTTAGAAATTTTTCTCTTTTTACAGTAAATAAGTTTTCATGCCATTTGTGCTGTCTTTGATTTTTCTTTAATTCCAATTCATCTTAGATTAGTCTTCTTTATGTCATCTAGCCTCTGTTTGATTCATTTTATCATATTCTCTTATTTTTATGTCATTTGCAATTAGCTGGTCACCGATACCCATCCTGTCTTTTAGTTCTGATACACTTCTTGTGCTGGTCACATCTGCTGGCCATGATTTTGATATAATTTTTAACCTCCTGAATTTCTGCTCAGTACTTTTTTACAGACTCTAATTCTTTTCTATGCAGGGACTTAAAGTTTTGAATCATTTTGTTTTACTTAGCTAACTTTTTTCTGTAGTCTCCCTGTTTTGCTTCTTTAGGACCATTTTTAGTTTAATTACATCTTCTTTGTTCTCACCAAGCACCTTATTGATCTGATCCTTTTGACATCTTCTGTTATCTTTTAAATAATTTAGCTGAGTGTCTTTTGATTTCCTCTTCCTCACTGCCACCTCACAGCTTAGGAAATATGGAAGTTTTTGGAGGAATTTTGTTGCCTTGTCTTCTATCATTTCCATTTAGTTTGTGCTGAAGCTTGTAATTTGATCATAATGGAAAACTTTTATTGGTGGAATGGAGTCCTATTTATTTAATGCCTGTTTTTCAGTGATGCCCATAGACATGATTAACTATAAACATTTGCCTCCATCCCAGAATCCAACCCACTCTGTTTATTTGGCTGAGAAGCTGAAGTACATTTGGTGCAGTAGCTAATTCTCTATGAATGGGCCACAGCACTGTTAATGATACAAAGCCAATATATGTATTATATACAGAGAAAACAAGTCAACAGAAACAAGTATGTCACCTTGAGTATAGTAATAACATCAGTAACACAATAGCATCAAAGACAAACTAGACATTTGCATATTCTATGAACCATAATGTACCACCCCTATACAAACCAAATATTGACCTATAGTAAACATTTACTAACTGGAACACTTTTACTTCCACAATCAATAGAAAAACATTCAACACTAAAAGCATAGAAATAACTATGTAAATGTTCATAAAGCTTAATGATTATACTAGTAAGGGAGGGGACACACAGAATAAGAAAAGTAAAATTTGAAATATTAATCAATGGAAGATAAAAAAGGAAAAGAGACAATGAGATAGGATCTACTACTGAGAATTAAAAGAAAATTAATAGTATTAGATAACAGTAACAGAATTTAATGCTAACACTTTCAGATCCAACTTTCTCTGAAAGCTATATTCATGGTGCCTGATTTCACATTATGGGGGACAGAGCCCATGTCCTTCCCAGTCTGTGCTTAATCTTCTAGGGGTTTTAGGTCTAACCTGTACCCTCTCCAAGGCTTGCTTCCGTGACTATATCTCACCCAATCAATATGGAAGGTAACAGTGGAAACCCTGAAGTAAATTTATTCTACAGGTTCATGTTAAACAATCCCTCCCTAAACTGGATTAAACACTCTGGCAGTATGGCAGATTCTGCCCTGGGTTTCTTCTACTCCAGCTTGCTGTGAAGAAGTCACTTTTAGAGTAAAGCCCCACACTCTGTTTGTTGTTTACTATAGCATCGGTCTTTTCTTAGAGCTAGATCTGTGGGCAAGGTGTGTTGTTTCTCCATGAATATGTGAACTCTACAGGGCTTACCTTCTCTCCTCAGGCACTGATCTTATCTATAATCAGGTTGGTCTATTGTTCTGCACCTCTGTTGTCCAAGGTTGAGGAAGAACAAAGCTCAAAATGGGCTTGAAGATCATGGATGGCTGTGGCCAGGTCTGTGAAATCTGCAGACATGGAGACAGGTGGGGGAAGCACCATTCATGTGTGGGTTTTTCCATCAGTGTGGAGCACATGAATGGGCTTCCCCATCCAAATAGATACCAAGACCCTGTTCAGTTTTTATATGAAAATTTGCTTATGGCAAATGATGTGCAACTTCCTAGACTAAGATTTACTTCACTTCATTGTGACACTGCTTTTAAAAACTAAAATGATTCTCTTTTAAATTGAAAGCCTTAGAAAATATTAATGTCCTTTGTCCCAACTATTGATATCTTAAGAACTTATATGAAGAAGAATCTACTGAGTTTATGAAATAATTTCAAAATAAGTTTTTTAGGAAAACAGATGGAAATTCAAATACCTAACGGTAGGAATTGGTTGGAACAATAGGAAACACATGGAAATTCAAATACCTAACAATAGGAATCAGTTGAATAAATTAACATTTACTACGATAAGTATGTAATATTGCTGGGCACGGTGGCACACACCTGTAATCCTAGCACTCAGGAGGCTCAGGCAAGAAAATTGCCATGAATTTGAAGCCAGCCTGGTCTATATAGAGTTCAAAGCCAGTGTAACTTATGTAGTGAGACTCTCTTGAAAAAAGTAAATAATGTCATTAAATATAATGGTATAGTGAATACTAGTGATGTGAAGCAGTACTTTTATTATCTTAGGCCAATAGCTGATCTGTATATAAATTAAACGTATTGCTATGGCTTAGAAGTAAGATGTACCTTCCCACCAAATCTCATGTTTGGAAAGTGATCTGATCATGAGGTGCTGTGCTCTTTGGTGGATTCACTCATTGATAAATTCAGTAACAGAATGTGCTATTAGAAGGTCTGGCTTAGTATAGGTCATTCAGTGAGGATATGATCTAGAAGGATCTATACTCGTTCCCAGCTCCTCACTTCTCTCCATTCTTCTTAGTTAAGTTGGTTGAGTATGTTTTCCTGTGCCATACCCCTCAGTCATCCTGTTTCTACATTGGAGCCATGCAATAATGGACTGAAAAGAAACATCTTCTCTTTCTAGTTGTGAGTGTCAAGTACTTTGTCCTTTTGATAGGAAAATAACTAAGACAGATTTTGGTATCAGAAAAGTTAGGTTGTTGCTGTGACTTTACTTGATTTTGTGGTTCAGAGCCTTTACAATTTGTTTGTGGGAGGAGTTTGGAAAAGTTTAGAGAAATGTGATAGAAAAGTCTTTAAAATATTGTGAGCTGTGCTTGATGTGTAATACTATTCAGAGCTCAGTAGACCAGATATTGATACCAATATGGACAGCAAAGGCCAGGCTTAGCAGATCTCAGTTGGGAAAAAAGTATTCTATTGGTAGTTAAACTAGAGATCATGTATGTTACTCTCTGACAGAAAATGTGTTTACATTTTTCCCTTGCCAGAGACATTTTAGGAATTAGAGATTAAGGACCTTAGACTAACTAATCTGGTAGAGACAATTTCAAAGCTCCCCAACGTTTAGTCTGTAATGCTGGTATTGCTGGCTATTTGTAGCCAGTCCTACAGTAAAAATCCACAGCCAGGGTACATAGAAAATTTGAGGTTTTGCCAGAAAGGAAGTGCCTGCAAAATTTGGGCAAAATTGGGGCAATGGAGAACTTGATTGAAAAAATAATAATAATATTGAAAAGAAGCCAAATACTTTGCATCAGGAAAGTAGAAAAGATGGTTTGGAAGCATCAGCAATACCCACCCTTTGCAAAGTCAAGGGTACAAAAGTATAAAACATTTGTTTGAGAAAAGATTCCCTGCTTGAGGAGTGCTCCCCAGGGATTGTTTCTCCAGAACTCTTTTCACAGTGCTCAGCCATCTAGCTCTTCAGGGCCATCGGCAGCCATGGTACTGCTTGAGCTGGCAACAGACTTTGGTGTCATCCCATTGTTGCTGGCTTCATTTGCATGTAGAATGCAAGAACTGTGAGGTCATTGAGGCTTCCATCCAGATTTCAGAAGGTCTGGTAAGACGGGCAGAGTGTCCATGAGATGGTAGTTCATGAAATGGAGAGATCAGAAAAGTGGAGATATTAAGAATGTAGAACATCTGCTACAGAAAACTACAGGCAATAAGTAGAGCTATCCCCAGAGAGAGGCGATGAAGACTGTAAATGGAAAGTCATATAGGATGCTGTAGGACATGACAAGAGGTATTTTATTTCAATAGGAATAAAAGTCATAAAATTTTTCCAAACCCATGAAGAAGAACTTATGATGCAGTACAGCCAGGTTGGAAACAGAGTCCAGAGTTACTATTGTAACTTTGAGAAAACAGTGAGGCCAAAATTAGTATTGTGATGGTTGGGAAAACGGTCCTCATAACTAACTTGATTCTGGTAGAAATGGTGAGAAGTACATCCATTCTACATGAATTACTAGAATCATTGCAGATTCAGAGTAAGAAGAAGAGTCAACGTTGACTCAAAATTGTGTAGTTTCAGCAGCTGGAGGAATGTAAGTACCATTTCCTTAAAGTGGGAAAGACTTCAGAAAGAGCAGAATTGAGAAGAAAGATAAATGTATGATTTTTATATTTGTTAATTTTGAGATATATTATTTAGTATTATTGCGATAAATTACTACATATTTATTATTAAATAAACACAAATTCACTACCTTGCTATTTTGTATATGTTAAGATGTGTCTAACTGGGCTAAAATTAAGATATCCTAGGTCTTACTTCCATCAGGAAGTGGACAGGGAGAATCTGTTTTCCTGCCTTTTCCAATATTTGGAAGCTTTCAAAGGTTCTAAACCTTTTGGTCTCAGTATTTCTTTTATCTTCTAGATTGATTGAAAATTCTAAAAATTTTATATTTCATATTTTTATTATTATTACATCAAATAGACATTTTAAAATATATATTATTTAAGGATAGGAATAATAAACTCATCTTACTTTAATGAAAATAGCAATTTATTATAAAATGGATATCACTGACCTCTATAGGTTCTCTCATTTTAAAAACTGCTGGTCCAAAATAATTTGCACCTCCATCCAATGAAGGAGGGGTTCAAAAGCACACTTGGCATTTTTCTAGCCATATGGTTTGGCCCCTTTACTCAAATTTTGACTCATGAATCTAGAAGCAAACTTCACTCAGAACTTCTGAGAAATCATCTGGGCTTTTAAGGTAAAATCAACCAGAGGAAGCCATCTCTGTTTCTTGGGATACTGTGACAGACAGGCAGCTGGTTTGCCTAGGATGGTTCTTGTTTACACCCTTTTTTAGAATATTAATAGTACTACCTTTCACTCTTCAAAATTTCCAAGTTCAATTGATAAATTAGACACTCTATGAACTAGATCTGAAACAAAGAATTGCAACAGCTGTTTTGCTGTTGAGTGAAGAAAGCACAAAGCAGGCAAAGCTGGTGATCCTCAAAGCCACCAAAGTGGAAATAACCAAGGAAATCATAAGGAACAGCACCAGAGAGAGTGACTATGAATGTATTCCCTTAAGGCTGGATTACTGGAATACATTTCTATTCTAGTCTATTTCTCTATTAATCTATTCTTCAAAATCACTTGGAGTTTGCACTTCAGTATTTGTGACTGGAGACAACCTAATTTATTTGTCAGCTTTCACATCCTCAAACGGTAGGGGAAAACAGATTGACATGTGTCCTTTCAGTGTCCCCCTTGACAATGTAACCTGTACATTCACTTACATACATTTCATCTAATAGTTTTAGGGTTGAAATTTGCTTTTATAAAAATGAAGTTGCTAAACACATATTTAATCACTTAGAAATTTCATTCATTTCTACAGTTTCATATTATTGCCTCATGGAAATATACCAATGTTTTCCCTCTGACCTTTGGTGTAGAGGTTCTTTCCAGATTTTGATACTGCTAAAAAGTAGGAATCACCATTCTCTGTGTATTGTGATAAGGTAGATTCCTATACCTGGAGTTGCTTGATCAAAGGTTATATGGGGATTATTATTTCTATATTTATAGTTATGAAAGACTATAAATGAGAAATAACACAATAAAGATCCCAAGACATACAGAAGAAAGCCTGAGTAAGTACTAAACTTAGCAGTGACACATTGGAGAAAGAGAGAGGTTTCCAATTTCTGTAATTGATGTCTTTTGTTTCACTGATGCTGTCACTGTGAGCTTCCTGTATGTTTCTGGAAGGGAATCTAAGTGGATAATGAAAGAGAATACAGCTCATTCATTTGGAAATCCTTGCTTCCCTTTGCATAGGAAGGAAACAAATTCTATATGTTAAAAACAATCAGTAGCTACATATGAAATACTCATTCAGATATCATATTTTATTTAGAATGACAAGGGCTATTTTGTCAGTAACTGGAAAATTATTCTATAAATTAAAATAGAATGAAGAAGATTAAGCTCTTTAAAACTGTTTTTTATTTTTATTACTATGAGACACGTAAGAAGGCGTAAATTTAGTAGTGCCTGCATAACGATTTTTTCACTATTGATAACATATAACTATTTATAGATGAGTAAAAAAGATCATTAATTAAACATCAGATTGCTCTATTACTATCTATGTCAGTTACATTAGAGAAACAGATTTAATATAAAATATATATCATACTTAAATGATCTACAAGGTAGGCTTATGGTGGTCCCCTACAGAGTCAGGGTAGAAAAATGGAAAAGGGCCATGTGCATTCTGGAGAGCCAGAGGATCCAGTCAATAGTTGAAAGCCTGGAGCTCACTGCAGATTCCACGCTAGTCCATGTCTGAAAGATGGAGGGTATGCATTGGAAGAATGAAGAGTCTCCACTGGAATAGAGGAGATAGATGTCCAAAGGCAAAGTGAAGCTTAGAGCTCTTCTGAAAAACTACAAGTGAGATATTCTTCTTTCCCTTTTGTATTCCATCCAGGCTACAGTCTCACTGGTTGGTGCTACTCACACCCAGGGTGGGTCTTCTTCTTCAGTAAGTCAAGCATCCATGTGCACCCAGAACAGCGCTAAACTAATCTACGAGGTGTTTCTTATTCAAGTTAACGCCACAATTAACTATCACATTATCCATTAAAAAAAATGCTGTGTTCTGGATTATATAGTGACACCCAATCTATTAAAGAAAGAGGGTAATTTGTCTCTGTCTCTGTCTCTGTCTCTCTGTCTGTCTCTGTCTGCCTCCCTCTCTCTCATTCTTTCTGTCCCTCCCCTTAAAGTACTAGGTATAGCACCCAAGGACTTCATACGGAGTAACAATATAGCATTATTTATCTATTTATTTAGTTATTTAGTCTTGGTTTGAGAGAGGGTATCACTAAGCCACTAAGCTGCCCAGGCAGGGCTTGAATTTATGACCATCTTATCTCAACCTGCAGATTGCTGGGATTGCAGAAGTGTGACACATGAGTGTGACACATGACCCAACTAGTTTTCATTTTGTCCCTTCATGAGTTGGTATGGGGCTTATTTTGCAAGTGAGACTAATATAATACAGCACACATATTTTATATGATTATTTATAATACTCACCCAAAGAACGATATACAAAAGAGTGCAGGAAATCTGTCCACACACTAAGACCAAGGAATCCAGCTGAGGGCCTGGATCCCTCGGAAATGTCCTGCATGAGTCCAGCTAAAGTCCTAGAGCTCAGAACAGTGCCTCCCACGAGTCCACAGGGAGGCCTAGAGCCCATAACAATACCTCATGCAGGCCTGTTTCACGGATCTGCGCCAGGAAGGCCCAAAGGTCAATGGTGTAATCTAGGAAGTCTGTGCCAGTGGGATGAAGGACCTGTGGTAGCAGGCTGAGGGATCTGCACTGGAGCGGGGAAGTGATGCTTATAAGAACCAAAGCTCCTGCTAAAGGTACCACAGCCATCCTCAGCAACAGTGCGGTCCTGAACTCCTCTGACGATCAAGTTGGATTCCCGTTAGGGAATCCAACACAGCAAGCTTATCCAGAAGACCAGCAGTGCACCATTTTCCCCTCTGGAGCAAGGAAGTGATGCTCAAAGAGAGGAACATAGCTCCCCCAAAGTGAACCAAATTCTCAGTGCCAAGGAAGTCTAGAGCTCCTCGAGGATGAAAACAGCCAAGTTCATCAGGCAAGCCAACATGACGAGTTCCTCCAGAACAACCAGCAGCTCCTTACAGCTTCTACTAGCTCCCAAAAGCCTTTCTCTGCTCCCAACAGCCTCCTTCTCCTTCTCCAGTTCTGCTTCTTATGCTGCTGGCAATAGTCCCCAAGTGGGCCTCCCACACCCAGCACCACACTTCCTCAATTCAGCTGGGGGTTATAAGCTGACCACCAGTTACGGATCCACTACACTTCACTACAGAATTAGTTTTTTTGTTTGTTTGTTTTTTGTTTTTTGTTTTTTCCTGTACCAGGAATCGAACTCACAACCTCACACTTGTCAGGAAGGTGCTGTGCCACTGAGCTAAATCCCCAGCCCTTGGAATTAGTTTTTTGAGAAGACAGACAGAAGAAAGTGGAGCTAGAGGTTATATGTACAATAAACAATTCAATTTATTTGAATACTTATATTCTAATTAAATTATGTAAGCAGTTTATTCAATCAGCAATTTATTCATTACTCCTAGAGTTCAAAGTTTATTCAAAATTTCTATTTATAGATTTTGGAGGTATACATTTACCATGCAATTTATTAAAACTTCCTCAAAACATTGGAAAGGAGTATTTAATGATAAGTATATTTGTGTAACTATAATGTTACATTGAGTATTTCAGCTATTGTGTTTATATAAACAAAATACATAAACTTGGCATGATATTAAATATGTAAATAGTGAAATGTTTCCCTCTTACCCTTCCCTTGTCTTCAAGAGCACTGCTTTTATGAAATACTTTTTTAGAGATCGACAGGAAAATGGATGTATGGGGTTACTACTTTTCTTGCAATTTAGCCTTTGATTCTAGTAAAAGTACTGTGCTTGTCCTTACTTAACATTACAGTACTTAATCCCAGTTCAGTATATCTTGAGCACACACAATAGTTCTTTTTCAGCAGCTAATTATACTATTATCATTCTCTTACTTTTAGACATCTATATCGTTTTCCTAATTGCAATTATTAGTTGCAATTACTATCTTTGCACACATCCTCAAGTATAGAAATATTCTAGAACACAAAAGATGTACACGTTATAGCTAAGTGTGGTGGTGCACACCCAGTATTCAGGAGGCTGAAGCAGGAGAATCACAGAGAGCCCTCCTATAGTACACTGCATATGGAAACAGTATATAGATGATAGATAGATACAGAGATATAGGTATAAAATACAGCAGTTTAGATATCAATAGAACTACTCTCTACATTTCTTTATTTTTCAAAATGTTTCTGACAGTATTTGAGTTTAGAATTGTTCACCAGGAAAGCAAATTGGTGGGAGGAGTGGTGAGGCTTCAGCAATATTTATTTAAACTAATGTAACTCTATTTAAATTTATTTCTTATACATCACACAACAAAAGTTGGTCTTTGTAAAACAGAAAATAAATCACTACAATGCAGAAATGCCATGAAATTAAATAAACTTATACCTCAAAACACTGCCAGAAACATCCCTGCAGTGGGTTTCTCTCAGAAGGCGCTTGAGTTTGGGTGTATATTCTGTTGTTATTTGGGAAATAGAGCATATTCTCTGAAATCCTACAACAAAAGAAAATTGTAGGTGTATTTTTTTCTCTTCATCATGTTTTCTCATCTAGTTTCCACTAATTAAGCAGTAATTTAGGCCCTTACACTTTGAAGTTTCACTCATTACCTGGCTTCTGTAAGTCAACAAAAGGCAACATCTAAAGCTCCAGTATTGGACCGTCACTTTGGTGACTGCTAATTGAATGTAATTACTTTATTTTGTGCCAGGGTTCGTACTTGTAACTCTGCCTTGTAATAATTTAAATCGTCTGCATACTGCAGGGGTACTGTTTGACGCCAGAGTGGAGACGGTCAGGCAGCCACTGGGCCTTGGGAGCCAAGTCAAAAGTGAGGAGACATTGTCATTTGGCTACCTACTCATTAGCTGTCCTCTATGGTTGTCTGTTGTTTTGAGTGGACAGGATGTGTAATGACTGAATCTTGCCCCTAAAAATAGCTGGGAAAACATGCATTTGGGATGTACAGTAATTGGTTGCTTAGTTGATCACAGATATTTTTAAAGACCTTGGGGAAATAGAAGAAGTTTTAAACCATGAAATACCATATTCTCTCTCTCTGTCTCTCTCTGTAAAAAGAGAGAGGAAGACAGAAAATAAGAGCTATACTAACAGGCCAAAAAATCAAAAGGATAAAATTAAAATTTATAGTTCTCCTCCTTATCTCATTTAAGGAACTTGAAGAATAGTATGTTGTTAAAGAAGAAAGTCAAGTGTTTTTGCTATTTCCCTGGTCTAATAGTTTGGCAATCACCTCGCTTCCAACAGAAACTATCAGCCCAAGTAATAATAACCATAGCAATGATAATTTCCCCCTCCTCCTCCTACCATTCCTCTTCCTTCTCCTCCTTCCTCATTTTAACTGCAAGTTACAAGAATGTTTACTGCAGAAGGGGAAAATTACAAGCCTGTAGCCTTTAACAAGCATTGAATACCTCTCTGACCCACACACTAGGTGCAATCCAGGCTGAATTTTTGCTTTTACTTAGGTGATTAATCATATGTTGAATCTAGTCTCACTGGCTCTAATAATAGGGCTTGCTTTGACTCTTTATAAACCTGGGGAAATAAGAGGATCTTCCTTGAGTGTCAGAATTGTTCTCTCCTGTTAATGGTGCCAGTGAGTCTCTATTCCTGGAAGTCAAAGTTAGTGTGGGTCTTTCATTCTCAAATTATGTTCAAGATTAGAAAGAAAAAAAAAAGTACTACAATTTTGAAAGGACAAAGTGTAGCGAAACAAAAATACTTGAAAAATAATATGTGAATTGGATAAAATGAAATGTACATATTTGATTTACCCAGATCCTCTACAATTACCTCATGATGGTTCAACAGATAAAACAGCTATTGAAGTAATAAACACTAATTATTTCCTGTTATGTGTGTGATGAGTGTGTGTTTTATTTGACATAATTCAAGAACCATAAAATTCACTTTTAAAAGTTATAGTTCAATTATTTTGACTATATTCACAAACTTGTACAGCGATTCTTATGATCTAATTTCATTACATTTTCATCACTTTGCTGAGTAATATAGTAACCTGATATTTACCTTCCTGAGGAACTGCTGAGAAGGTTTTCCAGAGTGGTGGTACTATTTCAAACTCCGGTGAGTAACCTATGAAGGCTCCAAATTCTTCACATCATCACTAAAATCTTGTTATTCCCTATTGTTTTATTATAGCCGTGTGAGTAAGTAGCAAGTGTTATCTCATGATTTTGATTCGTATTTCCTTACTAACTAATGATGTGTGTTATCTTTTCAAGTGTTGTTGGCCATCGTCTAGGAAAAAATGTCTATTCAAAACATTTGCTCACTTTTTTTGAATGGGGTTATTGTCTTTCCATTTTTTTTAAGAGAAAAGAATAAAAACGATATAACAAAAACAAAGACATAAACAAAATAACATAAAAATAATAAAAATGATACAGAATTTCAAAACAAGGTGATAGGAAATTAACAATGGTTGTTGCATTATATATTGTTATCTTCAAAGCGGTTATTCAGATAACCAGATATAGGCATGTAAGACTGATCAGATAATTACACAGTAACTGTTCCTTTCAATAAAGCAATAGAAACTAGTAGTACAATTCTCTTAACTATTTTGTGTATATATATATATATATATATATTTTCCCTCTACTTTCCTCTTTTCCCTTATCCCAGTTCTTTCCTTTTGAGCAATTTCTTTCCCTTTCACAATATCTATTGTACCTTTCAGATTTTATTTACTCTTTCAGTTTGTTACACTAGGGAGACAATATGATGTTTACACATGTGAGTCTGATTTATTTGACTTATAGCATGGTCTCTAGCTATATCCATTTACCCATATAAGCCTCGAGCTTATTTTTTTTATAGCTGAATAATACTCCATTGTGTAAAAATACCACTTTTTTAAAAAATTCATTTCTCAGTTGATGGGCATGTAGATTGTTTCCAAGATTTCACTGTTACAAACTGTGCTACTATAAACATGGATCACTGTGGTATGATGTTTTCAGTTCTTCTGGAAAAATACCCAAAAGGGAGTCAATAGCTGGGTTGAATGGGACCTCTAATCCTAGTCTGCTGAGGAATCTCCAGACTGATTTCCACAGTGGTTATACCAGTCTACACTCACACCAACACTGGAAAAGTGTTCCTTTTCTCCCACAGCTCCTCCAGCATTTGTTATTGGTTGATTTCTTGATGATAGCCATTCTTTCTGGGGTGAGATGGAATCTCAGTGTTTTAATTTGTATTTCTTGAATGACCAATGATACTGAACAGTTTTTTATGTATTTATTTGCCATTTAAATTTCTTTATTGGAGAAATGTATATTCACCTCAGATGCCCATTTTTGGAGAGAATCTTTGAATTTTGGGGTTCTGCTTTTTTAAAAGTTCTTTATATGTTCTAGATAGAAGTCCTTTGTCTGAGGGACAGTTGGCTAAATTTTTTTCCCAGTTCATGGGTTTTCTTTTTACTCTGTTGGTGATTTATTTTGACGTGCAAAAACTTTTCAATAAGATGAGATCCCAGTTGTTGATTCTTTGAAGAATTTCCCCTGCATCTTGGCTTTTGTTCATGAACTCTGCCTACCCCCATGTCTTCAATATTTTGACATACTTTCTCTTTCAGTAGATTTAGTGTTTTTGCTTTAATATTTAGATCTTTAATCCATTTAGACTTTAGTGCATGGTGATTGTCTTTCCATTGTTGAATTGCAGTTATTCCTTATATATTCTGGAAACTATATACAACTACATGCCTTGCAAATATTTTCTCCTGTTTTCCGGTTTGCCTTTTCTCTTTCTTGATAGTGGTACTGCCCAATTTATCTATTTTTTATTATTTGCATATGCTTTGGTGTCTCATCGAAGAAATTACCTAAACCCAGCTTGAAAATATTTACTCGTATGATTTCTCCAGGGAGTTTTTATAGTTTTAGCTCTGACATTTATGTCATTATTCCATATTGGCTTAAGGTTTTAACATAGCTGTAAATCCTTCATAATTCTTTTGCACTAAGCTATCCAATTGACCTAGCACCATTTGATGAAAAGACTGTTCCCATGGAGTGGTCTTCATACTCTGATTTTGATACCCTTGTCAAAACTCACTTTATTACCTATGGGCTTGTTTCTGAAATCTCAGTTCTACTGCACTGACTTCATTCCTATCCTATAGCCAGCACTTTACAGTCCTGATTACTGTACATTGGTTTTTAGTGAGTTTTGAAATCAGGAAGTATGATTTTTCCAACTTTGTTCTTTCAAGACTGTCTTGAGTACACATATGTTATTAACACAGTTATAATCAAAATCACAATAGAAATTTTTGACTCAAAAAATCAATAAACAATTCGTTTTTGTAATGTATTTTTACAGATTTTTATTACAAAATAGGCAGTTTTAAATAATATGAGTACCTCATTTTACAAACTACTCGCAACAATACAAGAATGTTTTTAATAAATGTTCTAACTCACTAATTTACATTTTGCAGATTAGTGCTTTGGACTGCTAAATTCTTGTGGGAATAAATAATGCAGAGAATATTCTAAACTCCATATCAGTGGAAAAATGGTTTCAGAATACCTGTGCTTGCTTTTCCCCAAAAGCATATGCAAAAAATAAAAATTAGATAACTTGGGCATTGCTGATGAGTTAGACTTAGGCGCTTTAAAGTCTTGCTTATTCTGTAGCTATGCTGATTATAAGTCAGAGTTCCAGACAGCTGAAAAGGAGGAAAGAGGAAGTGGGAGATTCACACCTTCCCTCTAAAGGCTCGATCTGACTATCATACACACTACCTCCACCCCTACCCTACTACCAGAACTTATTTATACAATTATTACTAGCTGTAGCAGAAGCTGGCAAAGACTTAATTCTGAGCAACCAAGTTCTTAGCTAAAATTCAGAGACATTCAGAGAAATCCCCCATGCATGAGATAACACAGACATTCAGTCAGCAAACACTTCAGTTAAGGTCCATTTATTCTTTCTTTTTGTATTTTAATCCAAAAGGCTTTTACATGTTTAATGGCATACTTATAATAACAACTCTTCGGCAATTTTTTTCTTATTTTTAGGTTTGAGTTTTATGGAAGTACTTCAGAGAGTTGATAATAAATCAAACAGTACAGGAAAGTTTAGAATGAAAAGCAATAGTCACTTTTTTGGTCCACAATATGTAATCTGTTTTAGTTTCTAATTCTACAGTTGTTACGTTATTGGTATATATATTTGAATTGATATTTTCCATTGCTTTTAATTTAGACAACTTGGATGTGGAAGATGAAGAATTTATTCACCTACAGCATCTCATTCCCCACTATACATATTAGTGTTTAGTATTTATCTCACATTTATTTTCAATGGTTATCTTCATAACTTTAATACATTTATACCTTTGATTTTTTAAATTGTTTTCAGTACATGTTGGCAGTACATAATGTTTACATTTTTGTAGGGAGTTGTTTCATGTACATAACACACCTTAATATCTTTTTTATTCCCTTTCCATTCTTTTCCTCCCCTTCCCTCTTTCTCTTTATCCTCTTCCCTTTTGGAAACAATCAGTCTCCCTGCATCCTATTAGCTGTCTGTTATTTTGTTCTTTATTTATAATTTGGTTTTCTCACATAAGTGAAACAATGCAATATTTAAGCTTATGTGTCTGATTCATTTCATTTAACATTATGGTCCCAAGCTGCATCCATTTTCTTTCAAATGGACTCAAGTTTATCTTTCTTTATGATAGAGTGTACTCCGTTGTGTTTAAATACCGCAGTTTCTTTATCCATTCATCTGTCAATGGATATATAAGCTGTTTCCAAGATTGAGCTACTGTGAATTGTGCTGCATTAAACATGGGTATGTGTGTATAACTATAATGCAATGTCTTTAACTCTTTTGAGGACACATTAAGAAGTGAAGTAATTAGGTCAAATAGAATTTTTTGGTTTTTTTTGTGTTTTTTTTTTTTTTTTTTTTTTTTTTTTGGAATCCCTATACTGATTTACTTAGTGATTACTTTTTTGCATTTCCATCGACAGTGTAGGATGTCTCCTTTTTCCCTACATCCTCACCAACATTTGTTATTGTTTCATTAATTTTTCAGACTATCTTTTGATTCTTACTTTGCAAACTGGTGTTAGTACTACGGCCTTTTAAGTTTCTAATTTTTGTCTTTATATTACATTTTTCTGCTAACTAATTTTACTTTCAAGATATCAACATTGTTCACAATTTCATTCATCCTGACAACTTTATCAAGTCTTGACATGTGATATTTTTTCTATTGAAGCTCTTTATAGCGAGATATCATTATAGGATTTATAATATTATGACTGTACAAATAATATGATATACTCAAATTATATTTTCATATTAATTGGTTGTCATGACTGTTCAGCAAATCAAAGAAGATTGTTCATAATATTAATGTGAAATGAACTTTTTTTTGCTTAAAATTGTGCCTCATTCAGGTTTGTTTCTTATTTGAAACCATTTCTTTTTCTTGGAGTTCTAATATTCTTCATTTAATTTCTCACACTGTCTTTATCCTGTGCTCCTGCTTTCAGTTGTCTCCCATTTTGTACATTGGTTGAATCCTTTCATTTACTTCTCATTTTTTCTGACCTGCCCCCTCAGTCCCCAATGGTGGGCTGCTCCCCACCCATCCCCGGTTGCACAGCTATTATACAAGACAGATCTGCCCCTGCTTTCCTGGGCTGAAAATTTTGCCTCGTGTATCAAATGAATTCTTCTTGATGCTCTCAGTTTGCTGAACCATTCCAAGTTAACATCTCAGGAAAATCCTCTGAAGTATAAAATTATTTAATTCCTTCTTGTATGTACAACAATGTTTACATTTTGTGCTCACACTGAATTCTAGTTTGTCCAGGTAAAGAATCTAGGTTGCAATTATTTTACCTCAGAATTTAGAGTGCTTTGTTCCATGTCTCCTACATACCCCACTACTCAATAATGCTATTTTAATTTTCTTTCTTACTTGCTTGTTTGCTTGCTTGCTTGCTTTCAACAGGTAGAGTATTTCTGTATTGCTCAAGCTAGCCCTGAATTCCTTGGGCTCAAATGATCCTCCTGCCTCAGCTCCCCAAGGCTCTGGGGTTGCTGGGTAGGAAAATCACAACTGACAGAATTAAAATACCTTAACTCTAATTGTATTTTCTTGGTGGTTAATTTTTCTCCCCAGTGTAGTAAAGATTTAAATTTTACTATAACAATAAAGTAGGAATAAAAACTAGGTATGTCCACACAGATTCTAGAAAGGAAAGATTTTATAGGTAAAGATTGAATGATGAAAAAAATAGAGAAAAATTCATCAATTTGATTACATATATCTCAAAAGCAAATTTGAAAGTATACAGTTAAAACATTACCAGGCAAACAAATAACCAAGAAAATTATTGTTAAGATAGCCATAGACAGAGTTGGGTGGTCTTACTATGATGATGTGCTCTTTAAAAAAAATGAAAAGAGGGGCTGGGGATTTAGCTCAGCGGCAAAAGCACCTGCCTGGCAAGCACAAGGTCGTGAGTTCGGTTCCCGGTACCGGAGAAAAACCAAAAAAAAAAAAAAAAAGAGAGAAAAATGCCACCCAAATAAATAATGCAATTATCTAAAGAGGGGACTCATCAAAACTCAGAAAGAAATTGAAATGGAAAATAAATATTTCCAGAAAATGCAAAATATGAAACAGTTGACTTTTACATATCAAATTCCAAAACCAAAAAGAATTTTAAATAATTTTTGAGTGACGACACGCTGAAGGGAACTGGGCACTTTGTACCCAGCTTCCACCTATAAAATTTGTAAAACAAAGGTGTAGCATTCAAGATGCCAGTATTTATCAAAGGCTGTTTAAATGTGCATTTCCTTTGATCAAAAGAATTCATTGCTAGGACTCCTCGCATTGGGAAAAGAATCATGTAGAAATAAAACATGTAAAGATACCTGTGTAAGAATACCCAGCACTGAGGTGGTTTTACTAAAATTAGAAATAAACTAAAAGTCATAAAATACAAATTAGATTTGTATCATAGTCATGTAAATCAATTAAAAATTAGGCCCATCCATATATTAATATAAGAAGACACCCATAAATTATCTAGTTAAAATTCATGTTTCAAAAGAATAGGTATGATATCATTCTAATTTTGTAATGGACTTTCATAATTGAATAATTATGTCTGGTGTAATCCAAAAGCTCGGGATATATAAAATTTCAAAAAAGTACTAATAGTGGTGTTCTTTGGATTTGTGATTTTGTTTTCTTCCTTATAATTTACATTTTCTAAAATTTTTAAAATAAGCACTTAGTACTTTCTTAAGTAAGAAAAATAAAGTTAACTGATTCTCCTTCTATCTAAAGATTTGAGGAGATGTGTCCCTTGGCAATCAAGTATCAGAGTACAGACTTTCAATTGACACGATGTATGATACACTTCTATCTACTCCATAAAAATGTCCACTTTTCTAACTCCACTGATCATGTAGGCTTTATATTAGACTTGATCACAATGAATCTATTTTTTCCCATATGTTGTTTTCTTTCTGTAGTCGTACAGTTCTAATTATTTTAAACAAGCACTCATTCTTTACTCAGACAAAATGTTGTAAGTTATCCCTATCACTTGAGATGAAATTTTTATACAATATTAGAAGTTTTTCCTTATGAATATGACTTAAGTATAAATACTTCACACTATATACCAAAAGGAACAACCCAGTTAATTAAGCCAGATGATATGATAAAGGCCACTAGGCACAGAGTAGGTTAAATACTTATCCACATAATTTGATTACTGTAAACAGTCAACTTTGCCTGAATGATCTGGATAATTGGCTCACTTCTCAATTGTACATACCCTGAGGTTCTAGGTTTATTTTCGCATCCTACCGGCCACTTTCTGCAGTCATCAGCAATCAGAGAAAATCAGATTATCACTCTGTTTAACCTTCCTGTGCCTGGAGTAATTAAGTCAACAAATTAGCTGAAGGCTCTAATGCGGAAGGGGATTGGTAGTCTGTGGTTGAGACACATACTTATGAATTTTGCCTTAAGCTGCTTTTCTTGAGGAAGCTTTGATAAGAAACATATGATTTCGATTATCATTAACTTTCTGTGGTTTCCGTGTTTGGGAGCTTGAACCTGAGTTTAGAAGGCCTAGGACCCCCTCGGATGTGTGTCTGAGCGGTGTACTGCCAGTCCGTTCACATTTTCCATCTCGTTATCTCACACTGAGAAAAGGAACTTAAATCACTCTTCACACACGTATTGAGACTCGGGGACTGTACTGCTTAAGCAAGCTGCTGTGGTTTTTCTTTGATGCCCTTTGCTAATACACTCTAAATAACTGAACATTTTTCTTCAGATTATTTTTTATTCTTCTCACTTAAAAATATGAATTTTCAACTGATACATAAAATGAAAAATTGTACATATTAATGGAGTACCATCACATAATTCTAAAACTACATTAAATATACCTACTAAAATATTTGTCAATTCTTTATAGAGAAAATTTTCAAAAAAGTTTTCTAACTTTCTGAAATGTATGCTACATCATTATCATTTATAGTCACTTCTCTCTTAATGTCTAAGAGAAAATCTGTAGCTATAAAAACATTTTTATCATGTACAAACAGATACGAATGTAATCTAAAATATCATTGCTATTGCTTGAAAACCTAATCCTGTCTTTCTGTTGTTTGTGTTTAGCTGAGATTTTAGAAATTGAAATTTAATTCCATCATGTGACAAGATTTAAAGAATAACAGAGTTTTTAATAATTGAGAATAGCAGAGTTTTTAATAAATGGCGGGCCATAATATCATTTTTGAAGGTATATCTTCAAAAATTAATAAAACTACTAAGAACTGATTTAGACGTAGGACTGGATACAGAGAGAGGGCCCAGAGCCTGGGCCTGCTGGAATGGAAAACGCAGACAAATAGGCTTCGCTGTGACTGACTGCCCAACTTAAAAGTGGCACCTCTGTCTCACTAATATGCTGTAAAAAAATATATCATTCATGTTTTAATCCAATAATAACTCTTGTCAGATGGACCTTTTTATCTCTGGAAAAAATAACTTCAAAGAAAGAGAAGTTTAGCTTCCAAATCATCATTTTAAATATCATGTTTGGGACAAAAAGTTAATCATTTGGTTATCTTTGTACACACTGTGCTACTACAGAAGAAAACTATCTTAAATATTACTGTTTTGGCATATCACTTCCAAATCTAATTGACAAATAACGTCCCCTAAAAGTAAAGAGTTGGAGAATGTATCACTGTAAATTTTAACTAATTACTTATGTGGAGGAACAATTATATCATGTCTTCCAAGTCTGTGATGAGTGTAACTGCCAAAGCCAGGGACACAGCTGGGTAAATAGTATGTGTTTACAGCATTGCGGATTTGATGTTGTGGCAACAAACTTTATTATAATGTAATTTTGAAGAACTGTTAATCATGTTAACCTTTAGAGCAGCAGTTGGAGTGTAATACCTTTGTGTTAATTAGGAATTCAGCCTATTGCACTCCACATTTCATGTGAGGAATTGGTAGATATACATCACTCATCACAATTACTGTTTACATTCCTTTCCCTCCCACCCCTCTCTGCTCTATTTCTTGATCCTCTTTTGATTAGAGATATCTCTATCTCCAGACTTCCTATTATCTACCTTTTATTTTGTTCTTTATAACTTGGGTTTCTCATATAAGAGAAAACAGCAAAAGTAAGTATATGTTCTATAATGAAAGTAGTAGGTGCCAATTGTGAAATCTTAGAAAATGAGTAACATGAAAAGTAGTTGGTCATCAAGTAGAAATACTTTTACATATGTTCAGTGTTTTCTGTAAGTATGCTTTTTGATAGTTTAGAACACATTATCTATTATAAACCTAAATCTTATTTTTCTCTACTTAATATTATAGGATATTATATATGCCATGTCATTTAAAATTCATTTTGCTTCATGGGTCAGTAAACCCAACGCAAACTGGCTGTGACAAATCCAGGAAATTATTTCCTATGGAACTTAAAAGTCCAGAGGCAAAAGTGGATTTACACAGGAGCCAGAGGTTCATCTAGGCTCTGGTTCCATTTACCTGCGTTTCTCTCAGATTTGCTGCTCTTAGTTGTCTTTCTCTCTCGTCAGCTTGCCCCCACCATATCCTTTAATATCAATTCCAGGCTTACACCCTCTTAGTATCCAAAGAGAAAGTTTCTTTCCCAAAGCTCTTAAGGAAGAAAATCTTTCTTCCATTCCTTACTGAAGAAGCCCTAAGGTACACTCCAAACGTGACATTACATGCGCATTCCTGAAACAGTCAAATGCTTGGTTGCATTGGCCTTTGCTTTTGAGATGCATTATTACAGGTATAATTATCGGGCCCAATAAAGCGATGTTTTACCTCCCGATGTTGCTTTTTAGGAGAACCACACTTCTCATATATAAGGCTACCTAGAACTTACTTCGGAGCATCATAAGTTTAAAATAAAACTGCTAATTAACTAAATGAACGTCATGGTTATTTTTATTCAATTTTAATTTACTAAATAAATTCACATTCTTCCTTGATAATAATTGAATTCTAATGGGTGCTGATCACTGATCTGGGCATTTTATACATACCAACTCATTTAAACTTCATAATATTTATGTATTCAATTAAATCCCCAAAGGTAAAATAGTTAGTAAATGGCCAGACAAGATTCAAATCCATTTCTACCTAACTCAGATCTAAACTTTCAATAATCTTGCAAAACTCCTTCCTGAAATATGCATAATAACTCTTTTCATCTCCTATTTCTTAAATGATTATAACATTTACTATGATTCACTGTGAAGTATTTTAATGTCTTCTGATTTCTGAAGCTCAAAATAGCCAAAATATATCATCACTTAAAATGATTATACAATTGAAATTTTCTAAGAAAAGGGAAAAATCTAGATGAAATTGAAATTTGCCATGTGATTCCCCATCCTTTCGTCATTCTGTACATGAACAATTAAAAGTTTCTATAACTTTGTATTATAAATATTTGCAAAATGTGAAAGAAATAAAGAATACATTGCTTTAGCTGCACTCTCTACTTTCTTTTCCCCTATAATCCATGTTGTTTTGATTGATATTTGCTGCTATCTTTGTTACTACTTGGTCCAGATTTCTATTTGTTCTCTAAAGGGTGATTAGTTTGTTGCAAGTTAGTCTATTACAGCTGAAAGTAAATTCTGTATGAATTAAATAGCTTTTTACAACTTGTTTCAAGAATGCTTACAAGGTTAGAAAGGGAAAGAATATATTGCCTACTTATAAAAATAATTGCACAGCATAGCTTTGAACTATTCTATGACAAGGGGAAAATGATAAGACTAGTATCTGTGTGAATATATTAGCTTGAAACAGGGTTATATGTAAAGATTGCCTTCATGGTTATACTGGATAATATTCAACACAAAGCAAAAAAAAACACAGTACTATATATTCCAACCCTCAGCCTCTAAAATCATTACAGAATCAAATAAGAATGTAACATTCATCCTCATTTCTCCTCCCTTCTTTATTGACCAACACACACAGGCATACACACACACACACACACACACACACACACACACACACACACACACTGTATCACCATCACTGAGAAGTTACTTCAGTTCAGGAGACATACACTGCTTCCTCTGACATTGTATCATGTCTTCTGTTATCCTCGTTTATGGATAAAGTTGATCTACACTTATGATAATTGGGGAGGTATTCTGTATTAATTAGAAAAAGTTCTAAAGGAACTAAAAGTTCTAGAGCCTCAGTCATATTGTCAGATAGTATTTATGTCTATTTTCTTATCTTTCTTTCTTGGTAAATATTTTGAAGTGTTTATTGCCACCTCTAAATATTTTTCCACTTATTTAAGCCCTGTCCACATAGGCTAAGAGTATAATTTATCTTCTCATTTATTCTCCATTGTTTCAGTATCTTTTGAATCTAAAAGTCTGAACAAAATTAGAAATAAAAATTTAAGTACATATGCATAACAATATAGAGACTGCAAATATTAATTTTGAAGTATTATAAAAATTGATATTAACTACATTTTAGAAGATCTACAGTTTATGACAAATAAAAATGTGCTTTTCCTCACAAATAGTTACTCTAAAATTTTCTGTAAGAATGAGAAGGATGTGAGGTATTAACATATGAACTCATAAAACATACTTTTTAATAAACTGAAAAGTAATTTTATTTTGGAAGTTCAACCTGTGTTGGGAACTCACACATTCAATTTTATTTTATTACACTTAATTCCAGTCACCAGTAGAGGGAGTAAATAATTTAAGAATCAAATTAATTTTGATTATTTTTAAGTTCCATAAGGATCTGTCTAGTTCTGAAACATACCTACCTTTAAAAAGTCATCATATATGCAGAATCAATAACTACATACTCTACCTAGAAAATCACCAAATATAATAATAAACTTTATGAATCTCTTACTAGGATGTCAAAATCATAATCATGCATGTTATGAGACACATATGAGCTTGAGTAAAACAAGATTTTCCTACTCTTGCTTCTTTTTTTGTAATGGTGAGATGTGTGGCAAGCCATTCAATTTATCTGTGCCTCATTTCTCAGTCTTCAGAATGAAAAAAAGATTACACAGAGGATGTCTGGAAGCATCTGTAGTAGGATTAAATGTGTTGATACTTGTAAAGTAACTGGCACAATAAACACTAGAGGATTTTACCTCACTAGTTTTTTCCATATGTGTATAATTCACCTTGTTTGTTTCTCCTATTTCTCCTTCAAGTACCCTCTAGTTTGGGTAAAGGAGGAGCAGTGATATCACAGCTCTGTGGTAAATTTCCTGTCTTAGTTGTTTGCCTATATTAAAGGATGGCCCTATTCTCTGTTATCCCCTTAAACTATCATTGCTACACCCTGGAATTCCAGAAGACAGTTTCCTAAAACAATTGTATTATCTTCCCTAAAAACATCATCTTCTTTTCCATTCCATTTCTTCAGTCACCACACTATCTCACGAAACTGTTGAATTCCACAGATTTCCTAATGGATTTGGTTAACTGAAGAGATTTAGAGTGTCAAAGAAAGAAAATGAAAGAAAAATGTCTAAGGAAATATGACTTTTCCTAAATTCCAATATAAAAACACCCATGCAGTTTGTTTTTCTTCTCAGGAAAATCTACTATTATTTTTCTCTCCAGTATCAGGAAGTGAGCAGGGCCTTGTGCATGCTAAGCAAACTCCCTTCCACTGAGCTACAGCCATGGCCTTTGTCTGCAGTTCTGCTTTCCTAAACCTAGATTTGAATTTATGGGAAAGCCCTACCCCTCTAATTTCTTCTCCACTAGTTGGCACCATGATGAAGTGCAAACTCTAGCCTATGGAGTCTGACCCTACATCAGGCTCACCATTCCCATGGAATACACAACCAGGACTAATTCACGGAACTTGGCATGGTAACCTGGCCTTCTGACAAGGCACCCAGGGTGCCTGACACTTCAATCACAGAGAATACTCCACGTGGGAAAAACTAGTCCAGATTATTCCTCTTGGAAATCTTTATTTGTATTATTGGCAAGCAGTTGGAGCTTTTGTGAGCATGTGCACACACAACACACACAACACACACATATCTGAAGGACAAAATTTTATCTTAGAGTTCATTTATTTAACCATACAGAGAAGTGAAATACATTTTCCTAATTGTGTTACTATTTGGAAGCTCATTTGTTTTTCGTTGGTATGAATTAGTAATTTACATTCTATATAGGACAGTAGCCTTTTTTTTCACGATCTAAACTGATTCTCAACTTAAGCTCCCTATTACTGTCTCAAATGAGACATAGCCACTGGTGACCCTGTTATGTACTAACTATTGTTGCCATAACCATACAAACACTTAACCAGAGCTTTGAGTATGTTCCTTGTTAGATATCTTAGAAAAAAGACCGGTCTTCTCCCTGGTGTGCTTCACTTGCAAAGAGCTGTTTTATTTCCTACTACACATGTGATCTAAAATAACTAGATGTAGATTCTGAAGGTCTGTGGCTCTGATAGACAATTTTGGAAGAAGAAGCTTGTTTATTGAAAGCTTGAAGTTTCTTCTAAACTTCAGCTTTACAGTGAAGTGCTCAAAAAGGCAGGAGGATAAAGGATTTGGTTCTAAGACTTGGAGTGTTGTTTGTCGGGATCTCATCTGGAATAATTCAGTAAACATAAATGAGAAAGTACTACATATTTAACATGAAAAAGACTGTTGAAGATTCTGTATAAGAGGTAGAGAGAAAAGAAACACATTAAAGTTCCAGTATTATAAATTAAATGATGAACACTAACTTTAGCTTGTGTCTTCAATTTTATATTAGAGAATTCTTTCTATTACCCTGTATTTTCTTGTATAAATCTGGTCACAGAAGGAAATAATTACAGGGTAACCTGCAGTGTAAAACCTATGCAAGATATTTATGCACAGATGGTTTGCCCTAAAATATAGGTGGACTTTGGTATTAAAATATCACCCAAATCACCAATTCTAGAGGTATTTTTATAAACTAATATTAAGAAAATGCTGAAAACTACAAAATAGGAAGGAAGAAGAAAGACTGTACCAGAAATTTTAGAAGAGAACTTGACACCACTGCTGAATTATCAAATTGATCAGTCAGAGTCTAGTTCTTTTAACTAAACAGAGAAGAAAAATTATAAAGTAAAATAATTTGTATTGGTAATTATTAAAAAAATAGAAATTATCAGATAGTCTGCACTAGTAATGTCGTTTCAACTTCTTATACTTTTAACTCACCTTTAGTAGCTTGAGAACTTCAGGACTTGGTAGAATTAATCACCTACTTCCTGCCACTCTGTTACTCTGTAGAGCAAGTACTACTTTCAAAAAAATTTAAGAAATATGTTAGGTCTGGTTTTTATGTTCAATTTCCTTTAAAATATAGTATTTATATTGTGGGATTATTTCTTACACATCACCAAACAATACATTTGGGGCCATAATATGCAAATTATTGTGGTTATTTATAATAGATAAATCAAGTATCAAACCATATTTTCATTGTAAGCTCAAGAAACTTGCTCATAGTTAGTATGATCAGTCCCATGAATAAATATTAAGGGATACTAATATACATTTTCCTATTGGTTTATTTTCTCTTGATTTTGTTTGCCCTGGTGTTGAACAGTTAAAATATTAAGGTATGGACTACAGCCATATTTTCTAAAAGTTCTGAAATCAGTAAATTTAGTAGTTTGAGATACTTACTAAGCCATTAGTTTGAGCTGCAGATTTATTTTCACTATCAGACATTCTACAGAAAAAGTTATACTCTAGAAGTCAATTGAAATATTCACTGTAGAAGATATTTGTTGATGTTATCACGCTAATCACATATCAAAATTTCTTGTGCTTGATCAAGTTTTCCTTTGTTGATTGATAAGTTGCAACATCAATTCCTAGCATAGACTCAACAGCTGATGTGGGAGATGATAGTTGGAACACACTGCCAATTGCTCATAGAAGGTAGGAACAGATGCTTAGCATAGAAAAAGTGAGAGTTGTGTCAGGACTGAGGGATGGCCTCATGGGGCAAAGAAACAGAAAAAAAATCGGACTCACCATTATGAAGGAGGGAAGAAAGAAATATAGAGCTCCTTACCTATAGGAAATTTTTGCCTTCAAGTAAGCAAGTGTAAGATAAGCAGGACTTAGAATGGCACAAATAAAATTAGTTTGTGACCCTATTTTCTATACTTAAAGTACTTATACTAAGCTACTATTACTGGTTTCTTTTCACTTGCATATATGTCTTCCTTTTTCTTTACTAGAATATTAGTAGAACAGAAGATGTACATTCTTTTCTTCCTAAAATCATAGATATATGCTGAATTTCTTATACATACAAGAACTGTGCCAATCACTGGAAAGGTACAAATACATAAAAACAAAATGGTATAGACCAAAATCATGTGCTCTACCCCCAAATTCTAGGTTGGTATAAATATCACTCAAATAACCTTGTATTTAGAAAGATGGAAAGAAGAGCACCTGGATAATTGGTCACCAAAAGAAGAATGGATGCCAGAAGGTCAGAAAATAACATCTTCACAACAGCAATTTCTTGGATTCAATCCAAAGGGCTCCAAAAAGCAAGCTTTTCTATTTTGCAAGGCTAGTTCTGTTTCTTACAACCTTTAGAGATCTTTTCTCTTCAATTGTTACCTAACTTTAGAAATTTTTTTGCAATACCTAAGCCTTGTCTCAGCAACGTTGCACAATACCTGGTCTACACACAAAGACAGGCCACACGTAAGGACTGGACCTGACACAAGGCTGGCATGTGTATTCAACAAATGCCCTAAAGAGCACAAGCATGCCAGGGGAAGACATAGGGCAGCATCATGATGAAAAGCTTGACTGAAATGTTTATAATGTTTAGTAAAATATGGCATTTCTTACTAAATAAGTAAGAGTGAAATCCCTAGGAAAGGAAAAGTTGACATTCTAAGCATTGTCACGTGCTTGAAGGCATAAATATCATTGTGTTCATTTTCATAAAATCTTATTGTCCTTTCATTGTCAAAATTTAAACTGCATTGGTTTGAAATGCAGGGATGTTTTATCTTCTATGTCCTCAAACTGTTCTTCATTACAAACCAGACTTCTGAAGATCTATACTTTTCTGTTCAAAATCTACAGAAAAATAAATAATATTGTTTCCAAATACCTTTTTTAAAAATATCTTTTATAAGACTCTATTCAAAAGTTTGATCATATGCAGATCTCCTTGTTATGATCTAGTGAATGTTTGATTGCATAGCGTCTATCTAAACATGTTTCTCCTATCTCTCAGTTTGTCTGAGGAAATCAAGATCAGCTTTCTTGGTTTGTTTCCTGTTTTGTTTCTCTTAAAACACAATGTTCCTGCGGTACTATGGTCTGCTGAATCTTTCTCTTATCAATCTTGTAGAGAAAAAAAGTTAAGGATGTTTGTTTTTGCAATAATTAGGAAGGAATTCTACTTTCTGTATTCTCATAGATAGCAGGAAATGCACTCATTGACCGCAAACCTAATCACTAAACTTTAGATTCCTTAAAAGCTCTATTATTTTAACTACCATTTTCTAAAAAAAAAAAAAAATGGCTAGTTGTGGAAACCTCAGGAAATGCACAGGAAATAACTGCCTGAGAAAATGTTAGCTAGGGAATTGGGTCATGTAACAAAGTGGTAAAGCATGACTGCAACTACACCCAAACACTATTATTTGGCTTCTCAGTCTGTCTTTGTTTGTGGCATTAAATATTTGTGAAGAAATAACTCTGTCAAAATATGGATATCATGTTTTAGAAATTGCCCAATTAGGCAAAAAGCCAAGTCAGACATCCAGCTAATTGACTTTTTAAGGAAAGAGGAAGTGGACAGTTTTTTCATTATGCAGGCAATAATCTTACTACTGAGAGGATTTGCATTTAAAGATTTTAAGTGATCTGCTACAGATTTCCTGCACCCCATTTGTTATTTTTGCTTTGGATATTTGATGTGTAAGTTTAGAGATACTTGGAATTGTGGAAACAGAGCTTCTGACTTCTTTTTTTTTTTTCTTGAACTGTTTGGCTGATGCTTTGTATTGAAAAGATCTGAAGAAGATATGGCATTTTCTCTCATCATTGAACCAGTTCAGATAGATGCTGATTCTGTACCAGACAGACCCAGGCTTGCATTCCAGCTTTGCAACCAGAGCAGCATGTATGAAGTTGACCATCTTTTTTATTTTATCTTCACAAAACCTCAGTTTTTGTATTTGTAACATGGAAAGATAACAGTACTTTACTTTGGTTTAGAAGTACATATTTAATTTTACAATTGAGTATTTCTGAGTTTTGAATGATGAATATAAATGATGAATAAATTTGATCAAGTTTTTCTCATGTTTTCTAAATAATAAATAATAAATAAAACCACATTTTAATGTACCAAATTTTCATAAAAAGATGAAATGGTCATATCTAACTGATAGCATTTTTGTAAGGCATAAAATACTATAATATTTGAATTTGCTGCTGCCACATAGAACGCTAAGTAAATATGAGTTAATATGACTGCTAGCACCACTATAAAACAACTAACATGATCACAATTTCAACCTTTTTCCTCGTACATAAAATAAAGAGGGGTGAAACACACTCTATCACTACAGTTAAAATGAAATAACTTATTAGGCATTCAAAAACATAGCACTGTTGACTAAATTACAAAGCATTTTCTTTAGCTTTTAAATTGATACAGTGCTAGGTCAGTTTCCTATTGTGTTTCATCCTTCTTGCTAATGCCACTGAACGGGCCTGACACACATATGATTTACCCAGAGATGATCTTGAACTGGGGAAAAGCAAAGGAAACCTTAAGTGAGGCCCATATTTCTGATTATACCATGCAGCAATTCAAAGCAAAGCATAGTTTACCAGATAAAGGTCTTCTTGCTACCTACTTTATTTCGTCACTGTTTCCATCTTTTTCTTCATTCCCCTCTACCACTCCTATTTTTTCAAAAACTGAAAAACTCTGATCTCTTGTGCCCTCCCTTCTTAGCACTTTTCTGTGAAGGAGCTGTCTTCAGGCTACAGCACCTACAACGCTTGTGCTCACCACGGATGAAAGAGGTTGGAGATTTATCTACCAATAGTTATAAAAGAAGTAAGGAAATTAGGTTGAATATAAAAATATTCTCCCTAGAAATTTTATTATACAATATTGTCTTCGTTACTTTTTTCTCATTGCTGGGGCAAAAATACCTGACCCCCAAAATTAAGGAAGGAAAGGTTTATTTTGCTTACAGTTTGTGGAGGTTTCAGTCCATACTTAGCAAGTTACAAGGCAGAGTGGCACATGGCAGAGGGCTACAGCTCATGGTAGCAGAGCACAGCAAAAGCAACAAGCACACACCAGGGTGGAATGGCCTCAAGCAACCTCTTCCTCTCCCTTACATATGCAAACTGTCCACCCCAGGGCAGGTGTAGCTCTCACACCCATAATCAGTCAAACTCTAAAAGCTTGCCGCATGACCGTATGAGGCTTTGGGGGGACACCCAGACACAAACCATTACAAGTACATTAAATTTTTAAAAGCTCTGCTTTCTTTTTGCAACTCATAGTTTCCTTTAGTGATTTTCTATTAATGGGGTTATAAACCAGGAATGCCCACGACCTTAATTCAACAAAAAATAACAAGAAACATATAATAGGAATAACAAAATAAATACATCATTTTTTTACAAACTGCTAATACACATGAGCAGATTTTTTATTGGATTCCTTTTTTTTTTTTTTTTTGATTTTACAGAAATCCAAATCAACTACATGAGGTAAAAGAGAGATATATGTGTACATGTAACCAAACCACAAGGGACTCAGTACTGGTGGGAAGTAGTTAGCTGGGCATGGACTCTCCAAACCTTTCTGACTCTCATGTTCTACAAAGTCAGCAACTATAAAACCTGGCTTTACCACTAAACCAATACTGAAAGATGGTTTCCACTGTTTGTGTTGAAAAAAAAAATTCCCAGGGAAGGATTCTAACTGGGCCTACCCTAAACTGGGTTATTCATGCATTTCTACAGTATTTTAAAATTTATCAAGTGACTATTTTGAGAATTAATTCTACTGCAAGTGAATGCAACACTGTGTTGACTGGACTTTTTTATTTCTTGTAAATTGTAGTAATTAAATCAAGAATTTTCATCTCTATGCAAGTCCATGCTACATAAGATACTCACACTAGGGGAAATGAAGTATTTCAGAAATTTAACTCTGCATGAAAAAAATACTTCTAGATCACCTACCCCTAAACAAGGCAACACCTCTCATAGAGTTGTAATTTTCACACTTTGAAAAAAATCAGTACTTATAAGAACCAGGCTAAACTCAGTCATAGAGTAATAGTGAATTTGTTTTCATATAATTCTTTTTAACTTTCCTGAAATCAAATCACAGTGGTTAACTTTGAGTGTGGCTTGTATGGTTTTAGAAAAAATTAAGAGCAATCTATACTCAAAATGATCATGAAAATCCACTCAGAAAGCCATTGACTAAAACCACCAAACGCATTGATGGAAACCAGCACAAGAGGCTGTTTCCATATCAACAGGAGCATAGCTGGAATAGTGTTCATTCTAGTTAGTTACATGACGGAAAATTAAAAGGTTTAAGTGTAAAAACTACCTTCTTTTCATTTGACATTCATATACTGGTCTCTGTTAACTAATTTAAAGTATGAGATCAGTATTAAATTAAATCTGAGTGACTTAGTTAAATACTAGGTAAGAAGACAGGATTAGCAAGGAGGAAGAACTGATGGAAATTTTTTAACTTGTAGGAGCTCTGCAGAGAAGGAGGGCAGGGAGCTTCTGGCTGTGGCAAGCACAGCATAGTTTTAGATTTTAATTAATTATAATAACTACATACTTTTGAGAATTGAATTAAATTTCTTACCCTCATAGTAGGCAAACTACAAAACTATGTTCATTGACTATCTGTTAAGCAATTTCTTTTTGCTTTTCTTCTTTTAAAATTTGTACCATTGACTGCTCTCCGTGTTTGCTCTGGAGACATGTTATAGGCAATTCACCTAAAGAAATTCTTGGTTGAATACAGAAGGGTTATTTAAGGAAAATAGGAAGAAACCTGAAATAATGAAGGTAACTACTTCCCCAGTCTCCTCCAAGGGAGGAAACGGATTGGCAAAGTGTGTTTATTTAAATTACTAAATTGCCTTTATAGCAACTTGAGGGCTGGGAGGTACTTATTTACAAAGTTATAATAGAACGTCTTTAGCAGGAAATCTTAAATAACAGCAAAACCACTTCAGGCCCTTGGCTGGAATTTTGAACTGTGAACATTAGCAAGAAAATAATATACCATTATTTCATTGATATAGATTTGCTATAAATAAACAGAAATGAGGGAAGAGAATAGTATGTGTGCCATTGCTTTGGTAGTAAATTTCCTTGGCAAGGAAGAAAATGAATAGGAAAACATAATACTTTGCTTTGAAAGCAGAACAATAAAGATAGTTGGAAACATTTTTTAAACTAATCATTAACACTAAAGATCTATCCAACCCAGGAAGGGGTGGACTAAGAAGAGACACAAAGAACGTTTTTCTTCCTTGAGCTTTTTTTAGTCTCTGTGTGCTGTGGAATTAGAGCAGCAAACTGAAATGATTTATGAAATGAAAAATTCCTGCCCACCCAGCTCACAGACAATCATGTGCAGTAACTACTGTGTTCTGCTATTTGCCATAATATTTAGCTCAGATGTAGCCCCAAAAAAATCCCACTACACACAGAAGATTCAATATAAAGAGAAACAGATTTCCCCACGTTTCTCTCATTTGTACATGGACGCACAGAAAAATAATATATGCATATTTCTGCACACATCGATAATTTGCCTTTTATCTTATACTTTTGCCTTTTCTTTTTGTTATTCTAAAGCACTAATTTACTTTTACTTTTGAAGGATTCCCCATAGAAACTTCTCACTTTCTTTATTATGATTTCCTAATTATTTTTCTACCCCACCACAATCAGAAGCAGGCTGTTACCCAAATAATTAGGCAAATAACTATTGATCTTAATTTAATGATTGTGATAAAAAACGGTTTTGTTAAATACTGGGTATTTATATTACTCATTAACTTTATTGAGTATTGGCTGCTCAGAAGTGTATAATTTGGCTTGAGTTTATAAATAGGACCTATGCGCTGTTTTGTAAAGCCTAATAAAAACTTGGAGGAGAGACTATGGAGAAATCACTATTAGTTGACATATGAAAAACAATTGATAAGACTCCCCACACACATACTTAACCTAGAACAATATTAAGGGTAGTAGAACAATGAATTTAGAAGAAAGAAGTCTTATTCAATATGTAATGAAAATATATGGTGAACATTTAAGTTTTAGAAAGTTTTTTACAGTAAGTGACCTCACTACACCCCCTTGCATTGAGTATACTTATGGCATGATTCTTGCCATTTTCCGAAGCAGTGCTAGAAGTCCACTCTCATGAGTGTCTGTTATGAGATGTCATCAATAATATAATGCATGCTGCTGAGTGCTAACCAAAGACAAGGTCACAAAAACAATACAGTGTGCCCTCCAGAAACTTACTCATGGGACCCAGTACCACACACCTTCTGGTTCTTCTGCAAAGTCAAAATGAGCCTGAAAGTTAAACATTTTGAAGGAATCGTGACAGGGAAGCACCACCACAGCGCAAGGACTGTAAAGACAATCACACTAGAGGACTTCTAGAACTGCTTCAGAAACTGGCAAGAATGATGGGATGAGTGTTGAAGTGATGAGGGGTATGTGGAGGGGCATTAATGGTGGTATGTTTTTTATTATAATAGTCTAAAAATTAAACATTCATGGTGTTGTTCAACCGTACCTTATACTTCCATCTAAAGATCCTATGTTTATATCTAATATTTCTACATAAAATAAAATAAAGACTATCTCATAAGATCATTTACAATCAATGCTTTTAGTAGTTTAGGGAAAGGATATTTCAAAAACAAAAATTGCAGAAGGTCAGTGGAAGTGGTAAGACAATACAGATTTAAAAGATAGTCGTTTTGGGTAATAAGGATAATCAAGCAGAGTATGCATGCTACCCTTCATCTTCTAAAAAGACCTTGGATACCATATATGGCTCTTGGGACAGTGTCCCCTAGGATTGGTAAGTACCACCAAGCTCCAGTCTCCGCAGGCAATAGTATTTTCTTGCACCCTGTAGATATCTAAACACAGAACAAGGAAATTCAGAAACAAGCTTATGGAATACTTAAGAGATAAATGGTTTTATAGGAAGTAGTGTGACAGTGAAAGAGGCCGTTAAATTCATCTCTACAATAAACTCATTATGAATGTTTGGGGGGAGGTATTTAGTTCTGTCTATATGTCAATATATTTAAATTATGTTATGTTCAATGTGTTTAAATATGTGTTAATTGTGTTCAAATGAGTGATTTTTTTGAAGGTTACCAGATAGAAAAATTTTCCATTGTGCAAGGGTAGATATTAAGACAGAGGGAAATTTTCTAGTACTCCCACAGGAAAAGTCTTTCATAAAAATGTAGTTTTCAGTCACCAACCCCACCTATTCATCTTTCCCTGCTCAACACATACAGCTAGGGGGAGGACCGCTCATTGTAAAGGGGACAGGCTGCTGAGCGTAGAGATAAGGTACAGAGCTGAGATGTACCAGATTTCTCCTTCTTTTTGCTTGGTTCAAATTATTTATTTACATATTCCTCTATGTCATTCTCAAAATTATTTTTGGTCCATAGCTAAACTCTAATGCACTTTTTAATCAAATATTAGAATACTATCCTACTTGAATTAAGATCTATTGTTGACACTGCTTCATGATCAGAGTGCAGGGCACATAACTGAAGACTGTGATCTGCTGCATGCATTTAGAAATCATCATTCTCAAATACTCCTTTTTAAGATGTTCCCATTTTGACTTTAGCAAACTTAGCATTAACATCAATTTATTTAAAATTTTTCTATTAAAATCTCTTTCTTGATTTATTTCAGTATTCTCTAGTTGACCTGATTTGCCAATCTATAACTTTAATGGAACTATGGGGAAAAAAAAAAAAAAAAAACTTGCACACCTTCGCTTTTTTTCTATTAAAGGGGAGAGTGGATCAAATTGGATTACAATCTCTTGAAAGCAGAGTATGAATGTTACCCCTCGTCTTCTAAAAAGTAACATAGAAGTAGAATAATAGTAACTTTTCTGCAGGAGGTGTTTAAAAATCCTACTCAATTTATCATAAAGAAAAAATTTAAAAATGAAAATAGTTGAGAGGTCCAAGGGCACATTTTTGCAAGTAAGTGTGAGATGTAGATTTTCAGCATTTTGTGGGGAGATTGTCTCTGACTATACAGTGTCTCTCTCGACTTTGCTGGTTGATAACTAACAATCAAATGCTGCTATTCTATTAAAAGTGGTTTTCCTAGTTGCTTTGAAGTAGATAGTTTAATTGGCTAGGCCTTTTTCAGTCACTTTGTGACTCAGAAGAAAGAGTTTAGTTTTATTCCCAACTGAACTGGATGGAAAGTTTTCCAGAAGAAATAGAGGTGCTGTTATGAAGAGAAGAGAAGAGAAGAGAAGAGAAGAGAAGAGAAGAGAAGAGAAGAGAAGAGAAGAGAAGAGAAGAGAAGA
>NW_004955425.1:7541054-7548601 GCF_000276665.1 Chinchilla lanigera | reverse complement strand
AGGAGAGGGGAGGGGAGGAGGGAGCAAAAGATGAGAAAGCAAAAAAGATGAGAAAAGAAAAGGATAACGAAAAATATATATGTTTATTTTAAATGGGCAGATTCCAAAATATGGGGGGATTTTAGCAGTCCATGTCAGTAGAACTTTGAGGCAGCCCCTTCTCTTTCCAAAGTTACAAGGGTGGGTCTTTTGAATTTTTTTTAAAATTTATTTTTATTTTTCAATACCTTGAAAGAAATAGGGGTAAATGTAGTATATGAAATATCTGTTTGTTTATGAGCTAATTGTACTTCAAATACATTTTCCAGGAAGGATAATCAACACTGTGCACAGAAATCACATTTTCTAGGATTTCTGACTGAAAAAATTGTAATTAATATCAGCTGAGCTCTTTCTGATTATTAAGCACCAACCTTTTTTCTATATTATATAACCTCACTTAATCATTTACAGTTCTCCTATGATGTAGGTATTGCTATTCTCATTTTATAAATAAAATGAGTAATTGAAGTACAAAGTAATTAGCAGAAGATATATAACTTTTTCTCAGCTAAATCAACCAAGAGTTCATATAAGTAGGTATACGGTTACTCACCTCCCCTTTGGGTAAGTTGGAGTATGCTTTTCTGAAAAACAGCAGTTAATTAAACTGAATGACACCTATGCATAGACAAGGACTTGTTTTCTTCTTTGTTGGGACCTAAACTGCATAATCTTAAAAAAAACTGTTTAAGAAAGAAAAATAAATTTGTTTTCATTCCCCAGCACTCAGTAGAATTTTGAGCTAAGCTGACAAAAATTCTCATTATACTTTAACTAGTAAGTGTTCAAACTAAAATTAAATTCAGTAAATATAGGCTTGTATCATTTTAACATCTCTGTGATTACTTAAAGGGCTCTCAGACAATTCTTTTGGGAATTTCAAGTTGTAAACTCGTGGTTTTCTTCTTGTGCTTCAATTCCTAAATGAAACCACATGGAGTGAAGAATGACTTCACATGGCTAGTGAAAAATACCAAGTCATTTGCTTTCTCTGCAGTATGGTAATGGAGTCCATCTGAATTATCTTAGTATAAAAGGAAATGGTATATATTGGTTAGGACTAGCATGGTTGCAGGTAACATAAACTTAAGCTAAAAGGGACTTCATAATGAGACTCTACTGTTTCTATGAAAATGGAATCAAAAGATGGAAGGAAGAATTGGGGAGAAAATAGAGGATGAAAATGAATTGAGGTGTGTTAGTTCATGTACCAATTCCACACAGGAATATAATAGCTATGTCCTGAAAACATACTAATAAAAACTCAAAAAATAAAGCTAAAAATTAATATTTTTATAAAGAGATACAAAGGAGAGAAGTTTCAGTATTTTTATGAATTTCAATTCCCTTTGTATTAAGAAATACAATACTAGTTCCACTAGATGGGGGCAAAAAGTTTAGATTTAAAGTAATAGACACCATTTTTCCTGATGTTCTCCCACTTTAAGCCCTGCTACTACTGCCAGGCTAGTAGAGAACTGACAAAGCAAAAAATTATCCTATACCCTTCTCCATGCGCTCGCTCCGGCAGCGCATATATTATACCCTTCCCCACACCTTTGGGCTAACTCAAGAGGTAGGAAGGATAATGTTGGAACCACCAGGTTAATTTTTGAGCTGTGAAAATAAGCAGTCCTCTTAAAGTCCTTTTCTGGATAGAAGCTTGGAGGATAGGCCCTCCTAGGATTCTCTTCGCCTTAGAGAAATCACATATTCATATGAATGAGAAGGAAATGGCTAAAAGAACCTAGTTTTGCAGATCCCTTTCTGTCAGATTCATAAATATACCTCAGGCTTTCTGCTGAAATAATAAAGAAACAATAGTTATCTGTTTGGCAGACCATTGGAAGTAGCTGTCGGGGTGCTGGTAAGTATAAACAATTTGGGGGGTTTATGTTCCCTATTTCGTTCTGGTTCTCAATACCTTGTTTTCCTATTAAATGTCTGTAGATTTAAACATCATAACTGGTAACACAGTTTGGATGAAGGTGAAGCAATTTCAGACTGAGGAACCTTTGATTTTAAGGAGAATATTTTGAACTAATTTTGAATAAGGGTCTATCACTGAAAGGCTATAGGCTTGAATAGAAATAAAGTTATAACAAATATAGAAAATTTCATTTCTCAAATCTTTATATTTATACAATAAAACTCATAAGCATTACATATTCTCAAGCAGAATTGAGAAAATTCTATACATTAGCTCCCTTTGACTGATTTTTATTAATAGAATGTGTTCTCTAACCTAGACATTAAAATTAATTATTTCAAAAATGATCCCCATGCTCATCGATGTTTTTTTCCATCCTTTACCTCAAAGCCTTGGAAACAAGCTCCTTGACATTTTCATTGCTTGGCTATAAGTTCAAATGGAATTATATCATTTGTTAGACATTTTTGTTTGCTGATCTGAGACTTAATCCTTTGTGGTATCCAATATATGAATCACTCTTCCTTTTTTCTATCCATTTTCTAACTTCCTCCAACCTTTTACAACTTAACACCACCAGAATGAGGTCTCCTTGGATGCTATTCCTTAGTTTACCAATGATAAAACAATCCTTTAAATATACTTCCACAGAGGCTACATGTGTACCATATATAGGAATTAATATACATCTGAGGACAGGGCCTCTAGAATTCTACAAGTAAAGTCTTGAACATGGTATGCTGTATTACTTAGTCTTTAATCCAAGGAAACACACAACTGAATTAGCAAAAACGATTTTTGGGGGAGGGTATTTCTTCTCTTTTTTGTGCTCTTGGTAGATTTCCAACTCAAAAGCTGTATCCTTAAAAACATATAAGGAATCTTTCTATTTGTCATGTCTACAGCTTCTCCAACTCAATGAGTGACTATTGGCAAGGGAAAGTGGCAGGACAGAGTAGTTCAAGAGAATGAAACTCTTCCTGGCTGTACAGCAGTAGTCTGTCACCTCAGAGTGGTAAAAAAATATACTCACTATAACCACATGAGAGGTCACATTGCGCTAACGATCCCTCTCTACCACAATACTTTTCAAATTTCCATCTTCCTTATTTGAGCTCTATGCATTAATTGATAAGAAGGTCATTCTCATCTGTAAGCTTGAAAACAACACTCCCAGCTTGCAACTTCTATTCTTAGTTGTCATTGGATTGATACTCTTCTATCAAGTATCTAAAACTAAAGGGAAAAAGTATCCAACAGTATATATGCTAAAAGTGTTGACTTATAAAAAAAAAAAATTTCTCTAAATATTTTGTAAACTACAGGTGAAAACAAATATACCTAAAGTTCTCCTATATAGCTACACTACTATAATTGTACTTTTATGTATTTTACCTCATCTTATTTACAAAAAGATTTAATGTGACTTTTGAAATATATAAAATATTTTCAATTAGTATTTTGGAAAACAGAAAAGGAAGTACTCGTACAATAAATGAATTTAGGAATGAAGCTAAACAAAATTATATCATATGGTCTTATGAAGAAACACAATTTTTGTGCTATATTTAATACAGGGAAAAGAGAGAACATCTGATGTGTTAGTTAAGTCCGATCTGTCAAGATGTTTGTAAGTTCATACTAATGATTTAGAAGAAATTCTACACTCATAGTAGGGATGAATATTATCTTCAATCATTATTTTGGATCATCCTTGTTTGTAAAGAAAATTTAAAAACAGTCAAATTGGCTTTAAAGCAAACAATTTTCTTGATTACATTTATCAAACATGGCAGAGACGGAGTTATTGATACGGATGTGTGATAACAGTGGAATGTGAACACGGACCCCACGTCTGAGTGTCTTTCCTGTCTCACACATTCAGATTTCGTCATGTGGAAACTTACACGCACTTTTACCAATAGAGGGTAAAATGGGTGGTATCTGATCTAAATTGTAACAGGAAAAAGCTGGAAAACCACAAAGACGTGAGAATGTTCCCTCAACTCTCACCACTGAGTACAGGACTGTAGGCTGTGACATGGTCTTAATATTTTAATCTTCCCAGTAAATCTTCACCATCCTACCAGATAACTGATTTTAAAAAGTGATAAAAAATTCCATTTCAATAGTTTCAGAAAAGTCAATGAATATCTTTGTGTTATTGAAATATGTGTATATAAATAGTGATGTCATATAGATATCAAGTATCCATGCTATTTTATGAAGAAAAGTGCCTATGATGTTCCTTCACAAGACCTATAATTTCAGTTTAAACACGAGGACATCAAACTCTGACTGGAAAACATTCTACAAGATACCTAACCAGCACAAAGACTATCAGGGTAAAAAAAAAAAAAAAAAAAAAAAACAGAAGAACTAGGAAGCTAGTACAGACCGATGTAAATTGAGAAGACATAATTAAATGCAAAAGGATCATTAGATCCTAAAACAGAAAGAAAATATTAGTTGAAAAATTAATAAAATCAACACAATATCTGGAGTTTAATTAATACAGTAATAATGCATTAATGACAAGTTCTTAATTGACAAATGGACCAAGGCAATATTGTATGTTTTTTTTATTTTAAAGGTAAAAGAATTAAAACATATTTACAAACACATAGATATACAAAATAACACACAAACAATACAAGCAATACAGAATTTCAGACAAGGTGATAGGAAAATTAACAATCATTATATTACATATTGATATCTTCAAATTGGTTATTCAGATAAACAAATATAGGCATCTAAGATTGATCATACACTTAAACTTTAACTATTCCTTTCAATAAAGTAATAGAAATCAGTAGTACAACTATCTTAGCTCTCCTATGTATACATATATTTTCCCTTTATTTTTTCTTTTCCCTCATCCCAGTTGTTCTTTCCTTTGGAGCAGTTTCCTTCCCTTTCACAATACCTATTGTACCTCCTAGATTTCACTCACCCTTTCAGGTTCTTACACTAGTGGGACAATATAGTGTTTACATGTGTGGGTTTGATTTATTTCACTTATGAGTATGGTCTCTAGCAATATTGTATGCTAGCAGTGACAAAACAGGGTAGAGAGTCTATAGGAAATTATCCTTGAAACTTTTCTTTAGATCCACAATTAATCCTAAATAGCTGATATTGAGAAAGATTATTGAAATGTATATTATTAAATAGATTTGTAATCTATTCACTTTGAATATAAATAACACTTTTGAAATTAAGAAGAAAAGCTAGTGGCAAGAGGAATGGAAATTTTTTAGTTAAACATAGATTAGCTAAGAAACAAAACAAAACATACAAATCAGGCCAAAGAAATCACCGAATCACAATAAACATTTAAAAAAATGACTTTCTACCAGACATGGTGGCACATGCCTTCAATCTCAGCACTTGGGATACTGGACAGGAGGGTCGCTATGAGTTCAAGGCCTGCCTGGGCTCTGTTTTGGGTTCAAGGCCAGCATGAACTATATAGCAAGACCCTGTCTCAAAAAAGAAAAGACTTTCTGGATTCTGCATGATCAATTCATATTCTTTTATAATTCTTCAGAGCTGTGCATTCTTCTTACATTTCCTCCTCTGTATTGTGACTTTTCTTCATAATATTAACCACATATACTTATCCCCATAATACATATTCCCCTGAGTCTTTTTTCAGTAAGTTCAAAGGGGATTGTTTTTCACACTCAAATTATTCTGAGGTATTTTCCTTCTTTCCTCTTCTTCATCTGGCATGTTTATCTTGTTTTAATCACCTTGTCTTTACCATAAAAACAACAAATGGAGTCTGATGTTCTGCTCTGTCAAAGTGGTAAGCAAAGTAAGGAAGCTGGTGACCAGCTGTTTTTCATCTCTGCTATAGACAGAAAGAGCAAAAACTAGTGTCTAGTTGAAGGAACTGCAGGCTCAGGTCTCTCAGAAATCTTTCTTGCACGTCCCATTGCTGTTGATATAGACATAGAAGGAAATGGATTCTGTCTCTTTTTCTCAGTATGTACCGTCATCCATTAGAAACAAAGCTGATGGTCACAGAGTGGATCTGTTGGTCCAAACTGAAACAGAATAAAAGATTGAGAGACTAAATTGGGGCAAAATTCATGTTATATTTTATGCAGCAATATGGGTGCAGGAAATTTATTTAATGAATGAACTAAGAACCATCTTTCTCTAATTAAAATAAAAATAGATGTCTGAAAATAGAAAGAAATTGAAATTAAGGTAGTTCATTTATGTAGCATATTTTAACCCTAAAATGTGCAGAATACTATATTAGGTTGGTGGAGAAAAGGATGTATAAAGTTCACAAACCTTATACCTAGATAGAACATGTCTGTCATGAGAAATGAGACAAATGTAAATATCTATAAAGACAAATACATTTCTCATTTGTGAGAAGCTCATTGGCCTGAAAGTATTACTAAGAAAATACTTCTGTCATTTACTTTAAGTGTTTTTACAGTGTTTTAATAGAATTCTTAATGAGAAAGTAGCATCATCTATTCATTTCCAACAGAGGGCAAAATTACCATGAAGGAAGTATACATAATAAAATTATGAGGAAACAAACAAAATAAAGCTGAAAAGTAAAAGAATGTTTATATTTCTTAGATGCTTTCCAAGTTGAAAATGTTTATCTATTTTTAAGATTAAAAACTAATCTTCATTAAATATTTAGCTATTGCTACAGCATCCTTTAGATCACAGGCGATATCCTTCAGCTACACAAAAGGAAGATCAATTTTGTTCAGTGTTGTGCAAGAGTAAGTTCTTACTGTTTCTACAGATCAAGAAGACTGGTTGATGCTGTACAACTACTTCTACAAAAGAACCATCTAGTGTGTTCTGAGCTTGTGTGTACATTTTTTTCATACTGATGACATATCAAGCTTTGTTGTAAAGTTCTCATCTAACTGAACCTGTAATGAATCAAGCAAAACATCCTGTGTAAAGTCACTACCAGAGTTGTTCCTGGGGAGGTTTGACCACCAGGTTTCTTGCATACATGTGCAGGTATATATGTGTCAGCTTGTGATAATTCATCTTGTCTAGTGAAACTCTGTATTATCTCTACTGTTTTATTGAAGAATTTTTTTTTTATTTCCTATAATGGTTTGAGCAATCTTTCATTCTTACATCTGGTAATCTGAGCAATGTAATTGAGGACAGCAATATGTAATGTAACAACCACTGTTGATTCATATTATTTTGTCCTAAGGCTCTGTATCACTTTGAATGTTCTTGCTTTGATTTGTTTATGTTTGTGATACTGATATGCTGCTACTCTTCTATTTCTTTGTTCATTTCTCATTTACTACTCTCTTTAAAATAAAAAAATTAATTTTTTAAAGAGTGTGTATGAGTTAGCAATTAGTCCATCTTCTTACCTTTTTTGTGTTTTCAATCAGGAGTACGGCACAATGAGCTCTACCCTAAGAGCTGGTAGGAGGCCACTGGGACCTCTTTGCTTTCACTGTACATGTATCAGGCAGTCAGATGGAAGCATAGAAAAGACATTACGCTCTGAAATTTTCTACCTTGCAAAGAATTCTATTTATTTATTTTTTTTTTTTTT
>NW_004955425.1:7475546-7535411 GCF_000276665.1 Chinchilla lanigera | reverse complement strand
CAGTCACAGACTTCCCCAGCCTTCGCCTCACTGGAGCTTGCAAAGAATTCTATTGTCTAAAAATATCATCTGACATCTCTGACACCCATACATCCATCATTAAAATAGCAAAACATACAAAGAGATAAGCATGACTAAGGCAGAAGAACTAGGTATCACTTTAGGCTGATGGTAAAGAAAAGGACATTGAATAAGAAGCAAAGTTAAGAGTATTTCTGTTTAAAATGTGAGCTAATGAAGATGCACTACCAAAAATTCAAGTTTCTGAAGACAGAAACTGGAAGAATTGAAAACAATATTCTAGTGGAGACATTTGCCTTGCCACATGAAGGAGCTGAGTGATTCAGAGACAAAACAAAAAAATTTAGAAAGAGGATCAAAATAACATGAGAAGAGGTGGGTGTTGGTATCTGAGGTAAGAGGAAGTCAGTTGCCGGTAAATTAGGGCCTGGAATGATAACTTTAGAGGCACCAAATGTGAAATTAATTGTAGTGTCTAATCTATACATATAAATCCAGATAAAAATAGAACTTTAAAAATTAAATTACTTATAGTGAAGTTCAAAAAAGTTCTGATATTTCTCTTATAAATAGTTTTGATACCTTATTTTGAAATAACATCAAATTACTTTAAATCAGTGACACTTTGCACCTCAGATTTACTGATGTCCAAAATTCATATTTGAATGTTGGGTTTCCAGCAAAGGGATTGCTGACTGGATATCCTATCACCTCAGTGAATTAATAAGTAGATAAAGTGATAAATCTATATTTAATTTTTATCCAGTTATTGATTACTCATTAAGAATTATACCCAACTAAACAAACTCACAGTATTCTGAAATATAAATGCAAAATCAAGTACATTAAATGAAGCAGTAAATGTTACAAGCACCTTAGATATTCTCATTTGAAATGTAACTTATCTTTGCACTATTAAATTCACAACAGGTGTCTCTTTTTCCAATGTTTAATATATTTATATCTGCAGCTTTTTTCAGTATCAGAGACTCTGATAAAACAAGTAAATTATTGCAAATGTGCCCCGTGAACACAGAATCAGAGCAGTCATTTCTTCACCAGTCATGTCCTGGGAACTGTACCAGGCACTAGCCCTGCTATAAGGAAAAATGAAGAACGCAGATTACCAACCTTTGGGTCTTAGCATTTAGAAGAGAAAGAAAACATGAAAATAAAAACAATCTGTGAAAGACTAGTGAGTTGATGTGATCAGTGGTGGCCTCTTTTAGAAAAGCACATTTTAACTAACATTTTGCTATACAGGCTTGATACATATTCTACCCAGGACTTATGCTACTTAAAAGAAAAATATGTGCCTAATGATGTTTTTGCTGTTGTTGCTGCTGTTTTTCCACACAAAAGCCATTTATTTACATCTGTTCTACAGAGGACCGGCCCACTAGGCCAGGTGGCAGCACCACCCTCCTGCCCTCTCTGACCCCAGCCTTTGCTGTGGAGGTGGGGCCAAAGTGGACAGTCCGTGCCCCTAGGAACTGGTCTTTCAGTGGGGGCCCTGGCACAGGTGCCACCCACCTTAGGAGTACTTGGTGTTGAAGATCTCCTTCCAGAGCAGCATCTTGAGGTGCTGAGCACCAGAGAGTGGTAGGCTTGCACCTTGCTGGCCAGCCCCCTCCCAATGGTGCAGGTGCGCAGCTGTTTGCCCAGCTCCTCGCACAGGTTGGCAGGCACTCCAGGTAGCAGGTAGTCCCTCAGCAGATCGCACACCTTGGCCAGGTTGGGCTGTGTTATGGTTTGTGTCTGGGTGTCCCCCCAAAGCCTCATGCGGTCATGGGGCGGGCTTTTAGAGTTTGATCGATTGTGGGTGTGAGAGCTACACCCGCCCTGGTGTGGATAGCTTGCATATGTAAGGGAGAGAAAGAGGGTGCTTCTGGCCATTTTCTCCCTTGTGTGTGTGCTTGTTGCTTTGCTATGTTCTGCCGCCCTGAGCTGCAGCCCTCTGCCATGTGCCACTCTGCCTTGTAATCTGCCAAGTATGGACTGAAACCTCCACAAACTGTAAGCAAAATAAACCTTTCCTTCCTTAATTTTGGGCATCAGGTATTTTGTCCCAGCAACCAGAGAAAAGTAACCAAGACAGGCTGGATGAGGTTGCCCTTGCACTGACGCATGAGCAGGTCACAGGGGGCCCTGCAGTCTCACCCACAGGTGCAGTGGACACTGCGCTGGCAAGGGCGGCCCTGCAGGAAGTGGCGCTCGGTGGCCTCAGGTGCCACCTGCTGCAGCTCGGCCATCATGAAGTCATAGGTGGCCGTGTAGCCCACGTTGGTTAGCGTGGTCTCACACACGTAGTAGGTCTCGTAGGAGCCGTGTAAGAGCTCTTCCAAGAACTCCAGAAAGCCGATGGCGATCTTGGCACTCCAGAGTCATGCAGGCCCGAACCACTGCAGCAGAGCCCTGTGCAGTGTGGGTGGCAGCAGAGGGAGCAGTGTGGCCCAGAGCCAGGAGCCGTGGGGAGCGCCCTCGGAGAGGTAGAGGTCCCCGCAGCAGCCCAGCAGTCCCAAGGCGTGCTCCTTCTCCTGCAGGAATAGCAGCAGCAGGAACTCGTTTCGCTGCAGCAGGGCCTACACGGACTTTGCCTCCACCAGGAACACTCGGCTGTCCTTGCTGAAGTTGTCCATGAGCAGGACCTGGCCGACCTTTTGTGTCTTGAAGGTGGAGTGTCTGCTGGGATGAAATTTTGCTCTATAATCATGAAGAAAGGGTGCTGTTCAGTCCAAATACCTGCTTGGAGATAACTGCTCAGTGCTACTGGTTCACTTTTTACAGATCCCTTGTGGAATGGACATTTTTTATACCGTACTTTTCAAGCTACTCCCAATATTATTTGTGTCAATCAGAGAGAAGTAAAATAATGCCTGTCTAAATGGTACATATTCAATACTAATTACTGTTGCTGTTTTGATGGTAGACATTATGTTTGTCCTCTGGAAGCAGTGAGTCAGATTTACCAATTTTTGTTCTCAGGGAGGCGCCCTTTTAAGGGATATTCATTCTTGTTTGTTAACATAGTTTTTCCTTAAGTATTTTAATATCATATCAAAATACGGACTTCAGGTGAAGGTATTCTGTAGTTTAGATCAATTTCCTCAGAAACCCGACAAGCACATTAAGATTGGCCTAATCTAATTTCCTTGTAGGAAGAACTTATTGCACTAAAGCCTATTAATGCTGAGACGTTGGCTGCCTGATTGAAAAATCTCAACTAAACAACTTACTACTGAAGGACCTCGAAGAAAATACATTTTAAGGGGCTGGGGATTTAGCTCAGTGGCAAAGTGCCTGCCTGGCAAGCGCAAGGTTGTGAGTTCAATTCCTGGTACCGGAGAAAAAAACCAAAAAAAAAAAAAAAGAAAATACATTTTAAATGGCTCAACTTCCTATACATATAAAATGGAAATACTAATAGTACCCATTTCATAGTATTATTATGAAGAATACATGAATTAAGTATACAGAGCACATAAAATCCTATCTAGCATGTAAATAATAATATGTAAATTAACTACATGCTTTCATTTTTCTTTCCAATAATTGTAGGCATTAGAAGCTAATATTTAATGAAATTATAATGTCCATAAAGGCTTCATGACTTGTTTATACGTCCATTCAGAGTAGTTAAAACAGTATAAATTCAATAAATATTCATTTAGTGGATGAATGGATGATGGATAAATTTTCATGTCAAAAGTAAGAAAATTACTGTTGAAAAGTGATTTGATAATTGCCCTGGTATTTGGTTAGCGTGTAACAAACTATGACTTGGTCATATGTCTGAATATAACATACATACATTTCACCATAAGAATATATGGTGGCAGTGTTTAGTAAAATCTTGATCTTTTTACAGCAATGCTTAGTTCAGGAAGATGAAAAGGCAGTTAATGGAAAACACCAGTTCTGGGAACTGATATACGTATATGAATGAAAAACGTTCAAATGCAGCTTGTGGATCAATTTCCTACTACACATATGGCTATTCTACACTTAGGTCTGTGTGGCTTTGGAATATGACAAATTCCCTACTGATCATATGCTTATCAGTGTTTGAGAAGTCCTGAGAAAAACATACTTCTATGCGTTTGAATTGGTGGACATAGAGATCGGCAAAGGAAAAGCAAGTGAAATCAGAATGGAACTGAGAGTTGAAAATTATGAGGGGTTAAAATTGGTAAATCAACAGAAATTTTCAGAGAAATCATAATCTTTCCAGGGAAAGGTTTAGGTTGTTCACTATTAGAGTAACCTTATTGCAGTATCTTAATACTGCTCAAAACTAAACTTTCATTACTTGCACTATCTGTTAGAAGGTTTTTATATGTCTGGGATTAATTTGAAGAAATTATAGGATACGAAGATGTTTGAAGGGGAGTTGTCGTGGCATGCATTTAAGCATCCTGTGCAATGCAAAGTTTGACTTTCCCTCAAAACTTCTGCTTCCTGTGAGTGGTGATTACAGTGCAGTGCCTAATTCTATGCTTGCAATGGCAATTGCAGGTATCATAGCCTCCACTAAGCAACACCCACACATTCATATGTGTGTATATATATATATGCACAAGTATATGTTCAAATAGTGTCAAAAGTGTGCATCCCACAGTCATAACTACAGGGCACGTGTATGTGACCAGCAAGTAAATAATTTTAGTGTTTATCTTTCTATTATCATAGATTATTGTAAAATAATCAATTAACTATGTCTTCAAGCTTATCCTTTTTATGGCACTTTTTCTTTCATTCTGTTTTCTTTCTTTTTAAATTTTGGTGCTGAGGAATGAACGTAGGGCCTGGTGCATGTTAAGTATGTGCTGTGCCACTGAGTGTCTCCCAACCCCTATTCACTATTGTAAATGACACGCATAAGTTTAAATATAACACAGTTACTATTTCACAAACACATTATACATATATGTGTATATTTATATAAATAGTCAGAGAAAGGTTTTTAGTGCTCCCTAGAACCAAGCATTGGATTTAACAATAGGATGCCCACCGTCTTTCACATATGACATGAATTTAATTCCTTTCTTCAGGCTAAAGAGGAAATGTATTTTCAATTAATAATTCAATGCATTTGTACGTGATTAGCTGAATATTTTAGATGCCATTCATAATGTAAGAAATTGAAACTAAATGTCCTTTAAAACTGTTTCATCAACATTCAAAAACTCTATTAGTTGTTTACTCTGTGTGCATATAGTTCTATCACGTGGTGTTGAAGAATTCTCAGTGATAACTGGTATTTTCTTACAAATGGTGTGCTTTCTGAATTGATTTTAAAATGAGTATACAGCTTGCTGTATGTAATCTAGATGTTAGTTTACTCTCTCTACCGTTTAATATCGTTTGGGTAAATATTCTGTTGTATTTTAAACTTCTTTTATCAGTATCGCTGTGTTTTTCTGTACCATTGATTTTTGCCATTTTCCAATTTGCCAGCACGCTTTTTCCTGCTTTGCTTCTCACTCAACAATTTAACGAAAGGGCTGGGGATTTAGCTCAGCGGCAAAAGCGCCTGCCTGGCAAGCGGAAGGTCGTGAGTTTGGTTCCTGGTACCGGAGAAAAACCAAAAAAAAAAAAAAACAATTTAACGAAGCTTCTCTCTTACAAGTTGCTGCCAAATCAATTTTTTTCGTGACTCTCATTGTAAAAATAAGTTCCTGTCCCCTCATTTTATCTCCAGGAGATGGCAACTGAAAAGGTTGTTAGAAACTTTTTCTTGATCTCCTTTCATTTTTAAGATTTTAAACTATGCAACGTATTTAACAAAGAGAGAAAATAATGCAACATTTATTTTATATACTCCACACTAAAACAGATGTTCACTTTTTTGCTGGATTTACTCCAGATCTTATCTTTCTAATAGAATAAGAGAAAGAAAAAAAATGTTCTATATACCACTAAAGCCTCATTAGGACACTCTCACCCTAACTCCCTTCCCAGAGAACAGTTCATATAACTCCCATTCATATTTCTACTTCCACTAGAAATGACTATTCATAAACATACTACTACTGTCTCAATATTTGCAGAATTTTATTGCCTTCAAAATCTCCTTTTGAACGTTATTTTTACTAATATTATCTTTTTTAAAGATTACCCATGTTTACACATTAATTTTTCATTCATTTAACTGACAATGTTTTATTACATAAGTAAACCATGATTTATTCATTGCCCTAATATTTTTTTTCCCTTTTCTTCCTATGACAAACATTCTTGCAACTATCTTTTTACATGTTTCCATGTGTAAGGATTTTCCCAGAGTATCTTTTTGGAAAGAGAACTCCTGACTCTGAGAATATGTGTATCTTAAATTTCATCTGTTATTGTCAAATTGTTCTTCAAAGTGGGTGTACTGACTGGACATTGGTCTTCATCTCATCATTGGCATATATTCATAATCTTTCTCTCTTTTTTTGGGTTATCATTTTCATCAAATATTTAAAAACTCTTAGTATTCCTTTGTAGCTTACATGAAGAGAAAATATTTTTCTCACATTCTGTAATTTGTTTTGTCTGTTTTTATGCAAAAGTTTCATTTTAACTTTTCACATTTTGTATCTATTTTAAAAGATATGTATCACCTAATTATTGAAAATTTTGTTATTTTGGTATGAATGTATGTATCTTTTTAATTTTGTTAATCACATTTTAGAATTATTTATTTTTTAAATCCAATTTATACAGGTGATAGATAGATAGATAGATAGATAGATAGATAGATAGATAAAAGTTTCAGTCTATGAAAGTGGCAAATGGAGCTCCTTTTTTACCTGAAATGCTTTTACTGATTTCTGGGACACACTCCTCATCACTCAGTGATATCCCAGACATTACTTCCATTTAGTTTGTTTTGATCATATGTATATATTTCAATAATTCAGTGGAGAACCTGGCTACTCAGTTCCTTCACTGCTCCTCTGTCTCAGTGACCCCTGTCAGTCATATGTCTGCTCTTGTCTTGATGAATCAATCAAAGTTCTCTAGAATTGCATTTTCAAGCATATTATTCTCTGGATATGACTTTCTGCACATCTAGCTCGTTACTCTCTGTAGTATTCTACCTTTATCAATCCTTCTACCTCACTGTACCTACAATCTATGGCTACTCCACCTGTCAATTAAACATCATGGTTAATCATTATCTCCTGTTCTTCAAATTCATCTCAGTTCACTCCATCAGCTTTTAAAGATTTGCATTCATTTGACAAATTCCCATTTGTGGTTAAATTCAATTACCATACTATTCTCCCCAGATTATACAACAGGTGATGGCTGGAGAAAAACTAAATTTAATGAACACATAAACTTCAGAGCCTTATAAATCCCAAGCTGACTTTTAATGATCCCTGTTAAACCTTACCTTGATCTCCTGCTCTATTCTACTCCCAGGTTGCTAGAAAACTATTTTAAGACCCTTCAAATGAGTAACACTTTCTCTCCCACCTTCAACTCTTCTTTTGCCAGATAAAGCAGAATCATTCAGAATGACAGCTTTCTCAAATTCTACCTCTACAGCCACACATTTTCCAGCATCAGTACCTACGTGTTCTCTTTTCACTTCTGTTACTTCTGTATGGAATAACCATCCCTTCTGTTCTCTAAAGACAGTCCCCTATTCGTATGAGACCCTATGCTCTTCATCAGAGGCATCCCTTCATTCCTTTTCACATTTCTCCTGGATTATCAATTTCTTATCACCATTTTCTTTCTCTGTTTCCTGGACCACTTCATAAACCACAAACATTGTCTATATCCCCTATACTTTCCATTTTAATGGGGTTCTTGGTTATACATCTCATTAACATATTTTTCATAGCTTGGTATCTAAATAGCCACACATCTTGGAAGAAGGTACCTCCATCTTACTGTTGTTCAGGTTTACATAAATTGTTGAAGCTACTAATGGAATATGAATACTAGGAAAATGTCTGTACTGAATGGAGTGTAGGTGACAGGCTGTATTTGATAAAATTATTTCCTGATCCTACTTTTGTATCACTATATTGTGACAGGAATATCATATAATGTAAATACATGGCTATCACAGAAGCAAAAAACAGGAAACAATTGGGTAATCTGCCAAAGTGTTTCCATACGTGTCCCAAGAGCGATGTTAGCAGAGACAATTGTTTTCTTTGAGTTAATAGGTCAGCTCCTTTTATATAAAGAAAGGCATCAGTGGATGATGATGATCCCAGGAGCCAGGCAAGTAAGTGCCTGTCAATGACATTACAAGTGCGCACAGGTGAAGTGCCCCAATTAAACAAAATACGACAGAGGATTTGCTTGTCCTCTTGGCTTTTTCAGTTTAGCTGATAGTCAAGGCATTGAATGAAATAGATTATTTCTTGAAAATTTTCTGTATTTTGCTGAGCATAGGGTTGCTTTGCAATTTACACTAGTTATGATGCTTTTATGAACTCATCAATGCTTACAGAATTAACCTTTTATAAGAAATGTTAAGGGAACACCAGATTCGGCTCAACTGAAACTCTAAAAATAATTGCTCCATTTCTATCTCCAAACTACTGTTTGCTGTGTTATTTTTTCCTATGCTTCCTTCATGACAGGTTACATTTAGTAGAAATACCTATTCAATACTAGAATTAAAAAGGATAGACCAATATAAAGGAGCAGACTCTCTGTGGACCTTTAGCAATGATAAGATAGTCGCTCAAAACTGTCTTAAATGCCTGCAGATTAAACTAGATAAAGTTACTATCTAAATACTATTATTGAAATAATTAACCAAAAATAAAACTCTACATTCATAAAATAGCTTATGTCATTACGTATTTAAAACTTTTAAATAAATTTTATTCTGAGTTCCTATAATCATCAGGTTGAACTCCAAAATCCTACACATGGTTCAAAATCAAGTGAGTTTCATTTATTCTCATCTTTCATATCATGCCACTCTTAGTCCCAATTCCCCAAATTAATACTCCAGTACAGTGAACTCTTTCTTATGCCTTAATGCTGTGTTCTCTCTCCTTTTTTTTGATGTGTAGATTCTCTTTGTTTTAAAAAAATTTTGCCAATTTATTTTACCCAGTTTTCTTTCAAGTCACATGGGAAGGGTCCCTACTTCTTAGATATTTTCTCTGCTTTAAAAAATATATCAGGTCCTTCCTACGCTTATCTTACCATGTCCTCATAGTCAGATATCTCTCTCACTTCCATCTTAATACACAATAATTGTTATCTCCAAGCCCTCTGTGGTCTCTCATTCACTATGGTAAACCTAGTACCTAACAGTAAATTCTGTGATGTGTCAAAATATACAAACTATCACAAATGTTATTTCATTTGATTATGACAATATTTTTGTGAATAAGTGAAATAAATGCTATTATTATCTCAGTTTACAAATGAGGAACAAGAGTCAGGAGATGAAATAACTATTTCAGAAAGAGATAGAAAAATGTCACCAAATGTCTGATTCTGTATCTTCATATGCTAAGCTACATATTATTTTCTTATAGGTGGAGTAGAAATTTCAACTTTAATGCTACTGTCCAAGCATGACCTCTTAAAACATCCATGGTAGATGTGAAAGCATGCATTAATTCCTTAAAACTTATTATGTTCAGAAATTAACTAATATTCAGTAACACATATTTGTTAACAAAGGTACTTTATTAAGATTGAGGCAAACTTAAAAATTCCTTCTAGAAAAAATAATTCAATTTCCATGAATAGCTTAATATGTACTAGTATTGCATTTATGAAGCTAGTCTATAAAGAAAAGGAAATTTTAAGATGGAGACTATGCCTTTCTTAGATTAATACAATCTCCATTGTACTTGATTTCAACTTTTGAAGAAAAAGTATATTCTCTCACCCTTTCCACCAATTATGCCTTCTATCTAATTCTCCCATTTCATCAACTCACCTTAGTCTAGGAAGACAGGACAAAGTGAAATAATTGGTAAGCCAACAAAATTGTTGCAAACATAATGGCTTCAAAGCTCATAGAACTAGGTAAATGACCACATCGAAAATAGCTAACAAAAATCTCTTTGAACATATTATGCCATGATTTAAAATAAGGAATGTTAATTAGCCAATGTGAAATTGTTGGATTGTATAGAGCAGTTGGTGTAGAAAGTTAAACATTTAGCTTTTTTCGTTATGCTATTCTCCAGTCTACAGAGCTTTAACAATGGGTATGAAAGTTTCTAAATCAGTGTAGGAGATGCAGGAGGATTTGGCATGGGATGACACTCATGGACAATTTGGGTTGCACAAAAAGGTGGACATGGTTGTTTCCCATTTCCTCTGGCATCCATGTGAAATGATATACTTTATGAATAACTTAGAAGCTTACTCCCGAAAAGCCTATAGGTATTATATACACTGGAAATTTAATCCTAAAATTAATGACAGGTTAAGTGAAGATTTTGTTGTGTATATAACTGTTGTTACTATGCTTTTAGGATGTTGCTTTCTTTGTATCACATTGGTTAAATACAGAGGTGACATAGCTGGTGTTATTCCAGTTACCCTCAATAGTGGATCTGGTAGAGATTGTCAGAAAGGAAGATCAGCAGGTAAAGTAAACCTGAATTTGAGACCAAGGTTTCTGACCATATAGATACACAAGGAATTAACAGAAACAAGCTCTGGGCTTGAATCCTAGTTTTATACTGCTAATTTTAGTTCATAAAGTTGGGAGAATGACAGAATAACCAATATATTAAAAATCTTATGAACTTTCATCTTCTATAGTGAATAAAAGTATCTACCTACATGGTAAATATGTTTTAGAAATTCTTCATGCCATATCATCCTCCAAAATTCTCAAAAGTATTCCAGTATATGCGAAGGGCCATAAAAAGTTTCATTAAGAAAAGCTTTCTATATTCGTGTAACTGACCTCTCTCCTTAGTCACCTAATGATGCCTCTTGGCATGCGGTGCTGGTGTGCTTGGAGGAATGCAGACTTTGTCTAATCCTCTTCTCACATTTGCATCCCAGAGAACGTTCTTTCTCACTGCTATCACATTCTCCCCCCAAATGCACGAGGGATATCATTTCCTTCTGTTCTGTAGAGGGACAATGACAGTTTGTCATATCAAGGCATTTCAGCTTTGAGTTTAAAACAAAGAAAGTGTCTGAAATCTATAGTTTTCTCAGATCCACACTCCAGATAGTTATCCAGAGGGGTCTGCAAAGTGTAATGGACGGTGGGATTCATTGTCTTTCTTTGTTTTGTTTTTGTCACCCTCCACTCTGCCTAGTAAGCTTTTTCATCACCCTTCTCCTGGGAACAGTACCTGCTCTCCTCACTGCAGAGTCGGTTCTTGGTCCATCATGTGCCTTTTTCTCTGGGAGGTGGTATTGACCCACAGAAGAGCACACCACAAAAGAGAGCCAGTCAGGGTCTTCCTGAAGATTAACACAGGGACCCTGAGAAAAGGCAACTCTTATCTAAAGCTCCTGGTCGGCTGCTTCACTGGCACAGGAAATGCTGGGAAGCCACATAAAGCAGATAGGGGAGGCAACGAGCCAAGTAATGTCAGCTCGTGGATACCATTCTTGAGACATGTGAGTCTGGAGATGCTTGGGTACTCTGAAAAACAGAAGTCTGCTCCGCAGCTCTCTGATCCATAAATAAATTTGATTCAGATCACCTAAATTCAATTTACAATTAGAAACCCTCTTCTTCACCAGGAACGAAATATCAATGCACAATTTCAGAGATTTTATAAACAATCAAATTTAAATGTCAATTATATCTTTGGTAACTTCTTTCTATATTTAGCATACTTCTGTAATTAAAAATAATTTATTTTTTAGACTTAAAAACAGGTTAGATTTTCTCTTCATTTAAATCATTGTGCTTTCTAGAACTTGGATTTGGCAGTCTCAGCTAATTGTTCAAGCTTGTGATGAGAACTGACCCAAAAGCAACAGAAAATAAATGTATTTCCCTGTAGAAGCTTTAGCACTATAAACTCTGTGTGTTGGCAAGATGAGGAGTGTTAGGAATATAATCCTTTAAGCTGACTTCTTTACTACATCCTTCGTTAAATATGTGGCATAGCAAAACAAAGTGTCTACTTGCTCTTTGTGCCTTTCCTGTTCAGCAAAAGCCATCCTCAAAGATGTTATCAACAGAACCGAATGTTTTGCATGTGGGACTTTAGGTCAGTGAGTGAAACTTTACTGCAATGAAAAGCAAAATGATGCTGTACTGACCCGGGTATCTGGCACTCCACTCTGGTATCATTTAAGAAGATAAGTGCCAGAATGCTGTGATGTGTATGCTCGCATCCTGATGGATGAGCCCAGAGATGTGTTTAGTTCTTTGGTTCCTTCCCGCATGGCACCTCCTGCTGCAATTTATTGACACCAGATGTCCTTTGTATCAGCGAGACTTGCAGCTATGTCTATTTAAAGTTAAATGGAATAATTGAAGCCAGAGCATCATACTTTGAATGAAGTAAATCAAAGCACATCCAGTCATAAAAACGCAGACTAGGGAAAGCATGAATGAGAGAAATCCATTGTAAAAAGAAAGCCAGACTTTTAGAGACCAAAAATTTCTGATTAAAATTTATCATCTGACACAACACTGATAGGAATCAATTGGTACCTGGTCAGAGCCCTGACGCCAGAATTAGTGAACATGCTTCACTATATAAATTAGGCAGAAGCCCCTTGTCATAGTGACCTCTTTCTCCACAGCAGCTCATAGAAAACAATTCTTCACTCGAATGGTGGTGGGGGTCAGATGCAAAAGCTCTGGTTAATGATAAGAGACATGGAACCTGAGATCTAATCATTTTACTGAACAATGCTTTAGACAGAAGTTGTACTAAATCAAGGCTTAACTAATGATTGATGGTAGGAAATGGAGACTTGTTTTAAAGTCTGATTTAAAAGAAAACTAAGACAGGAAGGACAGTGTAATTAGGAAGGCTGAAAGCATAGCATGAGCCATAAGCATTAATAAATGCGTATTTTAATAGGTACAGGTCTGGCAGCAAGCAGACAAGAACCTGGCTGATCAAAAATAAATGAGAACTTATTTAATAGAAGACTATTGCTCCCACTAAGGAATCATCAGAGGCAATCATAAATGTACCAAATAATAACAGTGATTTAAACATACAGAAATCAAAGCTATTAAGGCTACAATTACAATGTGCAAGCATGGCAAGATAATATTTTAATAAGGTTAACGGATGTTTTTCTTCTTTACACATAAGTTTTCAAGGTATTTTTCCATTGACAATGCCTCCCAAAGGCAAATATTTGGCTGCGTATTTATCATTTCAGTGAAAGGATATATGATAGAATACAAGCTGAAGGGGTCTCTAGAAAGTAACAATTCATCTCAGAAACTGTATGAAAACAATATATGTAGAAAAGGCAAAGTTTTTAAAGAGTAGTATTTCATATGCAATCTTAATCAGGTTAGAAACAGCAACTCTTGGGAGTAGGAGAGAAGAGACTAGAGAGGAAGGGATGAAGGAAAGGAGGGAGAGCAGGAGCGAAAGCAACTCTTGGGAGTAGGAGAGAAGAGACTAGAGAGGAAGGGATGAAGGAAAGGAGGGAGAGCAGGAGCGAAAGAGTGACACAGAGACAGACAGACAGAGACAGAGAGAGCGGCCAACTGTAAGATCTTTGAGAGAGAGTGCCAGTATTATGGTTCTGGAAAAGGATGCTCAGAGCATGCCATGAAGAAACTAACAAACCATGAGTGAAGGTAAGAATAACTAGACAGACATAGACAATTTCCATTGTCCTCCTGTCGAATAAAACATGCAGAAAAATGTTCATGTCTTAAGCATAGCTATGGCATACACTGTATATGTTCATAAGTTCACAGACCCCTGAGGACAGAAATTTGAGTTATTTTAAGGTGGATCTGTATGTTAACTGACCTGGACTAGATAAAAATTAGGTCTCTGTCTCTGAGGATGCTCTTGGTTAGGTGACTGACAGATGCGATGGACCACAACATGTTAGTACAGCAATAGGCCATGGAATTTGAAATAAACCCCAATACCATGCATAGGAAGGTTTTGAAGTTAAAAAATTAGGTTGTAATATAGAAAAATAAACTGCTTTTACACTTACATTTGAGGATTCCTTTGGAAAAGTGCTATAAAAATATTTCAAATACTTTTGCAAATAAAATATAGACAAAATGGGGGGGATACAGTATTAGAGAAATAATAACAACTGCAAGAATAGTAATTGTTTTGGGGTGTAATAGTGACAAGGTCAGCAGAGAGAAATGTGTGATTCCTGAAGTCTGTGGGGTCCCTCAGCAAAATAAGGGGATGCCCTTAATGTCCTTTGCCTCTCAGTGGTTACAAACTAATGTAAACCCTGGTTTACATTCTAAAGAAACACTGGGCATTTGAAATATGACTCTATCAAACAACTATTCAGTCCATTACAGTAGCTAGGAAAACATGTGGCCAGTCAATGGGCGCTCCATATGGAGCATCTGTGAGGAGTGCGGTAAGGCATCCATGTCACGTTAAAAAAGGTAAATAAATGCATAAATTTTTAAAGACAAAATTCCCAGGTTTTTTGAAGGAATAACAAAATGGATAAGGAAAAATGGAGCTTAGAGTTGTTCTGAAAGGTCAAAAGAGTGGAGGGAAAGTATTCATTTTTATTTTAAAAAAAGCTAGATGTCTTCCTAGACTTAGGATGTAAACAAAGTTTTAAGAGAAAGTAAGAAAAAGGAGTAAGATCTGCTAGAGAAAAAAAATTAAAATAATTCTACACATGTGTAACACTTCAGTGAACAGAGCACAACTGCAGGAAGTCAGTTATAAAATACAACTTCATGACCCTCAGATAAGAAAGAAATAAGGTGGAAAAGGCACAACATTAAGGAAAAATGGATAAACCTATTTAACATATATACTTAGAAAAATAAACACTTCAAATACACTTAAAACAAATGCTTAGACTACGGGATGAGAAACAATGGGGTTATTGTCTGTAAGATTTTTACTTTTAAAATATTTTAAGAAAATAATTAAGACAAATCTGTCGATTCTTGCAAAAGCTTTCCGGAATCTACCCCACTACTCCACTGCCGTGTGCAGGCTGCACAGTGCTACCACCACTTAACCCATTTCCCCATCACTGCTCTTGCCTCCAAAACATCTATTTGATATATTTCCAATAAATGAATTCTACTATTATTAATTGAATGATTGCCTTAAGGAACGTGCAGCATATTTATCTTCTACTCAAGACTCCCAGTGGCTTATTAAAACATGTCAAAATAATTTATAATGGCCTACAGGGTGTGAATGGTCTCGTTCCTGGCTAGTTCTTCACAATGAAGTCTGACTTTTCTCTGCCTTTATTTATTTTTTTTTTGTTTTTGTTTTTTTTGTTTTTCTCCGGTACCGGGAACCGAACTCACGACCTTGCGCTTGCCAGGCAGGCGCTTTGCCTTCTGAGCTAAATCCCCAGCCCCTTTTCTCTGCCTTTATTACTTCTTACCCAAACTGCGATCTCAACCATTTCTCCAACGTATTGTACTATGTCCTCTGTGTATACTATGTCCTCTGCCTGGAATGTTCAACTTCTTTTGAAGGCTAGTTCCTTATATTTCAGATCTCACCTCCAGTTTTGTTTTGCAAGAGAAACTTTTTTAGACCATTCTATTATGATAGGCTGTGAATAACTAATCAACCCCTTGGTTTTTTCTTGACTCTTTTTACATATATATGTATATGTATGTTTCTTCTTATTATTATTTGCTTAATCTCATTGTATGTGAGCTTTCCTGGGAACAAATTTACATTGCATTCCTGTTATTTCACAAAGTTCATGTAACATACACAGAAAACACTAAATATTGGTTGATTTCCTATTTCACAATATCTACTGTACATTTTGGTCCTTATTTACACTTTCCATTTCAGGAGCCATCTTGGGAAAATATTTTTAATTTATAAGTTAGGTTAAACGTGGTTACTACCTTTAAATGTAAACATGTAAGGATTATAATCTAATAATTATTTTTTCCTAGAAAAATAAGTCCTATAATTTCAAACAAATGAAGCAAATATACTAGGTATAGTGTAATAGGAGGAGTTGTCATCTTTGTCAGAAGATGTCTTGACATAATGACTTTAAGGAGGTAGTGCTATGCCATTTCATGTCATGAAAAGGAGTACAAAACATACTAAATTACCAATGAACAGAGTTTCTGATTAAAGATAAATTATTTATAGCGTCTTATTTTTTCCAACTAAAACCAGTCTTTCTAATCTCTTAACTGTTAATTTTTTCTAATTATTTTTCCTTAATGTAAGCTTACATGGACCATTTCAATTTGAATGTTCTTTTCCCCTAGTTATATAGCAAAATTATCTGGAAAATAAAGAACTGTAAATAGATGTCACATGTCTGTATGTGTTTAACTTTTGATTATATGTCTAAAGCATAATATCCTATTTATTAGTAAAAATATTTCTTCTTTTTATCATTTGTTTTCAATCACAAATGTCTCCAGCTATTGAATAACAAATATATTCTCATAATTGAATAACAAATATTTATAGAAAAACTAAATTTAAAATAAGATAAGGAAGATATAAATAATAAATATGTCCTCTGTCTGGAATATGAATAACAAATATATTCTCATAAATGAATAACAAATATTTATGGATATGAATAACATATTCATAGCATATATGAATAACAAATATGAATAACATTTTATTGGAACAAATATAAATAACATGTCATTGGAATAACAAATATATTCTCATATATATTCTCAATGTTTTGGAATAACAAATATATTCTCATAATTGAATAACAAACATTTATAGAAAAACTAAATTTAAAATAAGATAAGGAACATATAAATACAGAAGGTACAATTTGTTTATTCTGCCCATATTCTCATGGTAGAACCTAAAAATGAGTAATGAAAAACATTCTCACTAATCATTCTGTTCTCACTAACCATTACCCCTTACTAGCTTATGGGGAAATTACTCAAACATCAATTGTTTGGCTTTCTCATGGTAAGATGGGGATAATAAAAGAAAGTTTCTTTATTTGTTTTTGTGTTTTTTGTGTTGTTTTGTTTTGTTTTGTTTTTTCCCGGTACTAGGAATCAAACTCACGACCTCGCGCTTGCCAGACAGGCGCTGTGCCGCTGAGCTAAATCCCCAGCCCCAATAACAAAAATGTTTATAGATTAATTAGATATTTAGTATATTAATAATCTTCAGTTAATTCTAAGTAATGAGAATAATAATGTACAAAGTCAGGGATTTTTGTTCTTCCTGAAAGAAGGCTATAGTTTGAACCTATAGCTGACACAGGCAGAATGTCTTTTTTTTGATAGCCTGTATAGCATTAATAAGTAATATATATTTTGCTCTTCTTATGATGTAAAAACCTATACAGAAGCCATATGTACTAATGATAGTTAGCTTATTATGCAAGAGTAAGCAATAATTGTATGCCATGACACTTTGGTCACTGGTAGAGAGGATTTCTGAGACACCAAAAGAAAAAAGGGATTAAAAATAGTTAGTAGCCAAGTACAGAAAAAACAAGTTTAGCTTATTTCCATTTCCCATTATATAGTAGAAAATAAATATTTCAAAACATTAAAAATTACTTGAGAGGCTAAGGCAAAGGATTGCAAGTTCAAGCCTAGTCTGGGCAATTTACTGGACTTAAAAATAAATAACAAAATAATAAAATAAGAAATCTGGGAATTACCTCAGCATGGAGGCCCTGGGTTCAATTCACAGTAATGACAAAAAAAAAAAAGACAAAAAAAACCTCTATAACCACTATGCTTAGTATATAATCAACGATATCGACGTGGACTCCCTCCTTAACTACCACAAACTTTCACTGAGGAACACCAACATATAGATTATCATTAGTCTCTGAGATAAAAGTACTAACGTAAGACATTACAGAACATGAGGAAATTTTTCACAAAAACATCTCTATGCATACACATACTTACAAGTATTGCTACTTAACACACACACAACCATTAATGAGTGAAAATGCTAGCAATGGGAAAGGAATCGTGCACTTGTCAAATGGTCAATACTGGACATACAAATTATCCTATGAGTATAGTGGAAAATCTTTGTTTTACATTCTCAAATTAATGCATCATTCGTTCCAGAAACTACTTACTGGTGCATCATGAACTCTAATGTCATTCCATCAAATTTATCAAACTTGTAGGCATATATTTGTTTATAATACTTCCTTTCTATCCTTTTAATGTTTGTAAGATCTGGAGAGATGGTTCCTCTTTCATTTCTGATGTTGATTACTTGAACCTTCTCTTTTTGTCTTAGTCATTTGGCTGGAGATTTACAATCTGTATTGAACTTTTTTATATTACAGATTCATTGATTTTTCCCTATCACTGTACAAATTACTTTCACTTACTGCACATTGTGGTACCTTCTCAGTGATAGGTACCACAACCTATCAAGCGCCTAAAATATGGTAAAAAATTTTGTTGAAATGCTACTGAACTCAACAGGCCTTTACATAAGCTAAGGCTACAATCACCATCTTTTCACCATATGTAAAAAATATGTGTTGGCAAAGTAAGTAATGGACAGAAGCATGCATACCTTAGACTTTAAGAAAATCTGGACCTTGCTATATATTTTGAAATCAAGCTGAGGTGAAAGTCTTCCTTTGGAGTTTGTTTGGAATTCGTAACTTACAAATGTTCTCATTGATGAAGGCTTTTTGGGGGCTAAAAGTCTTAGCTCATGCAACATACTCTGCTTTATAGATGGAACAAGTTCAAGAATAGTAGCTGTTATAGCTAGTATCTGGATACCATGATAGGCTCATGTGGTCATAAGTGGCTGGAGCTACAGTGTGTGATGCTGGATTTAAAGATGTGATACTGGGATTGATTCAAGGTGCAATGCTAGAATTAAGTGAGAGTGTGCGAGAGCTATTTGCCCTAAAGGTGTGTAGCCTGGATGGAATATAAGGGACAGAAATAGGTCTGCTCTTGTCACTGCTTGCTGCTGGCTGATTGCTACTTATACCTCATTGTTTTGCTGGCTTCTGCTTGACATGAATTATTTCTCCTCTGTAATGCCCCTGTGCCGTGCCACCCTGCCTTGGAGCCAGCCAGTCAGTTATGAACTGAAATCTCTACAAACTGCCAGCTATAATAAACCTATCCTCTTCTGATTTTGACTGTTGGGTATTTTGTCTCAGTGATGAGAAAATTAATTAAGACATTAATAAAAGACAATATCTGCAATAAGAATTGTCAAAAGCTATGACTTTTCTCCAACATGGTAGACTAAGATGACATGGGAATTCTCAGTTACCTGGCTTTTTACCTATATGCACTCACAATCCTCAAATATGAATACTTGCTACATTTCCTTTAAAATTTAAGACATATATAAATTCAAGAACAAAAAATAAAAACTGAAATTACAGTTTATGAAAAAATGAATAAGAAATATAACCAGAATGATAAATAGAAGAGGTTCATAAACACAAATGCTTATGATATGGTTGAGGCTGAAGTTTAGTGTCCATAGAAAAAAATTAAATAATAATTGCATAACAATTATTACAAACACTATTTGATAACCATTAAATAAATCAAATTATTTCATCCTCACACAAATCTATGAGGCATATACTATTATTCTTACTCATTTTGAAGAAGTGAATAAAGAGGAGTAAAATAAATATAAATTAACTTTTCCATGCTTATATAATTATAAGTTACATAAAAGGAAAAAAGAAAATCTCCCCTATCAATAAATAAAACTTAGCTGTTCTCTGTTCTACCAATCTTCAAGAGAAATAAAAGGCAATTGCACTGCACATGACTGTGATCGGAATCAGATTTACCTTCACCCTCAAGTCAATAAATACATGCATATATACTTACCCCATTCTACTCTGCTGAACAGTGAAATTCCAGAAAACCCTGAATGGGAATACTCAAACAGAGCCCAGTTGAAAACAGATATATCTACTTACCTACTAGAAAGAATAGAACTCAAGTTGTGGTTAGATGCCAAGAAAATTAAGTTTCATAAAAGATGAACTAAAGGTAAAATTTATAAAACACAACAATTGTATTGCTGATAAACATAATCTACAGATTCAGCAAAAATAATTCATATGTGAGAAACTAGAAGTAATATAATAATTTAAAAATGACTTAAAGAAACATTTATGTTGTTCCAAGTGATAAAGTGTTGGTCACTTTTTAGCACTTGTGTTGTGCCATGTTCCATGTAGTATGTTCACCATATTCCCTGTGAAAGGCCCAATTCAACTTAACAATTTTATCAAGTAAAGAAGCATGTTTATGTCTAATTTATTATAAGGAAAATGAGAGCTTGGGTGATCGGTTCAGAGTCATTCATCTAATAGACAAGGAAAACAACTTCGTTTAGTTAGTATTGCTCAGCTTTCCAATTGTTGGACAAAGTACTGCACAGCCACAATTTAAAGGCAGAGAGGTTTTATCTGGTTCCTGCTTTCAGAGGATTGAATCTATAAATGGCTGGTTTCGAGGCAGAAACATCATGAGGGGAAAGGCATGAAGAAGCGTAGCAGCTTAGTTCATGGCATTCAGGAGACACAGCAGGGGAACCACACCAAAAAGAAAGGGACGAGGCCCCATACACAGTACTCAAAGCCATAGCTCCATGCCCCATCTAGAAGGGTGCTTTACTAGTCCCCTAGGTGACTACCAAGTCAATCAGAGTGGCAGTTGAACCTATCCACCCCTCCTCAAACACCCAAACACATTTCATGAGTATACTTAACCTCCAAGTAAATATAACGACAAGTTTATTAATTCTTCCTAACATGATGAAGCTATGCTATGTAAAACTAAAAATGCAATAATCAGGGCTGGGGATTTAGCTCAGCAGCAAAAGCGCCTGCCTGGCAAGCGCAAGGTCATGAGTTCGGTTCCCAGTACCAGAGAAAAACCAAAACAAAAAACAAAAAACAAAAACAAACAAACAAAAAAAGAAAACGCAATAATCCTTTCCCCAAAGTCTCAACATTTCCAGCATTGGTAAAAGTTCAAGTCTCTTTAAGGCAAATTCTTAGCTCTGAACCCCCATAACAATAAAAAAGCAAGTTATGTTATCCAACTTACAATGGCACGAGATACATTTCCATTCCAAAAGAACATAATTGAAGCCTAGAAAAGAATCAGGCCAACACAGTAAAGGTATCATGAAGTGATATCAGGAAGGGGAGGAATTCAGTGAAATATATGTAATCACTACATATATGTAATCACTACAAGAAATATATGTAATCACCTCAAGAAGGAAGGAAGGAAGAAAAGAAAGAAGGAAGGGAGGGAGGAAGAGGAAGCGAAAGAGAGAGAAAGAAAGAGAAAGAGAAAGAAAGAAAGAAAGAAAGAAAGAAAGAAAGAAAGAAAGAAAGAAAGAAAGAAAGAAAGAAAGAAAGAATTGTGTTATTTAAGGCAGCCCACCTTTGGGTATCACATAAGGGGCCGTCATTCAGTGTGATCCCTAGGAAAAGAAAACAAATATCACTTGCTGTATAACTTTGCCCAGGGTTTTAATTAGTTTGCTTGCAGGATGCCAAACACACACACGCCATCATCAGTAGAAAGGAGATGACACTGAAGTAAAACAGGTATTTCTACAAGTTGTATAGAAATCATATCTGTCTTATTTACTACTCTTTGCTGCTTGTTTGTGATGCAGTAGTAAAGGGACCAACACCTGACTACTCTTTGCAAGACCAAGAAATTTACTAGCAGCTAGAATGTGAACTGCAGGTTGAAGAAGACCCTCACTCTTCCAGCCTGTCAAACACCTTGTGATTTTTTTCATCTCAGCTTCTCTCTTTGTAACTGCTTCCATCTTTTGCATTCACAGGTCAATTTCCTTTGCTTGACTACAGTCAAACCCCACTCTTCCTGATTTCTGATCTCCCAGTTCAAGGGTTCTAGCAGAAACATTTATTTTGTGTCTTTGCTACAGTTACACATTCACTTTATTGGTTTCACTTCAGCCAAGTGAGTGCCTCACAAATACAAATCGATACCACTTTGTTTCAAGATTAGCTTTGATAATGTGATTAGGCACAAATAGTTGAAAATATATTGAAGAATTATTCTAAAATTTCCATACACATTAATGATTTCACCCTCAAAAGAATTCTCAAAATTCTCTTATATTATTTCCTTTCCATGGATGTGAAAACTGGAGTTCAGAAAAGCTAAGGAATATACAATACAATACAGTAGTATTAGTACATGCTTTTGTATTAAAATATTCTGCTTTTACTTCTAGTTTCACTGTCAATATTCTTTAGAACGATGTTATTTTAAGCAATACGTGACGGTGATCTGATACATAACATGACTTATAATTTGGGTCTGTCCTGAACTCCAAGTCCATAAAGAAACTCTTTATACAGAATTAGACCTGTGTGTGTGTGTGTGTTTGTGTGTGGGTGTGTATATGCCACTTTCACTAGATTTTTCACTAGGTTCTTTTTTTTTTTTTTTTCCAATACTGAGAATTGAACTCATGACCTCATGCTTGCCAGGCAGGCGCTGTGCCACTGAGCTAAATCCCCAGCCCTTCACTAGGTTCTTTAACATGTATGGATGTTGAATCTTGTTTCTGCTCTTTATATACATTTATCCTTTATGGTATTAATCTTAGAAAGCTAGAAGTGTGTCCTTATTGAAGTACAAATATTTCTAAAGGCAATTTCTCATTAAGAGCATTGCTACTGACCAAATCACTCTGAATATGTTTGTCCTTGAGAGCTCTAGAGGATCTCTGGCCCACTGTTATGTATTTTTTTTTCTTTAAATATTTGTGGAGCATGGAGTGGACACTATCTAAAAATTCTGTTTCTGAGTTAAAGAAAAGCAACAAAGCCAAAGTTGATTATAACAGTCTTTCAAGGAAAGAAACCACCATTAATGTGAAAAACACATAAATCATCTTGTGTCCAAATATAAAAACGTCACCCTCTTTTTGGAAGTGTGTATGTATCCAATAGAACTATGTTAGATTTGCATTTCAGAATGTTTGTGTTATGCTTCCAGTGTCTTAAACTAATAATAAATAATGCCTAATAATTGTGAGACATGTGCTACGCCCTAACCACTCTGATTGGCATTTCATAGGCATTGCCTCAGTCTATACAATCTTTATTAGCAAGGCACACTCTCCCCACTTTTTATCTGAGGACATTGAGGCTCAGACAAATAAAATTACTTTTCCCAGATCACCAGACTGTAGGCAACCAAGGTGGAATTTCACCCATAGTATGTAAATCTGTAGCTGCTATTCTTAGTCACTGTATTCCTGAGCTGCCTTCCTTAACTTTAGACTTCTGTTAACAAAAACTGTTTACCCTCTAGGTTTACCCTCAGGTAACGATCTGAGGGATAATTGTGTAGCTTTTGCTCTGACACAGGGAAATTCACTGAACTTTGCAAAGTTTTCCAAGATACAGTTATCTATGTCTCACATTTAACCTACATAACACTTTGCATATCCCTGCCCTCATTCTCTGAAATTTCTCCCTAGATAATCAATCATCTATTTCATTGTAGTAATTGTTTTAATACAGTAGTACCCATCATCATATGATTATATAAATAAATCATGGTTGATCCACAAAAGAGACAGGTGTATCACCACTAAAGAATGTCATAGAACATGTTTTGTGGCTAGAACAACTTCACACTACACTTTCAGTGCATAAATAATGTATTTTATATTACTCCTTTTGGTTAAAAAATTTAAATGTTAATATCGATTATTTTAATCTAGTAGAATTATACATGTATGGTTGTTTTTTGCCTGAAATTTTCTAATTTTCTGCAGAGTCTCTTGATTCTAGGGCAAGAAATTGTTATATTTTTAAAAATAGAAAATCTTCACAATTAAAATTTATTCCACTGCTTTTACTAACTCTCTGGAAAGTAGCTGTTATCCCTTTGTATAATACATGTTTCTGCTGCCATGAATATGATATGTAATTAGAATTGCTTTATGATTAATTGTGTGTATATATATATATATGTTTAACTCCATCAAATAGTAGTACTAAAAATGCTTTGTACATGATTCTCCTGTCCTATGTGCAAACACAGTATTACAATGTCAGCTAGCAATTACAGTTTGAGATTTCTTGGTTCCTGGCTAACCTTAAACATTTGCCAACACTTGTTTTTCAATAATTCATCTGCATAATCATTAAATATATAAATACTCATACATTTATGGAAACAGTCCTTCATATCTGTGAGCTCTATGACCACAGATACAAAAAGCAGTGGACAGGAAGTATATAAGTTGTTTTAGGGATGAACATGTACAACATTTTGTCATTGAGTTCTAATAATAAAGTATAACAATTTACATAGCTTTGTATTAGGTATTAGAAATAACCTAGATATAATTTAAAATATATTGAAGAATGTATGTAGGTTACACGCAAATGCCATGCCATTTTATATGAGATTTGAACATCTGCAAATTTTGGTATCTACAATGGTCCTGTAACCAATCACTGTGGGTTCCAAGGAACGACTGCATGTATTATATCCTGATATATAACATAAACATATGAATATACTTATATTTTATAATATTATACAGAGTGTTACTATGTGATGTTTGTATTATGAATACATACTTACATATAGCATCTCCATATACGAATTTATGATATAATTATAAATGTATAAACATACATAGGTCATATGAGGTCGACCCTCCTTGGGCCAAGGGACCTGGGCCCGTGGCAAGCAGCGGCACGGTGAAAAGAAGACACCGGAGACCAGGATGATGGCGCAGAACTGTTTTATTGCGGAAGTACCAGGCGTTTTACAGAACAGGCTAGGGGCGTGGCAAAAGGGGCGTGATTACCGAGGGGAGGTACCGAGGGGAGGTACCGAGGGAGGGGCAAAGCGGGACAGTCTAGGCAGGGAGACTCACTTGGCCTGCCAAGGACATAACAAGTCTAAGTCAGCTTAGACTCGTTCCTCCACCACAACTGTCAACCAGACAGACCCCTCTTTCCCACAGATTCCCCCTCCTTTTTTATAAAAGCCGGTTGAATAGAGGCCATCATAGCCTGTTTAGAGGTTATTATTTGTAATCGGGGGGGAGGGGGGGGACATATCATACGAAGTGCGATAAGCGCTTTCACCAGGGCGGTATGGCAATGACGAAAAACAAATGAACTATAAGAGTACTTGAGAGAGCACTTGACACATTGATACATTACCTGTGGGGAAGGGAAATGGACAGCTAGGATTCTGACATTCAGAAGATAGAGAATATTGAAGGAAAAACAAGATTCAGTAAGTTTTAAGAGTCATACATTTACATTTAAATATGCTCAGATTGAGCCTTTTTTGAGGTATTCAAGATAAGAAATGTAGGGGGCTGGAGGTTTAGCTCAGTGGCACAGCACCTACCTGGCAAGCGCAAGGTCGTGACTTTGATTATCGGTACCGGAAATCCCCTCCCCCCACAAAAAAAGATAAGAAATGTAATAGATATCTACCAACTTCAGAGAAAATGAGAAATGTAACTTGTGAAGATTTAGCATATAAGTAATATTTTAAAACCATGAGCTAAATAAAAAGACATGCGTGAGCCTAAACCAAAGTGAAAGGAGAGTGAGCCTAAACCAAAGCGTGAAGAACTCCATTATAATGACTGAGTGGAAGTAAGTCTGAAAAAGATAAAGTACCTTGAAAAGAAAGAGAAAATCAAGAAAGAATGGTTTCATTTAGACCAATAGGAAATGCATGTTCTGGCTGGTGGTTGACATGACCAAAGGTAACTAAGAAATATGCTTAGTAGTGTTCTAAATAAGAGCTATTTGCATGAAAATATGTGGACAGAAGTGAGTGTGTTAATAATGATTGAATGGATGAGTGGATGAACTACCAAGTACAGTACAGGCATTTTTTTTTTTTTTTTTTTTTTTTTTTTTTTGTCTTTTTGAGGCAGAGTCTCGATATGCAGCTCAGGCTGGCCTTGAGCTCACTTTGTAGCCCAGTCTGGTCTCGAACTTGCAATGATCATCCTCCCTCAGCCTCCCGACTGCCGGGATTACAGGTGTGTGCCACCACACCCAGCCCTAAGCGATTCTTAAAAGAAGTAAATTCTTCTAAGAAGTATGCCTTTGACATGAAAGAATGAGACAGACACTTAGCTGGAAGGAGATTTTTATTTTGCTTGGCTTTGCCTTTTTGAATGGAAAAAAAAAAAACAATAGGAAGGATCTAGATGAGAAAAGAGATTACATGCAAAAATGAAAAGGATACCAATAATATAAAAAAGAATAATGTTTTAGTGGAGTGTAACATTTTAAATGGCAAGGATTTTTCATGTATACAGATATATATCTAGGACCCCAACATGGCCTGAATCATAGCAGATAATAAATGCTAAGAGAAAAGTACAAATCCCCAAGATTCCTTTCTTAGAAGCTGTGATGAGAAGTGTTATAGTCAGGGTTTACAAGGGAAAAGATTTAACAGGTGACACATAATTTATAGGATTATTTTATAATATTCACCTAAAGAATCAAATGCAAATGAGTGTAGAATATCTGTCCACACACAAAAGACCCAAAGAATCCAAATGAGGGCAGAATCCCATGGAAATGTCCTTCATGATTCTAATTGGAGACCTGGAGCCCATGAGAATGTCTCATTCAAGTCTGTATCAGGGATCTGCACTGGGAAAGGTTGAAGGACATTGGTGGAAACTAGAAAGTCTGCATCAGCAGAATAAAGGATCTGTGCCAGCAAGCTAGATAATCTGCACTGAGCCAGGAAGTGACACTCAAAGTAAGGACCAGAGCTCCCCCAAAGACAAACACAGCCACCCTCAATGATAGTGAGAATAGCCAAGTACATATCAGGAGAGTCATCATGACAAGCTTCTCCGGCACTAGCATCTTCCCCTCCAGTTCTCCTTTTATCTTGTTGGCAACAGTCCTCAGACGGGCCTTCTACCCCAGAACCATGCAGACTCAGTTCATCTGGGTGTTACAAGTTGATCGTTAGTTAATCTAGCACAATCGACTCCTTTTCAACTTGATAACCAGATACATTTCCTTAGACTATAGTCTCCAGGGGCAGATTTGTAAAAGTTAACATGTCTTAGTCTATTCAGATTTACATTAATATAACAATCACATATATACAATTCTTATTGCATTCAATTCGTCAACAAAAGCAGAACATTGAAAGAATGCTCAAAATTCAAGGTTAAAACCTCAATACTTTGACTAACTAACCTGATTACAAACACTTAGCTAAAAGCTACATTAGAATCATATTTAAGAGAGTTGTTACAATTACAATCCTTTCTTCCCATTAACTTTTAACAACGGGAAAGGGCCACACTAAGATATAGGCATCTCCTACATTTCAAATACATGGTTCACTTCTGGTGAAAGGCCGTAGGTCATCTTTTCATTGTCCTGTTCCTTCTCACCAACAATGTTCTCTTGTTTCATCCTTTCAGTCCACAGTTCCATTGGAGACTTCCCTCTGGCCAAATGTTTCAACTCACCCTGCTGGCTCTTCACTCTTAATTTTTAGCATAGCTCTGGCCAAAAACTTTCAATGGTAACCATGTCACCATCCCAAAAGTAGACTGGATTGAAATTTTCCTGCCACCCAGGAAATATCTCTAAACACAAGCAAAATGCAGACTAACTTCCTGCCAAACCATGACACCCGTCATTTGGAGTCCAACAGCCAACGCAGTCCTACTTCCCAGCAGAAACTTCCTAAAGCTGCTCTTTACTGGCAGGATTTCTATCAGCCTTCTGGTCTTCTGAGCTTTGACCAGAATCTCTCATACAGAACAGCCTAAGGCATTCCAGCTCTGCTTTTTCAGCCAGCATCTCTAAACCTTGCAAACTCTTCCCACAAGCCATTCCCAAAGGCTCCTGAACCACATGATCAAGTATAGTCACAGCAATGACCCCACTTCTCTGGTACCAAATTTTGTCTTAGTTACTTTTCTCATTACTGGGACAAAATACCTGGCACCAAAAGTAAAGGAGGGGAGAGGTTTATTTAGCTCACAGTTTGTAGCGGTTTCAGTCTTTAATTGGATGGCTCCAAGGCAGGGTGTCATGGCAGAGGGGCAACAGTTCAATATAGTGGAAGACACCAAAAGCAACAACAAAGGAGGGGAGGGAAAATCTCTTTCCCTCTCTTACATTGTATGCAGATTACCCATCCCAGGGCGGGTATAGCACTCATACCCTTAATACAAGCATTGGATCATGAATCAATCACAAACTCTAGAAGCCCACACCCATGACTGCATGAGGCTTTGGGGGGGGACATCTAGACAAAAACCATAACAAGAAGGGATCCAAGTGCCCATGGCAGGATCAGTTTATAGATGAGAAAAAGCTCTTATATGATGATGAAAAGGGAAAATGGCAGTATAGTGCAGATTTAGGTAGATGTTTATGGCTTCCTACACTTTCCAACTCATGGCTTTATTCTATTCTAAATTAGACTGCAAGGTCCAGGTTCAGATGGAAATGAGGGAAAAAGAGAAAAATTAGACAGAAGGAGAAAATGCAGTTACCATTTGTGAATGTGTGAGAGATGGATAATAGAATCAACTCGTCCTGGTAAAGGCTTCTTTGAAGTAGGTGATCATTAATCCATCATGTTTACTCCTATAACTTTCTCCAGGAGATCTAGATCTTTGGAAACAGATATGGAAACAGAAAATGGCTGAAGTTGGATCACTTAGCAAAATAAAAAGACAAATTTCACATTTATTGTAGAATCATCTAGAAAACTCTGTTGCCCAAGAAGTTTGGTATTGTTTTCTACCAGAGGAGAGAAAACTCTGCTGTCATTGTATCACTTCCAAAAATGTAAACTCAATGATGGAACTTGATATATAAATTAGCATTAAATATTTAATTTGGGCAACTCATCAACAGCTGTTATAGCGAAGAAGATTTCTAATTTTGTAGATTAAGTAAATATAAATAAGGATTTCTAATTATAAAGGGGAATATTGTGTACAATAATTAGCATAAAAGAATGCTACATAAAGCACAGAATTATTGAACTTTTCCTCACAGCAAAGGGATTTAATGTCAAGCATTTGAAGCATTTAATCGTGGAAGTACTTGCAAGTCAAAACTGAAAGATTAAAAAATTTTAGTACTCCATTTTCTACCAGTCTAGCATTTCTCTCAGTAGTTTTTCTGGAAAGAAGTTCAATGAGATATAAATAAGAATTGTGCTTAATAGAAACATATTCTGTTATTGAGTAAATTTAGAAAACTGGCTTAAATAGAACTAGTGAGACTTTTGTACTGCAACACCTTTTTATATATTAACATGAGCCATATATTTGTAAATCTTGATTATAGGATACAGATCTTCCAGGATTATTTGGGCATGGGAGCATTTTTTATTGGAAGCAACTTATGATTATTTTGTTGTGATTATTTCTATTGTAAATAGGAACTAAGTGCTTATTTTGTTTTCTGCTATAGTACCTAAATTCCTTGTGCCACACCTAACAGTTTCTCAAGTGTGGCCCAAGATCATCTAAATCAGAGAATTTCTGAGGTGGTGTCCAAAAACCTGCCTTTAAACTTTAACATGGGCACATATTTAAGAACTAAGGATTAAATCTACTTCTGCTCAGCAGCTGTGAACCACTGAGCAACAAACTTCTAATGCATTTGGAGCCTGATATGAAATTCCTTCTTTTTATTAAAACATATATTTCAGATTGTATTGTATTTTAATTTAGTAAATGATAATTCAGAGTACAATCTAATGTCTTTTCTTAGTACTAGGAAATTCTTCTGCCATTGAGATTTAAATTTCTGTTTCATAGGTTTTATCTTAATTTCAAATCAAGACCAACACACTAGAATGAAAAAGAGGAGACAATTTCAATTTTTAAAATTATTCTACAGCTGAATGACAAATTTTGAGTGACTCATTGTTCTCAGTTTCTAAAACTGTAAAATGGAAGCGTCAGATACATTTGCTTCCCTTCCACGTTCTAAAATTTAGTTTAGTAGGTTTTTTTGTTTATGGGCAACCACACACACACACATGCACACACACACACACACACACACACACACACACACACACACACACTTTAAACAAGCCCAGATTGAAAGTCAATGCATATGTGTAATATACTTCTCTAAAGGCATGAAAGATAGTCCCCATTAAATTTATCTGTGGATATTAAAATTCTTGCCTCCCATCAGTAATAAAGTAGACGTTGCTTTTCCTTCCGCTGACTCCAGTCAAGTACTAAACTAACTAAAAAAGAAAATAATTTATTCCATAGGAAGAACAACTTGCTTTCAAATGTGTATTTTAATTGCCTTTACATTTTGTTTAATTAGGGTGAGGAGTGCACATTGGAAAAGCTTGTATGGTACTGATTACTATTTGGAATGCAGTTTCCCGATTGAAGTCGTAATGAGGACAAGTCAACACAACTTGTATCAATAGTTGCAGCCATGCAGGAGCCACAGCTCGATGTTATGTCTCTTGTCACTAGCATGTGCCATTGTGAGCTGGGCTGCAGCGCAAGGCCTGTCTGCTTCCTCACAATAGCTCTCCCTCCCCGGGGAATACAAAGGCAGACAGCTGCTTTTCTCTTCTTTTCAACAGACACTTAGAGGGTCTGTTACTTATTATCTTTGGAAGAAAGGACACAGGTTTCCACAAGCAACTTGAGCTTGTATCAGTTCTGAGATCAGAGAAGATGAGTTCGATCCTTGAGACCTTACTGCAAGGCAAACTTTATTGTCCTTGTTGCTGATAAGAGTTAAGATTCACAAGCATTCAGTAAGTTTAACTGCATTCATTTTTACTAACATCTTTATGATCATCTCTTCCAGGGAGAACAGAGGCTTGACTGGAGGAAAAGCTCGAGCCCAGTGGACAGGAAAGGTTTTCCTTATGAGAGAGTGAAAGAGAATTTTCTGGACTGCACAGAGTTCCAAGAGGGGAACAGCGCACATTCATTTCCAGCAATACCAAGTGAGTGGACATTGCCATAATAGATTTTCTTATTTGCATCAACAAGTGTCAACCCATGTAGCAATCACGTTTTTTAAAAGTCCTTTAGTTCACATTAAAACATAAAAAAGAACCACATGACATGAAAAAGATTGGATCAGATTCTACAAGACCTGAATTCTAATCTTATATTGATACTGAAAGTATAATATTAAGAATACAGCTTACGGGGCTGGGGATTTAGCTCAGCAGCAAAGCGCCTGCCTAGCAAGCGCAAGGTCGTGAGTTCGGTTCCCGGTACCGGAGAAAAACCAAAAAAAAAGAAAATAAAAGAATACAGCTTAAAATTTCTGCATACTAGTTTCTTTGACCATAAAATTAAAGCATTCAAAGTGATTCTTTCAAGTCCCCGAAAGAAACAAAATATACCTCTGAAATACAAGGATCCTATTTTCTTCACTTGGTTTAATGCAGTTGTAAATTTCTAACATTTTAAATTAATACAAATTTACTCAGGCATGCTCGAAGGTCCTCAGCTTACTTACACTTTCCAAGCAAATATCTGTGCATCTAAAGAGTAAAACTGTATTACAGCAGGGCCACCTAGGAGAAAGAATGAAAACCAGCTGTAGCACAATGCTCTGAAGGATTGGCCTTGGTAAAAGTTCTGAATGTGTCTGTTCGTGATGAAAACCAAAGGGAAAAATGAAATGTTATATTTCCCTTTCATTGGATGGAAACGAATAATACATAGAGTAAAATAAAGGCACCAACCCAAAGGCTTTCTTCTTTTTTAAGTATAGCATCTGTGTGGACATTGTGGAGCCACCAAGACTGAATTCCACAAATCCATCAGGAAAATGTTCATTTTATTCTCAGTGCCAGAGGAGCAAGTGGAATAGTGACTGAAAGCAGAGACGTGTAATCATTGATAGCCTTTGGACAAAGTCCCATGGCCTATTGCACTTCCTAAGTACCAATCCAGAATTGATCTTGATGTAGGCTCTAGTAATGATATGTTTATTGTTTGGACTCAACCTCAGATTGTACTTATCTCTTAAGTGTTTCAAACCAAAGTAAACATTTACCAGCATTATTATGATACAAGATTCAGATTTACTGTGGAGCCAAGAGGGCTGATAACTTTGAGAAAGACTCTGCCTAGAGATGTCAAGATCCTGGGAATTTTCCTTTCTCATGGAATTATTGAGTTTTCCTCAAGTACCAACCATCAGCCCACCCTTCCCAAAGGCACTCACAGACATACTGCATTTAGTCTTCCAACATATATTCAAAGCCTGAAATTTCCTCACCGGAACAGAAATCCTCTTTTTTTTTTTTCCTCTACTTGACATAAGAGTGATACTTTGGGACATTTTAAACACTCAGAACACATCTACAGAAAGTGAACTTATCACTGAGAAGCACTTTGGCAAGCTTAGCCATCTACCAGCCCTACTTGCATTTATCACACAATTGTCCTTTGGGTATTACTGAGGACTTGGGGGCCCATATGATTGCTTTCCCTCTTCAAATTCTTAATTTTATATGACAGATGTGTAAGCCTCTTATCTGAGTCATTTGTATGTGTCTTCTATTTTCCATAACTAAATTTAATTCTAATATAAGTAAGTAGAGATGTAGGAGAGAGCTCAGAAGTTCTACCAAGGAGATAGACATGTTTGAGGATTAAATATTTGGGAATTTTTAGTCAGATAATGCAATGAATAAAATGTACATTATACAACAAACCAGTGAGATACAAAGAAACAGATGCAATAGTTAATGGGAAGTGAAATATGATATTATCTTTATTGGAGACAAGATTGAACAGGAAAAATGTCGCTTGAGCCCATTAAGTTTACTTGTTTTTATCTTTATCTCCCAAACTGAACTAATTTATCCAGTCACAGACAAAGATGCAAAACTCCAGCCCTTCACTGCACAAGAGTGGATGTAAGCTGTGACTACTTATTACCTATTTATGACAAACATGCACACCTTTTAGAAATATAGCCCTCTAAATAAAATTCAATATTAATCTTTGGCCCTTATTCTCAAGATTATTCTTCTCTTGTGTCTCTTATTTTAAGTGCAAATGGCAACTGTGAAAGAAGCCTCCTATAAAACATAAAGAATATTTAGAAAGTATTATTAGCATTTTCAGAAGTAGATGAGAATACGGTTTACTAGCCACAGAGCTGTTACCAGGTTCACAGTGCTAAGAAAAGATCCAGAACAATGTGCAGGGAAAAAGTGAGCGTAACAAAGTTTGAAGCTAAAGCTGTTTCAACTTTGTGTTATAGCTTTCTGGAAACATGCCAAATGTTCAAGTCTCATATAAAAAAACCACCAGATTTCCTGGTAGACAAAAAATAATTAAGAAAGTTTTGAGGAATTGTAGAAATTGGCATTCACCCACCATTTAAAACATAATCCCAATGATATGTTGAGAAACCGCCAAAGTGGTACATCAAAACCTTAGAAGAATGTTTGTTAAAAAAAAAAAAAATAGCCTGTGTAGGATCCTTCTAGTATTCAACCTATAGTTAGGTAGATATTTTGACTTCTTTGAGTTTTGCCTGTGTTTATCATTGATCTTTTTTTTGTTTGTTTGTTTTTTGTTTTTCTTTGGTACTGGGAACCGAACTCATGACCTTGCGCTTGCCAGGCAGGCGCTTTTGGCTCTGAGCTAAATCCCCAGCCCCTTATCACTGATCTTTTTAACTACAGTTCCCAATATAATAGAATGACAGTGGGGCAGACTAGAGTTTGTCTAATGTCTGTATTCTTCTCCTAGAGTAAAAGGACTTACCATGTTTTAGATGGATTTACTGAAGTCTAAAATAAAGATCACATTTACTCTTTTGCATCATGTATGTCCACAGGACAAAATCCTAATTTAGAATGATATTTGAGGAGTGTCCTTGAAATATGTGATCTAGCTCTTTTTCTCCCCATTCACTTTACTGCTGTGTGCAAAGCTGAGGGAATGGCTGATGTTCCAGTAACCATCATACCTATGACCTACTCTTAGGATCAAAAACGACACAAGACAGAGACAAGTGATAGATGAAGGACCGGGCCTTAACATCAAGCAACTATCATAAAACCTAGGGACTGTATGTCATTGGAATTTTATATGACAAACATGTAAGCCTCTTATCTGAGTCATTTGTATGTGTCCTCTATTTTCCATAACTAAATTTAATTCCAATATAACTAAGTAGAGATGTAGGAGAGAGCTCAGACATCCTACCAAGGAGATAGACATGTTTGAGGATTAAAAATTTGGGAATTTTTAGTCAGATAATACAATGAATAAAATGTACATTATACAGCAAACCAGTGAGATACAAAGCTGAAACTCATAATCAAATTCATTAGTATTTTTGAGCAACGTATTAGAATGTTTGTGTTAAAATTAATGAGTAAAAATAGCTCCTGTGTTCAAGTCAGATTTACTATTAAGTCAGTACAATTCTGGTCCAGTTGTACGATTGAATGAGTATCAAAATCCTTTTGATTTATGGAGATTTTTAAATACCAGTGTAGGGAAAGGATTATGTGCCTATAGTATTTCCTTTTAACCAGTAAAGGCACTAATGTACAAGAAATTAATTTGCTTAATAGTATACAGTGAGAAGTTGGAGTTGAGATATTCTAACTCAGTTGTAGATCTTTTTCATTATGTAAAGCACATTTATAAATTTTTTCATAATCATCATTCATTCATTTATGTATTCAAAGTTAATGATTGACCATAAGCCAAATTCAAAGCATTATACTCCATAGAGTATATTCTGAACAGTATCTTAAGGTCACACTTCTAATTAAAGGTATATGTATTCCCATTGCTACAAAGACACTGTAAATATGAAACATATGTCCATAGAAAGAGTTTTCTGTGAATGTTCATAGAAGCCTTATTTGTAGTGTTCCAAAACTGCAGCCTAACTAAATTGCAATCTAACCTAAATTGCAATCTGTCAACAGCTGAATGAATACCAAAATGTGGTATATCCATATAATGGAATAATATTCAACAATAAAAAGAATGAACTGTACCTGCAGAAATACAGATAAATCTTTAAATCATTGTTCTGAGTGAGTGGAATAAGAAAAGAACACATTCTTTCTGATTCCAATTATATAAAACTCTTGAAATACAAATTAATCTATAGTGACAGAAAATAAATCAATGATGACTTGGTTGAGGGGAGCAGAGAAGTGTACAAAGGAAGAGCTACAAAGGGATTAAGAGAAAACTTTGAGAAAGATAGATATGTTCATTACTGTGATTATAGTGACAGTTCCATATATATGTCAAAATACATCAAATTATATGCTATACACAAATAAAATTTGCTATATATGCTATACACAAATAAAATACCTCTCTGTATAGTAATGTGATTATCAAGTATACTTCAGTAAAATTGTTGCAAAAGAACCCTTTCTTGGAGTGTGAGTTTTGACAAAAAGTTTGAAAGGAAAACTTAAGAACTTTAAAGATTGCTATGCTTTAAGAATAGAAATATGATGTTATATAAAGTAACATTAAGTCATTTTTTAAGATAAAAGCTCTAGACATCAAAATTTATGCTTCCAGTGGTCTATGTTTAGCTAACTCTTTGAAAGATCTCCAAATTGGGTTACTTTCACTCTTCCCTGAAGTTAGAAGACTTTTGTGGTGAAGGTTGAAGTTCTGCCAATGGGTCTACAAGGTCATACAACAGATGTAAAGTGTTCAGCACCTATAACATATCACTGACTCTAAGTGTCCCATGGCTTTATTTCAGTCATTGCATATTTTCATCATTGACTTCTTTTCTACTGCTATTTTTTTTAGCAGATCTAATCAGCTATAATCAAAGGGATTGAAAAGATATAAAGTCAGGCATTGGCGGTGCACACCTGTAATCTCAGCACTCACAAGGCAGAGGCAGTCAGATCATTGTTTTAGACCAGCCTGGGCTACCAAGTGAGCTCAAGGCCAGCCTGAACTTCATAGTGAGACCCTGTCTCAAAAAGACAAAAATAAATAAAATAAAATGCTAAAAAATATATGAAGACTTTAAAAATAAATATTAAAATTTAAAACACTCTTAAACAAGCCAGAAGCAAATCTAAGCTAATATAGGTACTATATGAATTATATTTAATTCTGAATATTTGGTAATAAGAATAAAATAAATGGTGTAATAATAAAGTAAGAAAACATTGCAACTAGTCAAACCATAAGATGCAAGTAATTTATCCCAGAGTCACTTTGCTGGAGATGTATAAACACAAAATCTATAGCTTGTAAAATATTTTTAACAGTGAGTTTATAACTAATACATTCTTATATTGCTATTTCTTACCATGCAACTCTAATTGTCATATTGTTTTTGAAAAACTTCATAGGGAGAAAGTATACAGTTTGGACACAGTTACTTTTTTAAGGAATATGTTCCTGAAGATAAAATTATAAAGGTAAAAATGCACTTTGAGAATAGTGGTAGGTACTGCCATAGAAATACAATGCCCAATCCTTCATTCGTGTAGTATAGTTATGTCAAAATATTATGTAGAGGTTTTAGCTCATCAAGGTAGTACATAGTTTTTAAAATTTTAATATCTTTCTGACATGTTTCCTAAAATAGAGGGAGTTTTTTCCTTCACAAATAGCTATACATTGTTTTCTTTTAACTGTGTAAGAAAAAAATAGTCATTATTCCAGATGTAAAGCAATTAATAAAAATGAGCTTCTTGAAGTGACAACCAAACCCTCAAGGTCCTGAGCTTGCCAAGCTGCTATGATGATTCATAAAAATTCTCAATGGAAAGCAAAAGTTGATTTTGGAATTTGGATTGATATTTTGATCAAAGGTAAGGCAAGCATTAACCAAAAGGATTTCCTCCTCAGTGAGTTGTTATCTGATTATACTTTTTTCTGTGTTTTAAAACACATGAAGACTATTACAAAACACTGTGCTAGCAATCTCACATGCAATCTCTGCCTAGAGAATAAGTATACAGATAATTACAAGTACACTTTACTTCAATTAAATAAATACACAAATGTAAATGTCACATTTGAAATGAATTCCATAAGGCAAAGAAATATTCTATGAGTACATCAACAATCATTAGTAACTATTGTATTGAGGTTGATCTTAATAAAATTTATGTATTAACTATTAAACAAGAATTACATAGTTTTCTAGGTAATTAGGTGTTGTGGATTAAACATCAGCCTCCGGAGAAGAAGTAGATTAGTAAGACACAGTTGTTGGTTTCTCATGGTCTAACTATCTCACTGAGAATGCTACAAATTCATCCTTCCGCCGCGCTTAAAGCCATTTATCAGCAGGTAATGAGGTGGCTGTAGGGGCAGGTTGCACATACAGACTCAAAAAGTTGTTTCAATTTAAGAGTTTTAGATTGTGCTTAAAATACAAAAGAACATTCCTCATTGCACGTAGATAACTTTAAAGTCATACCTAAAGCAAAACTGGAGTCTTGGAACAACATCAGAAACAGGACTAATCATCAATTTGCACTAATTTTTGAAAGGTTGCAAGAAAAGGAGCTAGTCAGTTTACCGTTAGTAACCATACTTCGTTTGTACGAATTTGCTAACCTGGATCAGAAAGGACACAAGTAACCAGTTTGCATCTCTGTGATCCATAACACCACTGCTCGCTTTTTGGAATTAAAATTGTTGCTTCCTATTATGGAGATGTATTCTCTGTACATGATAGCACTCTCTGCCACCAGGTGGAGATAGTCACCATAGTTTGTCAGTTTTGGGTAGAGGCTAGGTTAGCTAGAACTAAAAAACAAAACAAAAAACAGTCAAACAAAAATAAAAAACCCACTGTACCTATAGAACTGAATCTCTTCTTTATGAAAAACAAGCAACAATGAGTCCCTTTAGTCAGGAAAAAAAAAACATATTACAAGATAATTGCTTTTATCTTTTCTAACCAAGATTCTACTAGCATCAACACTAGGCATAGCTACCATTTTTCAACACGAAATGACCTGTATGTGTTTCTGAACTTTGATTACCCTTTGGAATCACCTCCTCTACAGCTTTATCAGTATCCAGCCCTGCTCTAGACCAACAGAGCCAGAATTTGTTGAAATTAGGCCCAGTCCTCCATGTATTTTAAAAAACTTTTTGGATTTTTCATATTTATAGGTAAGATTGAGGCTAACTGGCCTAAAGAGAGTTTTCTGGCTTTTTTTAAATGAGGTTGCAGATTATTGGAAAGAATTATCACTGAAAATGGAGTCTGGCTCTCAACTCAGTAGATGTATAAGAACAATTTAAATCAGTACCTAGAAAATTGATTTATGCCAATGAAATCTTTTTGACTTATAAACTAAAAGGTCAATATATTAATTTATTTTGGGGAAAGAAACTCCTAAGTGGGATACTCTAATTATATTACACAATTAAATTTTCTCCAACATCGATACATATTTGATCATTCATTCATTCATTCATTCACATACAAATTAGAAGCAACTGAAACGCTAGAAGATAGACAAATGAACTTGAGTCATAAATTCGGGTAAGTGTAACAAGGAGAGTATCATCAGTATCAATAAAATCATAAAAAGTGGGATGTTTTTGTATGGGCTAAAGGGTAAAATAGCGATGTTGGCCACGCCCCTCTTTCCAGAATAAAGCGAAAGAAACACTAATAGTTTTCAACTTCCATCTTCTATTTTTCTTCTTGAGCATCAGGGTAACCTGCGATGGATTAAACAGGATGAAAATTTATTTTGTTTTCCAAAAAAGACAACGGACAAAAAATTCAGCACAAAGAGCCACACAGAATCATCTTGCCCTACGCATCCCACTATAGGATAGCTTGAGGCTTCAACAGCGAACAGCAGTGAGGAGAAATTGCAGGGCCACAAAAAAAGTGTAGTGAAAACGGGAAGTATCCATGCCGCTAAGCAGCCTTGGGGATGGCGGCTAAATTTTAAGCAACTGTTCTGATGCTACAGAAGAATGAAATGTGACTCAGATATAAGAATTTAAGAGGATTTTTGAGAAGAGTTGAAAAAGAGTTAGTAAAAGTGAGGCCCCCTGCACGGGTGCTGGCTGTCCAGACACTATGTCATCCTCCAGGACCCACAAACACAATCACAGCTACAAGGAGAAGTCAATGCTGGGCTAGGAACCAGAGTCAGAATACGTGGCAAATGGCTTTCTCTTTTCCCCCTCCAACCTGTGTATTTTGGAATAAATTTTCTTAAAATTCTGAGCATCTGTTTCCCCAATTGTAAAATGGAGAAAGTAAATATCCCTAGTTCACAGGGCTTCTGTGAGAACTTAAAAAGTTCATCTAAGTAAATCACAATGATTCTTAAATTGTGGTTTTCTATTATCATCAGTAGCAACTTTGATCGGAAATGCTAATTTTCTAACTCCACTTCAGACGTGCTGAGCCAGAAATTCTGAAATAGGGCCCACTATTCAGTGTTTTAAGAAGTCTTCCAGGTTTTCTGATGTGTACTAAAGTTTAAAAATAACTCATTTAGAAAACAATAAATGATGAAAATGGAAACATTTACATTACGCATTAGAATTCCTGTCCCACAGGCTGGACTAATAATAATTAAAAAATAGGAAATATTCAAAATAAAGGGCTGTTAAAGAGTACAGGACTCACTCAAGGCAAAATATGATAGTTCCTACATCTCCTCATTAGTGAACTCGACTCGGCATAAATGGGAGAGTAAACATAACCTTAGTAATTAGAAATTAGTTACTGATGGTTAAATGTGAGGAACATATTTTGCTCCAAACCTGAAGGGATGGAAGCTTCAGATTCATTACTCAATGAACTGGAGCTTAAGGAGAATCACTGGACAGAAACATACTAATTCAACTCTGAGTATCCTTCAGGGAAAAGAATGTGTGGCAAAATCTTTTATTTCCTCAGTAATAGCATGTCCTTGGGAAGTGTCTTGCATGTGTTCTACATCCTCTTTTATTTTGAGTTGAACAGAATCAGGATTTTTTTCTCAAATTTTTTCTTTTAGTATTCAATTACAATGACCAAAATAATATATCTTTTTTTCTGGTCATTGCCTTCTTAAAATATGATATACTACACCCCAGTACTCAGTTCTTAGGACATATTGACGCTATCTCCCTTTAGCACTTCCAACCAGCACTTTGTATTGTAAATCTTCTTTGCTCTGACTCGCTTTCCTGATTAGATTACAGGCCACCTGAAATCTACCTTTATTCCTCAAATCTCTTATAGGGCTCTAAACTATATTCACTGGTCAAGAAAACCAGTATTGTCCAAGAAAGCTGTTTCATGATGGCCCATCCATATTTTACCTTTATGCAAACAAAAATGTACATTTTGCAGCCAATTAGGGCTGTATAATTGGCCCACTCTTTTAACCAGACCACCTACCGTTTTGTATTTGTCCTTCTACTTGTTGGCTCCAACATTTCTGAACAAAGTCATCAGCATGTATTACTATCTAAATGGTATCCAGATTTAGCTTTAATGTATGGATCTTCACCACTCCTTCATTTTAAACCAATACCATAGATAATAAAAAGTTCTAAAATTGCTATACGTTCTATAATCATTGGTAATGATTACAGTTCACAAAATCAGTCTTATAGGAAAATGGATTAAGCATTTTAAGGGCTACATATTGCCTCCTTTGAACTTAGATATAAAGTTTAACATTTGAAAGTGAATATTTTTCTAAAGGGGATTTCTAGAAAATGCATGTGTTTGCCAGACTAATTATTAACACATTCTTACCCTCTTTACTCTGCGTCAACCGATCTGCTGAGGGCCAGAGTACTTTATTATATTTAATAGAGTCACATGTTAAAGTGAAAACAGTTGGACAGTGTTAAGAGGGAAAACCTCTGTAACTGAAGGTTACAGAAACTACTTCTGACACTTAAGCCAAGAAACTTTTGAGTCATACCTCAAAAGAAAAAAAACAAAGGTAAAGAATTGTAAGCTTACATGCCCCCTCAAACTGGAGTGAAAAGCAAGATTAGGTGAAAGGAACATAAGACAACTCAAGTATATGGGCTTTTCTATAGATTTAGAAAGACAGATATAGTTACTCACAATAAGATCAGATTGGTAACATGAGGATTCTAAAATATGTAATTTTTCAAGTTTTTCACTCTATAATTTTCAGAATGGTGAAATTTGTATTTTTATTATCTTTTTATTATATAATGTCATACAGTTTATTCTTCTGTGTCAAAAAACAGAAGCAAATAATGTTTATCCTGAGGACCTTTGTTTCTCATAAATGATCATCATCAGTCTTAGTAAATGATAAATACATACATGAGAACCTTGTTTAAAAACTTCATCTAGGGGCTGGGAATTTAGCTCAGTGGCAAAGCGCCTGCCTGGCAAGCACAAGGTAGTGAGTTCTATTCCTGGTACCAGAAGAAAAACAAAACAAAACAACAATAACAAAACAAACTTCGTCTATTTTGATGTCAAATGTTTTTTGTTGTTTGGGATTTTTATTTTCTTTTTTACATTTATAATTTTGAGCACCTTGCAAACTTTCTACAGCAATCATATATTGATATAGGAAGTATTTCTTAATATATTTATGTTCTTATTCTTCTTGCTCCAATTGAGTTCTTTCTCAATTCTTTATTTAATCTTCAGGCTTATTTCCAACATTAACTTCACTAACTTTCCTCTGAACTCTCTCCATATTTAGAACATATTTAAAACATATCTATCTACACCATCTGAAGATAATTTTGAAATATAATCCAGTATTAGTTGACATCTCTGTAACAGTTTCCCTGTTTTAAATCAAAGAAGTCAAATAGCCAACGTTGCTGTCAATTTTAATCTAGCCATCAAAGGAAAGATTGTACCAAATTCACCAATATGTTGCTTTTCTGCAGAAATGAAGGTTTAAGTAATCTACATAGTTCTTCTTGACATTTTATCATTCTTCTAATGAAAAAGTTCAGTGATGTTTATTTGAACAGCTAAGTTAGAAATACTGCTTTAAAAGAAATGCAGGAACTTCATGGCGGGGTCAGGAGCACCATCTCCTCTGGACACACCAAGCAGCTGAGTTCAACCTCAGAGCAACACCAGGGGACTGTGAAACCCCTAACCTAAGGAATTACTCATCACTCAAAGTCAACACATGTTTTTGTGAAAATGAATATTAAAATTTTATATTAGAATAATAAACATAGAAAAACACATGTATGAATATATGCATCCCCTATTTGACTAAGAGCTGAATTCAGAAAGGGGCTAAGTTCTGAAAAGATCATTAATGTTAGAAAAGAACCTGTGAAGTTATCACTGCATTTTAATGATCAGTTGGACTTTTAGTAGACTTGTAAATAAAGAGCTGTGGAACCCTCCTCCTCTAATCAAAGACATATGTGTCCCTAAGTGTTTTTCATCCCATAGCACTGCTACGGGGGTAAAGATTTCTTTTCAAGAGTAAAATCTTAGTTTGAGAAAGTTGTACTTAGTGTCCAGGTGAATTCTTTCAATGGAGGACCTTAGCTATCTGTTGCCCTCAGCCCACTAGTAAATGCCGTCACTCAGCCAGGAATGATGGGACTCTGTTTGTGGGCAGGGTCCTTATATCCTCCTGCTGGTATTTTTCAGAACTTCACACTCTATTTCCAAGCTATTTGGAAAAAAATTGTTTTTGAAACTGGGTCCCTTGTTTAGCACTTGTTTGACTGTATAATACCTTAGGTGACTTTATGGCAAATTAGTAGGTGACCTTTCAGTGCATTTACTCTCTCTTGTTTCCACCAAATTATTTCCTTTATGTGACATTTTCCCCTAACAGATTTTTTTATCTTCATGGTGTGCTTCTGTACATTGCTGTCTAATTTTCTCTACAACTTCAGCTACAGTAAAATGATTTCTAGATTTCCTTCAACTTTCTAAATTTCTCTCCATTCATGTCAAATCACTTCTTGTACCATTACACAAGGGAATAAGATATTTACTCCTTTAATTATCTCAGACAGTGGTCTGTGGTCTCACCTAAAAGCAGAAGACCCCTCTAGTCTGCAAAATCTGCATTTTAATAAACCTCAGGTGATAGTATATGCACATTTAGTTTTGAAAATTGCTGGGTTTTAGCCTGATTGAGATGCAGTGATATCTACTGTAATGTTAGTGTGCAGAGTCTCCACCTTGTAAATCAGACCATTTTATCTGTAGGCAGTTTCCATAATAAGAAAGACCTTCTTCGCTTATAAATTTTATGTCTTCAAGAATTCCACTGATAAATCTATGTTCTACCTGAAAAATACACTTTTCCTTCATATGACTGTCTGAAAAATATTAAAGCATGTATAGTGCTTCCATTCAGACTTTTTCAGCTCCACAATAGGTGTGCTCATTTATGTGCTTCAACAGTTGCTCATAACACATAATTTTAAACTTTTTATCTCCTGAAGACAACTCAGTTTGACTCTACCCTTCAAAAAAATCCTTCCTTAGATTTGAGAATCTTAAGGTCCAGCATTCAGAGACTACATGGTTGTACAACAATGATAAGCTCAAGGGTTGAGATCTCCTTTCCAAACTTCTTGTACCGTGCTATTTTCATCAAAACCCTAAATAGCAAGCAGGCATACATGCTTTGCCTCATCTCAGAATGATACATGCCTAAGTCTTTATTTTCCTTAAGAGCATTTAAAAAACACTGAAACCTGATAATAGCCAATTCATTTACCTAACATTTTCCTGCTTTTTAAAGATGCTTATAGACCTGCCACCTTGCTAGAAAATTATAGGATTTATTTCCCTTGCTTTTAATAAAAGCGTCACTGCTAGAAGTTGATTGGAATCATCTGAAGTTATATCAAATCAGAGAAAACTTATTGTATGGACTCAGGAAGACTATCAGCATGGAACTGTAAGAGGCAAATCTTAAAATTAGAAAGCGATGTTCTCATAGGGGAAAGTACATTCACAATGTCTCTGATGACGTTTCACCTTGTGGACACACGAGTGTTCTCTAGCGTTCCAGCACTTACACATCAATTCATGGTGGTCTCAAGCTATGTTTTTGTTCTGGCACATTAAACAGAATGAAGACATATGTCTAAATTTAAGACATCCTTTTAGTGCTCTGTGCACGAGAGCCAGCTGAGAAATTTGAACTATTTCAAAGCACTAGAAAAGGAATTGTAGACACATCCTTTGTTTGGCCATATATTTTTAATTATCCTGCCTTTTAATATTCTTCTCCATTTGAGGATAATCAGACAAAATGGATCCTGCTGGGCATTGTCATGCTTAATAAAAGTAAGACTGCACATCTGCAAATATGGCGACAGTGTGGCGCTCTGATGCACCAGTGACTGGGCTGCATTCTGATGTAATTATAGCACCACATGTAGCTGTAATAATGTAATTCCCTGTTTACATTGGTTCTAGCACTTGGAGTAAACTCTCTTTGAGTTAGGTGCTAAACAATTTCAACTGGGTCGGCACATAGACTAATGAAGGAATGTGCTAAATGCATGGTGTAGATAGTGATGAGGGCAGGCAGATAAAAGGGCCCGGCTATTATGTCTGAGCCAGGGGTCAACTCAGTTAATTACAAGCTCTGTAGCTGTGAGTGAGTCCTTAACCTCAGTGAAATGGGGATAATAAGTGTGTATCTCTCAGAAGGCTATAGCGAAGCTTGCATGTGGTAAAATATGTGAGGTTTTCTCTTCCTCTCTTTTCTTTTTGCTTTTTAACTTCTTTAAATAAATATTATTGCCACTCTTTTTACTTTCTGAAAGACACATTAGGAAAGGATAAAGAACTATGTAGCTCAAGGTGGTCAGACCTCACGGATGGTTGGGCCCAGGATACGAAATGGACAATAACTCTTGGGTATCAAGAAACTGGCTAAAGTTAAGGGTTTGAGGTAATGAGAGTGAAGTTCTTTTCTGTCAGAAAAGAGTGGTACGAATGTGGACAGGGAAGCCGAAACAAACCCTGTGGTGCTATACTAGAACTTAAGAGATCATCAGAGGCTCAGTATTTTGTCAGTGAGACATAAAAGTAAATGTAGGTCCAAATGTGGGTATAAATGTATACGTCTATACACAGAGAAATGTATTTCCTAACTCCGTGCCCAGAAAGACATGTGCACACTGATATCATAAAAGTAACAGACACATTCCATGCCCCATCTTCACTAGCAAACACTAATCTCCGCTAAAAGGAAATCAGTGTTCCCGCAAGTACTGGCCATTTAAGGAGGATCCTGTAAAGAGCAGGATCCCTTTTCTTACCAAAAAATAAAGTAAAAAAATGCTTAAAAGAATGATGAAAAATTACCAAACAGAATACAGAAGCTAGCTGGAAAGGGCTCTTTATAAAATCAAAACAAATCATGACAGTAGATTATGCTACATAAATAAAATAAAATAGGAACTCATGAGTGTGTGCATGGATGCAAACAAATGAGTGTATAAAGAAATGAGTGTATGAGAATTTCTTCCTTATCATAGGAAGCTAACTAATAATACAAGAAAAATAATACCACAGGAACACCATTTTGTAACCATCAGACTAATAATTCAGAAAAAAATCAATGACGTTATAATAATAGTTGAACATGGAATAAGGAATGGGATTTTACATACTGTATAAGCACCTGCCCTCAAACTACTTATTATTCACAAAGGGAAAAGAACAGACTCTACAGACACCATTATAATCAAGTGATCACAGTTCACAGCGCCAGTAAGGTGATGTGCCACGCACATGACGCAATGCGAATATCTTAGCATTGACTCTGATCATAAGGAAACAATACACAAACCTAATCTGAAGATCATTCTCTACAAATGATTTAGAATCTTCAAGAATATCTAGGTCATCAGAGTGAAGGAAAGAATTAGGAATTGTTCTAGATCAAAAGAGGCTGGCAAAACAAGACAATGTGGAACCATGTACAAATCCTGTACTGGATTAAATTCTTTGCTAAGATATCACCGGGACAACAGGCAAAATTTCACTGGGGACTCTCAAAGCAGGGCATGAGAGAAGTTCTTGTACGTTTCTTATAACTGTTTTCTAAATTTGAAACCTATTCAAATTAAAATACTTAATTTTAGAAATCTAAGAAAAAGAAACTATGTCAGATGGCTGACATAGTGTTATGGTTTGAATGTAAACTGTACCCCCGAAGTGTCATGTGTTTGGAGGCAGGGTTTTCGAAAGATGATTGAATCATGGAACACTACATAGTGTGATAAAAACGTACAATGGATATTTAAGATTTTAAAAACATTTATTGTAGTAAAAGACATATTTCCTTTAATCCCTCTCAAAATACTCACCTTTTCTTTGAACACTTATCCCATCTGTCTTGCCACTTTGTGCATTAGTTCTGGAAGTCCCCTTTCATGAACGTCTTCAGTTGCCCTGTCCAACCTCCCTTGATGTCCTGAGCCAGTTCAAAATATTTACCTTTTGTAGTCATTTTGACTTTGAAGAAGCATCAAAAGTTGCACAGCACCAGCTCTGGTCAATAAAGTGGATAATGGCACACTATAATGCTTTTATGAGTCTGACTTTGCTATTGGAGGGCACACAGCAGCAGAATTCACTCTATTTTTGATCATATGCTCTGAAGACACTCAGGAAAGACTTCCAAAGCTGCCTCAGGAAGTGGCAAAGCTGAAGGGTTACGTGTTTTGAAGTCAGGAGGAATTTTTAAAAGGGAACAAAGGATGATATGTCTTTTTACTGTAGTACGTTTTTTAATTGTATACATTCACTGTATATTTTGATCATGCATCGTCAGATTAAGTTGATAGTTGAACGTGCTGTTGGGAGGTAGGACTCTGCTGGAGGAGATGGGTCACTGGCTGTGCCTTTGGAAAATACAACTCTCTTTCTGCATCTTCCTGTTCTCTGTACTTCCTTGTTGCCATAGGCTGAGTAATTTTCTTCTGCCACCATTTCTGCCATGCCACTGGAGCCAGTCAAGCATGGCTAGAGCCCTCTGAATCTGTAAGCCAAATACGCTTCTCCTCCTTTAAGTTACACATGTCAGGCATTTTGTCCCAAAGACAGAAAAACTGAACAATATACAAAAAACAGCTCATTAAAATTTATTTTTGTTGTTGCTGTTTTACTGGCAATCTCAATGATGATAAACCTTCTAGACCTTTCAGTGATACAAACAGCCCTTTGTGGCACACATATCATATGTTCACTGCCACTGGGCAATACCACAAAAAAAATTGTTTGCATCTCCATTAACTAGGTCAAAATATGTACATAAAAGCAATATTAAATGTCTAACCGTGTGAAAATTTTACCACCCACCAACATTTATCAATGCCAAATTTGTAAGCGATGGACTCATGGGTTATGGGAACTCAAGCAGACACTGAAGCAGACACTCTAGAAATTTCTCCCATCTATCCTGATCCTCTTTTAAAATGAAGAAGTAAAAAGGGTAAAGGAAAAATGAGGGAAAATCCAAAGGATTACACTGGTTTCTTCCAATGAGATCCAGCCTCGCGACTATAAAGTCATGTTTCACGTGTTTGAAAAAGATGACTACACATTTTTTGAGTTGGAACCTTTCACCTCTAAGTCCAACACTTCTTCACACTGTGTTGCAACTCACATGGATTTGTTTCAGGCACCACGGTGCATACATTTCTACCCAGAAAAGAGCAGATGTATTTCCACATACAAGAATCTTTTAATTAGGAAATGAAAGCTCCCCAGAGGGTAAAAAGGACATTTTTTTTCTTCATGTTCCACTTGCAAGAATCAGGTCATACAACCATTTTTAAATGAATCACTACGAAATAAATTGAGACCATGATTGAATTAAATGTGTTATTTCCTCCCTGTTACTAGAAAGTAGGTTTAATCCATTTCCCTTGGTACAGTGTAAACACCAAACCATAATTAGAATTTTATTTTTGGTCCTTTTGAGACAAGTTCTCACTATGCAGTTCAGGCTGGCCTTGAGCTCACATTTTAGCCCAGGCTGGCCTTGAACTCACAATGATCCTCCTGCTTCAGCCTCCCGAGTGCTAGGATTACAGGCATGTGCCACCATGCCAGGCTATAATTAGAATTATTCCCAAAATGTGGAATTAGGGTGGGAGAAATGACTAGTACATCAGCAACTCATAGTACCTTCCATACTATAGATAGAGGTAAAACTACCTCTAGTATGATGTAGCCATTAATTTACAACTTCACTAAAAATAATAAATATATGTTTACATTTCTGCTTTGCTAACATAAATATCAGCAATCCCCAAAACAAACATTTCTGATGGTATCTCTCAAGTTGACTCTATCATATAGGTGTTATATAATTGTTCCATTTGCAGTTCTTTCTTATATTGTGGTCTATAACATAATGGCACATCTTATATTTTGGGGGTGACAGAATAAATAAATAATAGTTACTATGGTCACTGCTGTCAAACACTGTCTCATTTAATGATTGTAACAGGTAAGCATTGTTATTGACCCTATATTAAAAGATGAGAAAGAGGTTTATTAAAGATAATTTGCTATATTCCCAAGCATGTAAAAGCAGAATCAACACTTGAGTGTTTATTGTGACATTGAGTGTTTATCTGATGCCAGAGTTTGTGCTTTTTACTAAGCCCAACCCAGGCTGTCATTGATCAGTTCATTTTTTTAATCCATTAGGTGCATATATGGTATGCCTGCTCATGCCAAATGCTGTATGAGGCACCGAAACTGTGGTGTCATATTTCACAGAGACAAGGGGGCTATATTTGAATACTGGTGACAAATAAAAACAAATATATTATTAAAATAATATTACATAAGTGAGACTGTGGCAAGTTGATCACTAATGTCTCACATTCTTCCAGGGGGATGGGATTTATTATTCAGTCACATTAATAGTAGGCTTTCTCCTATGACATTTTTTTGACCAGTCCAATGTGGGAAAAGTAACATAATTTGTTTCCTAGGAGATCTTTAAGTGCCGACATTTGGTACTCTGTGTGTCTTCCTTCTGCTATGCCTATCAATGTCCCTAAATTTGTTGACCTATGTCCAATGGGAAGAAAACTTGGAACACAAATGAAGCCATCCATCAGTGCTGGTAACAGAAATCTAAAATAAATTTTTTAGTCTGAAAGCCACTAAGAATTTTGAGGTCATTAACTGTCCTATCATATTCTAGCCCACTCTGATGAAGTAAAATCTAAGCTGATTTCATTTACATTTTTCTGATGACTAGTGACATTGAGCTCCTTTTCACATACCTATTCCATATTTATATATCTTCTTTTGAAAAGTGTCTATTCAGGTTCTTGGTTGTAAAGAAGTAACCAAAGGAGATATCCTTGTCTTGTTGTTGATCTTGCAGGGGGAGAAAGAAAACCATTGAGCTTTTCATTATGGAGTGTAATGCTAGTTGTGGCTTGGACATATATGGCTTCCTTTTGGTTGAGGTATGTTATTTCTATACCTAATTTCTTGAGTCATGAAAGGATGCTTTTTCAAATACTTTTCTCCATCTATTGAGATAATAATATGCTTTTAAATAATAAATATTTTCCTGTATTCTGCCAATGAGGTCTGTCAGTTGCTGATTTGTATGTGTTTGTGAGCATTAATCTTAATATGCCAACTTCACTGGATTAAGAAATGCTTAGAACAATAGCAAAGCATGCTCCTAGTGGTGTATCTGAGTAGATTATTCATGGAGGTGTGAGTGTATGTTAGTTCTTTATGCATTCCCACCAGCTGCTATTCATGCAATTCTCTTCCTGTACTTTGAACTTTCTGATCCACAGGAACTGAGCAGCTTTGCTTCTAACACCCTTCTACCATGATCTTTCTGCCAGAAACCAGCAGGCCATGGACTGAATTCCCTAAAACTGTGAGCTAAATTAAATATCTTCTCCTTTAAGTTGTATATGTCAGGTACTGTGTCCAAGAATGAGAAAACTAACTAATACAGAAAACTGGTAACAAAAGTGGGGCTTTTGCTATGACTATTCCTGCTATATATAAGGTTTAGAAGAAGTCTTTGGAGCTTATTTGATGAAACAGCTTGGAAAGTTTTGAAGATGGGAGGAACAGAAGCCTGAAAATGCAGTAAGCAGAGCTTGATGGGTGATTTTGGTCAGAGATCAGAAGACCAAAATACCGATAGGAGTGTGGGCAGTAAAGACCAGGCACAGGAGGTTTCAGCTGAAGACAAGTTCCACTGGCACTTGAACTAGAAGCCATGTGTATTGCACTTTGGCAGTAATTTTGCCTGCATTTTGCCTATGTCCTGAGACTTCACAAGAGGCTAAAATTAAGGCTGGTTGACTAATTAATAGTCAGAACAGAAATATTTGAAACAAATTGAAAAACAAAATTTGACCTAGAAGAAACTTGACCTAGAAGAAATGAGGTGCAACTGCTAGAGATGAGTGCCATTAAAAAGAAAAAAAGTATTTTGTACAAGAACAAAGGAAAGAAACCTTGAAGTCATTTCAGGAGTCAGCAATACTCTACCTACTACAGGATCAAGGGTATAAAAATACCAGTGTTTTGTCTGAGAAGAGCCCCTAGAACATTTTCTTGAGAAAAGTCTATAAAGGAATTGGTTCAAATTGCTATCTGGAAGCAATAAAATCTAAGGTCTTTAAATCATAACCTTATAAAAACAACATCACATTTTTTGAGCATAACATTATAGCACACTGTCATATGAACACCATTACTTTTTGACATTTTGAACATTGAAATGTTCCATTATCCAAAAGCACTCAAAGTTGTGAGTCATGACCACATGAATTTGCTGAGGGATGATTCTCACCCAGGAAGTTTGCAAAGCAGGTACACAAGATTCAGTCACATGCTCTGCGTCTGCTCCTCAGGATGGCTTTGCAATACATTACTCATCCTTCTGTTCAGAAGAACTCCAGGGCATAAATTTCCATAGGTAAAAGAAAAACCACTATGAAGATTAAAATATAGTTTTCATGTGGTAAAACTGTATGACTCTTTAGCTAAAGGGATTAAGGAAAAGTCAGAAGTGTATGTAGATACCTTCTACTTAAACATGTGGGTATTCTTGAAGGTTTTGGTATAGATGCACAGGAGAATCAATGGTCTACTGCTTAATCTAATCTGTCTGTACAGTGAAGTATAATCTATATTAGGTTCTGATGTAAAGTTCTAATTCTAATTTTCTAAAAAAATTATAAAAACTACTTCAATGTGATCAAAGGGAAGGTGTCTGCTCAGAAACAGCTTCCCCTCCCTCTTCATTGTCCTCCCTGGAGCTCCTGTCTTGCTTCTCCTCTATGGATTCTGTACCACTCTTCCCTCCCCCTGGTTACACTGCTGTACCATTCACTGTATTAGAGTCCTTACTGCATTGCACATTTTCACAGTCTATTCGCAACAGCTCTAGGTTCTTTGTAAAGGCCAAAACTTTGGCCACAAAGTTTCTAAGGAATGCCTCCCATTAACTATTTGATGCTCCAAGAATCACATTCATTTGCTTTGCTGGATCCTGTAGCTTTGATGTCTAATATATTGTTAAATTAGTTCTGCTTACCTTGCTACTGTTTGACTATGACCTAACTTAAAAGAGAGTTTGTTATTGGACAAAACCATGGGTACACTTATTTTTCCTATTAATATCATCAAATAACCCAATTAAAATAAAATAATTTATTTTTATTTAATTTATATATATTTATTTTATCATCAAATAAAATAATTTAGTAATTTTTTTAAAAAGGGTTTTACTGTTTTCCACATTCATCTCTACCCATTACAAAAGCGTTACAGCTTCAGTAGAGTATCTGCCATAATACTACATTATATTTTTTAACAATTTGACAGAATAATGAAATTGAAAATATCATATTTATGTTTTTTTCAATTTTGGTACACTTTTGCTAGCATTTCAAACTTCAATATTTTCAGAGATACAGACTTCTAATACAATTGCCTTCTCAGAAAAACAGATACAAAATTTTTTACAGACCAAAAACTAACAGATTCCTTAGGGTTATTTATAATTAGTACTGATTCTGTCTTATGGGTATGGTCAACTTATAAATTATACATTTACTTAAAATCACCAAATGGCCTTCAGTGATTCAGAGAATGCTTAGGGTAAGATTATTATTATTCTAATTTTATTTATTTTCAACTTATCCATAGAGAAGCACACTTACTATGAACAAGACAGTTTTATATAGAAAGTGATTCACTGTAATAGGTAGAGTAACTCTTTTCTTGACAATAAGAAAAACACCACTATAGGCATACCACTTGTGCATTACTGTTCATTTTTATAACATATATATTTTAAAAATTATTTTATCAATTTAAGTGAAAACACCACCAGAAACCTCCATTTCTTTCCTGTCTCTTTTTGCTTTGTTCTTCCTGTCTTGCCCCATTCCCATGTATAAGCTTCATTTAATCGGAATATTTACACTTGGTCCTAAGGTACATAAACCAAGGATGCTCTGCTGCTCAACCATGAGAGGAGAATTAGTTTATCCAAGTACTGTAGCTAACCAGCTCTTAAGGGGGATTTTATTTGGTAAAAACCAAAGCTGGTGAATCAATCACGAGGTTCAATTTTGTAAGCACAGTACCAAAAATTAAAGACATGTTCCTTCTTTCTTTTTAACTCCCCAAACTGGAAATAAGAAAAAATCAGTCTCAGGTTGTAAATACTGAGCCAGAAAACATTTCCATTTCACCTAAAACTGCATTAAAAGATGAAGCTCAAATAATGTTTCTTTTTTTACATAACATGACTCTCATTTTTAACCTGAGAAAGACCTGAAAAGAAAGCTCACACCATGCATTCACTCACACAATAAATTATCATTCACAGTAAATTATCCATCAACTTCAAAGGTGGTTGAGAAAAAGGTAAAAGCAAAGAGGATATTGTGCTTTCTCCAATCATACAATGGTAAATCAGAAAAGACATGCTGCTGGATTCTTATGGGACTTATTAACTAAATAGTGTTTATCTTCCCTTCCTGGCTAACCTACTCTGAGCAAGTAATGAGCTCAGAGGAAATAAAGCAAATACTGAGCCCTTTCCAATCCTTCCAACTGCTCTGCCACCCACCAGTTCTTTTAATGTTGTTTTCTTAATTTCGTGTTTGTTTGACCTAAGGGCTCCAACTGGACTGAGCCAGAGCTTCCAGGAGATGGCTTGGGATGAGCAAAGCAGATTTGCTTCTCGTAGGAAAGATTTGCAAAGATATACATCAACCTATTCATTACATCAATTAAAGTTTTAATATTTAAGCTAGAATAACACTACATTTCACATCCTTCACTCTGTTGCTGGTCCAAAAGGTAGATGTTAGGTAAAAATATTTATTTTCAATTCCTTTTATAGTTTTATGTAAGTTCCCCTTCCTCTGACAGCCTCTACCCTCTCTTCTGCTGCAGCACCATGAAGAAATGTCACCATTCTACTACTAGATAGTAAAGAAGCAGGAAGATTGCTGTTTGCCACAACCAGCAAAGCCTTCTTGCAGGGAGGATTGAATTCCTTTTTATTAGAAATCAAACGTTAATTTTCAGTTACCAGGAATATTTTCAATTTTTGATTAGAAATAGTACCAAAATTTAGTGCCTTTTGTGAAAATGCACATTTCTATTTATTGTAGAGGACCACAGTGCTTAGCATAAGACCTTTATGACTTTTAAAAAATAGGGAACGCAGACTAGTGAAAGGAAAAAAAGATGGCTGGAGACCAGGGGATAACAAATAACAAAGAGCACAGGTTGCCACTTTTACTAAGAAAAGGCAATACGTGAGTGGGAAAAGGCACAAACCCCCTAGAATCTTTCAAGGTTTCCTGCTTTTCCTGAGGCTTTCTTACTTAGTCTCACTTTAAATAGCAATGGTGAAATTCAGCCACGCTAACGTCACCACCAGGCTATGGTGAATTTATTCTTAACATAAGTTGATTACTTCCCCAAGACTAAAAGTTGACTTTAATTGACAGCTTCCAAGCTGAGAAACAGTCTAACTTTGAAAAATCTCCCACATTGTACACACTTCTTAAGGTTCACATAAAACAGTACAGGAGTCTTATAGTTCATTATTTTCTTTACGTAACATCAGGGAAATAAAACACTTCAAGTTAAAGCCATTTTTAGTTTGTGGTATATTTGGAAGTGATGTAAGTTTTTAAATGACACTGGAAACATAGACAAAATAACATAATATTCGTCCTAGACCAATAAAGTCTAAGAATTTAAAAAATCTTTAATTTTCATATAAAAAAGTAAGCAATAAATGATGAAATACTACCTTTTATGTATACTGGCCTCCCCAACTCAGCTCATGCTCCAGATAAGAGGAACAAAAGCTCCTCAAAAACCTTACACATTAAAACACTTGAAAGTGACTAAGAAGGACATGATGTTTATAGTGGCTTTTTTATTAATGAGTAATGATGGGGTTTTTATACTTTTATTTTCTGTATTTTCTACATTAAGTTTATATCATTTGTAACATTTGAAATCACTACTATCTTTTGAAATAGAAAAATGTCATTTCACCTCACTTGGAGATAAAAGAAGCAAAAATGGAATCCATCACAATAATTCTAGCAGAAACATTGTAGCTTCCACAAATTAAATTCATATAATTGCATGTTATAAAGCTGAAAAAGGTAGTTTCTTATGTTGCTAATTCTAATAATAATAAAATGGGGCTCAAATATTCAAGGTGCTTGTTCAAGGTCACACCATGCATCCATAGCTGAACTTGAACTTGTGTTATCTCATCCTGGATCACTATTGAGAATGCCATCATACTCTTAAAGCAGTCCTGGAAGAATCAGTCCATTTACTCGGAAGCTAATAAAGGTAGTGAATAATCATATAGTCCAGAATAACGCTGAGCTCTACTTTAAGTGCTTTGCAAATACTAACTCAGTTTATCTGCACGATAACCTTATGGTTGCAAAAATCATTATTACTTTCATTTAAGAAGACTGCATTGCATAACTTGGCCAAGACCATAAAATGAGTGGGAATCATAGGACACAGGCAAACTGGCTCAGAGTCTATGTGTCTGACCACTGCACTGAGTGTGCTGCTGACGTGTCTCTATCAGTTATGCCAATAGGAGAGGATTGTTCTTATTAGCACTAAGTAATCCACAAACCTATCTGTAGAAAAGAGTCTACAAAGAGTGGAAGGAGTAGCAAATTTTTCCAAGGATTATTAGACTGTAATTGGACAAATCAGTTTCACATTGTGGCTCAGTCAGTGTTTGACCTCTTTTGAGGAGGAGGGAACTGTAACCATTGGAAATGCTGACGGCAGAAGTGAGAGCAAACTACTCAGCAGACCCTTTGACCAAGGATAATTTCCTTGGCTTTCACTATTGTTTGCTGGTTAAAATGTGGCTTACAACATTTCAAGGAGCAAATACAAACTGTGCTACTTGTGCTGTGGTGAAACTTTCCATTTCAGGGAGTAGATTCCAGCGGGAGAAAGGCTGCCTGGAAGCAAAGGGCTTGTTATGGGGTTACTATAAAAGAGTAAAACAAACACAATCTGGAACATGACCCTTCCCTTGTACACATGTACTGCATCTGGGCTGCTGCAGTGTGGGCCACTGACAGAATCTCTGAAAACCAGAAGAGAGCTACTCTGAGAATAACAAGAGGAAGGCAGACAAAATAGATTTCTCCTTTTTAAAACTCTAGTGAGATATACTTACAAAATTTATCATTGTAAGTATCTTTAAGTGTACGTTTCAGTAACAACAATTACATCCACGTTGTTCTGAGACCACCACTACAATCCATCAGCAGAACTTTTCACCATCCTAAAGTGAAATACAAGAGCTTTGAAAAAGCACATCCCTGTTCTCATCCCTCCACTCCTGACATTCAACATTCTATTTTCTGTCTCTGAATTTGACTGCTCTGGTTAGCTTACACAAGTGAAATGATGAATGTTTACCTTCAGGGACTGGTTTATATCACTCAGCATAATGTCTTCAAATTAGTCTATAGTGAGCGTATGTCATAAATGCCTTCCTTACTGTTAATTCGTATTATTTTGTCTTGAAATCCTGTATCACTTTCAATGTTCTTGCTTTGGCTTGTTTGTTTGTGATACTGGTGTGCTGCTACTCTTCTTTTTTTGTTTGTTTGTTTCTCATTTACTACTCTCTCTAAAATAAAATTTAAAAAAATAAGTTCCTTCCTTGTAAGGTTGAATAATATTCCACAACGTGCACATACTAAATTTTTGCTCCACTTGTTAGTCAGTGGATACCTGAATTGCTTCTGTATTCTGGCTGCTGTGAAGAACGGTGACATGTGTGCAAGTACATAAATGTCTGTCCTGCTTTTACTTTTTAGGGGTATATATGCTGAAGCAGAGTTGCTGGCATATACAGTAAATTTCTTTTTTACAAGCTACCATACTGTCTTCTATGGTAGCTGCAACTTTTGATAAGAAATACATGTTAAAATCAATTAATGAGTTCAATTTCTCTGCCTTTACACCACTGCTTCAAAAAGACAAAGTGCCTAGTAAGTGCTGGTAGTGCTTAGACATGAGATGGTCAACTATACTGCCTCTTAAACCCAACGTAAGGGGCAGGGATATAGCTCAGTGACATAAGCGCCTGCTTGGCAAGAGCAAGGTCCTAAGTTCGATCCTCAGTACAAAAAAAAAAAAAAAAAAAAAAAAAAACCTAGTCTACAGTCTATTTCCCTTTACTATATTTAAGTCACAGTCTTATAAATTCTGCACAACTTGCAGAATCATAGGACTTGGACCACTGTCTAAATCACAATCTTAAAATTTCATGATAGAATCATCCAAAGTTCATCCTTGAGCTGTAGTCATCAGGAAACAAGACTAGCTTTAGAGACTGGTTCAAGTCACTTACAGTCAAATACAAAGGCATTGATTATTATCATAACATACAGCTTGCATTTTACTCTTTCATGGCAGAAGTGAAAATATTACCACAGGAGGGATGGTGCGCATTTGTTTTACAGCATCCTAGCAACATTTTATAACCGATTTTCTAGGCGAGGCCACATCTTACCCCCAGGGCCGAGCATGTGCTTTGTGTGGCATAATCACTGGTAGTAAACTCAGACAGTGTGCGCTGAGCCTGAATTGTTCACATTACCACCCTCAGTGACTTTTGTCATGTCCACACAAGCCAGTTCATTTTTTAACTTACAATATCTTGGAAGAAATGTTTAAATCATAAATATAGAAGGAAAAACAAGGATCCTTTGCTATAAATAAAGCAAATACTGTTTCAAGAAAACAAGTTAATCACGGAAAACCTAAGGTTTTTCCACACACCACTAGAAACTCTGAGCTAACTTATTTAGTATAAATGTGAATTTATTCATCTCCTCAAAAATGATGCATCAGTAATTTCTTGAGAAGTGAATGAAGGGTAGGTGGTGGGACTGTAGCTCGGCATTAAAGTGCTTGGCCATCATGCATGGGCTCTAGGTTTGATCCCAGAATTCCAAAAAAAAATTAATGGAAGCCTGCATAAATATAAAGAACTCAGTGCTAAAATGTTAGCAGTAATAAGTTTCTTGTGATGTCATTGTGAATAATTTAATTTGGCTGATCCTAAAATGGAAACAGGTGATTTATATCAATAGCGTATATAGGTCTCTGTATATGTGTACATGCACATATGTGTATATAATGCACAATAGCTTTGCTGGTAGAGACAATAAGTAAAGGAAAAGAAAATCAAAAAGGGGCAAATCCTAGCATCTAGATCCATCCAACTGATGCTAAAGATCAGGAGAGCAATCAGGGTACACTGGGGCTGGGGAGCTGCGGGGATGAAATGAAAGAATAGCAAACATAAGGGTTTACTGGAGGAAAGGTGAATGTGTGAGTCAGCCATGGTAACCTTCCCGGCATCTTCTGAAATGTTCCCCTGCCCACTGAACCAATGAAATATTCTAATGGAAGATCCCATAGCTGCAGAATAACACGCAAGAGGTAACATGTGATGAAAGGATTATTAATACTCTTTTTGGCCCTTTTTTGAAGGTCTTCAAAAATCTAGAAGAGACAAACGTGAAAACCAAGGTTATATTGCAAAGCCAAGTGATACAAAAGCCAAATGCAAGCAGGCACGTGGAGCTTCTGGCGGTCACAGCGAGGAGGCGCCAAGCGTAAGAGCAGGTGAGCAATCAAGGAAAACTTCTGGCATAAAATTTTGTCCAGAGGATGAGGAGTGGAATGAAATACACAGAAAGAGGCTCTGTCTTCAGAAGATAAACGTTTGTTCTCCTGGAGCAAGCGGGGCCGTATAGTCTGGAAAATGGCTCCCTTCATTCTCGAGTTAGAAGAGGCAGTGCTCTAAACTGAATCAGAATATTATCTCCCTCAAGGACTTTGCCTTGAAGAGTAGACAGTTCAGCAGATGGCTGAGGAAGACGTGTAGTGACAGTCACAGAGCCATGAAGTCTCACAGGACGCTAGCAAGTTAAAGACTGGTGCCAGCTGCTCACACTCTTCCGAGGCCTTGCCTGTTCATAGCTGTCTTACTGCCTCACATCCCCTCCAGCTGGGCTATTTCCTGGGCTGCTGCAGACTTCTCCCTTCACACATCCATCATAGCTGCGGTTTGGCACTCTCCGCAAAGGCCAATGCTCAAACTGCCCTCTGGGCTTGTCTCCTGAGAGCAAAGGCTGCCTAGTTTCACTATCAAGTTTACCCAGAAAGACAGATGCAGGCAGCTTTATTTTCAAGTGGCCAAAGCAAATGGTTCTGCAGGAATAGCCGCATGGTAATCATCAGAGCTGGTATATGGAACACCCAAGAACACAAGCTCAGCCTGCAAGGAGCTTAGAACTTTCCCTGCTGCATCAGAGAAGCTGCTGGCTTAAGATATGGAAACATTTGAAGGATGAATGAAAACTCCTCCTCAGACACGATGTTTGGCTGTGGCCAGAGGGAGTAGTCAATTTTAAATTATTCAACAGTTGTTTTCTTCCAGAGCCAAGAAAGTGACTATGATTCTTTGTATATGGCTGGTGTTAAAGAGGAGGGTTCTACAAACTATGGCCTGCAAACCAAACCCAGCTTTCCTGCTGTGCTCATTCACCCTGAAAACTCAGAGTGCTTTCTTAATTTTTATAGAGTTGAAGAGAATCAAAAAAATATTTTGTGGCACCTGGAAATGATAAGAAATTTAAATTGCAATCTCTATGAATAAAATTGTATTGGAACCCTGCCACACCCATGCAGTTACACATTGTTACTGATGGGGAACAAGCTTCAAAAGCAGAGTTGAGTAACTGCAGCTGAAACCCCGTGGCCCTTTACAAATCATATTTACAAAAATATTTACTACGTGGCCCTTTCCAGACAATTATTCAGCCACTGTGCCAAAGCGGTGGCTAATGTGAGCAAGGGCAAGGGACAGTAGTAGATGCGAGACTTCAGGAAGGCAGGCACAGATTTTTTCCTGCCATGTTTGTTCAGCATTCTTGATTGTAGACTACATTACACTGAGGTGGATCTCTAGCTGGGACTCAGCATCACTGTTAGAAATATCCCTTAGGAAGGTATGGTTTCCTTAATTTCTCTCTCAGTCTGTTTGTTGTTTGTGTATAGGAATGCTATCGATTTCTGGGTGTTGACTTTTCTAACAAAAGAAGTCAAAGATCTCTTTAACGAAAACTACAGTACTCT
>NW_004955425.1:7469555-7473773 GCF_000276665.1 Chinchilla lanigera | reverse complement strand
AATGTTGTATGTCTGTTAATGTTTCCCTCCTTTTATCTTTAAAATAAAAAAAAAGAAATATCCCTTAGGTTTCACTGGCTCTTACCGTGCTTTTGATAGTTCCATCTTCCTGATCCTATACACATGTACATGCACATACTCACAAATACACGCAGCAGAAAAATAATCGTAGGTAGATCACGTAGGTATCTCAGAAGAGCTCAACAATATGCTTGTGCTCACACAGCATCCATGGCAGTGGAAAGAAGTAAAAGAGAAGTGAATTACAGACCCCTCCACCTTGGACCCAAAGGAGGACTGACTATAATAATTGTGATAAAGCGTTCAGTATGCAAGGATGTACAAAATCCCAGTTACAAATACTGCTCTCAAAGTTCAGTAAAGTTCTACTGTATAACCACTTTAAAATAGTGTGGCTTATATTGCTTATATTGCCTTCTTAAAAAGTGAGAGGCCAGTTAAGGTAATAGTACATTTTAGTAGCTCTAGGAAACCTTGTACCTCACCTTGAGTCTATATAGAATATGCTCTTGCTTGGGATAGAGAAACTTTTAGGTATCAGCATAGAGAAGGTTATTTGACAGTGACATACAGAGAACTCAAACCCACATGTTGGGAATTAGGGAGGAGATTAGGGGGCATTTTCAGAAAGGCCCGGGACTTACACATTGGCTACTGCATTATAAGAATTCTCTTTATTTTCTTCTTTGTGAATGGTGCAAGCTCTCATACTGCCAGATGATGGAAACTTGACCTAAAGTGATTTTTATTTCTATTTTTGAGGTTGTATCCAGGGATGGAGGATTACTGAAGCACAAAAGGCTTTTGAGGAGAGCATGAAGCATTGTGCACTATTTCTAGTAGTAGGGCCTAGTCAGTCTACCAGTTCTGTGGACACATTTACTGGTACTCTTGCTGATGCCGAGAATTCCTGCTATTTCTCCTCCACTCTCTGGCCACGGGTACTTTGCTGAGACAGCCTCCAAGTCCTTCCATCACGTTTTGGCTGCTCTTAGATGCAGTAGGACCACTTCATCACTTTCCCTTCACTGTTAGATACAGACAGCGCATCATGTAGCTATTTTCCTTCAATTGAAAAATGAACAAATAAAGTATTAAAAATGAAATTGTTTCTCTCTTTATTTCAAAACTTCTTTTGAAATAAAGCACACTTGCATTGAACCTATTTCTGTTGGGAGAAAACAGGATAGATGATTTTAAAAGCAAAATCATAAGAACAAATCTTGCCTTTACTCTGAAATATTTGAATTCTTCAGATCCAACAAAGCACTACAGTTTGAAGCAGTATGTCTTTACCAAATCAGAGGTGGATGAAGGTCTGAGTCCTGGCCTTCCATTTTAAAGAGAAAAAGACTCATATATTCAAGACAAAGAGGTACTTATGGAACATACAGCTAAGTCCCACTTTTATAGATATATCCTAAGTAATAATTACTGTTAACCCTCAACTTGCAATAGTAATCATTTTCCTTGAGTTTAGTCTTCTATTTCAGTCAAAACAATATCAATTCAGCACTTCAGTGCTTGGAAAAGTTTTTTCTTCACCAACTTAGAGCCTAAACATGTATTTTCTGAGTTGCTTTTGTAAATTAATATGATTAATTATAAAGTTATAAGAAATATTAATGCCTTTTATTTACAGATTTTTCTTTCCAAGCTCTCAGTTCTTGTGTTGCATTATCTCTCTTGACAGTTTCCATACAAAATGGAAAAGGAAGAGTATTACTGGCTCCATTTTAAGGTATTAATACTTATGTGTAACTTGTTACAGTTTTTAAAGCACACTCACATATATTATTTCACTTTGGTTCTGATATGAACAGCACCCTATAATACATGTAAGTCAGTATGATGTTATTTTCTTCAGTTTACCCGTGGAAAAACTAGAATTCATTACGGTGAGACATCATCTGCTTGTGATTGTGCTTACCAAATGGGAGAGATGGCTTTTTCTGGCCTGTCAGTAACTTTGCACTGCTAAGACACAGAAAGAGCAGATAAATAACTCTGTATCTCCTAAGAATCCCCCAACTTACTTTAGTGCTTTGTGTTGGGGGTTTACATTGTTTTCTTGTCATTATTTTGTCAAATACCCTGGGAGGTACCTCCCAGATTTATGCATTAGTAACTACTCTACTCGTTCCATTTTTCCAAAAAACTTTAGAGGAGTTCCCTGATTGGGGAATCGTTTTTGTATTCTTTGGTTTTGCATTTTGAAAGCCTTTCTCTAACTCTCAAAGGATGTTATTGAAGACGGAATAAATAGTGAATTGTCTCTTTATCCTCACAACTTTTGCAGTGGCAAATAAATATTCCTATGAATGAGCTTGCTGCCTGAAGACTCACAAGAAGTAGTTAGAAAATGTCCACAAATTAAACACAAGGTAATATCACTACCCACAAGTGAAAAGTGGCACAAAAATGTGAAGGACATAAATGGTTTTTTACACATGTATATTCTGGACTCCAACCAGGTACTACGTACGTGCTTTCCCAGTTTTCTGTAATAAAGAAGTTTCACATATACAAAGATGCACTCACAACAATAGAGTGTGCAGGATAAACATTATCTATAATTACTTGATTTGTTTTCACTTCTCACAGTAAAATAATCTGAGAGAAAATCTAATCATCTCTAATCTCAAAATTTCCAAATCAGTAGTCACTCTGAAATATTTCTAATTTTAAGAAAACTAGAACAAAATAATTGATTCAGCATTGGAAGCCATTTCTTTACATCGAAGCATGAATGCATATTTTTAAACAATTTAGTGCCGCTCCTTAGTTGATCGAACATGTAATGGGGACGCAATGTATACCCCATTATCTTCTGAGGAAGGATGAGATTGACTTGGCAGAAAGGAGTAAATCTTGCTTCAATATTATGGGAAGCTGAACATTAATGATACCAACCTCAGACAGCTGTTGTGTAGAGTATGAGTTCATGTATGTAAATGTCCTTGGTAAGTGTTCAACAAGTATCAAATTCTATATGCATATCTTCTCTGTCCTTATACAGGAAAGTCTTCAGGCTACTCATTATTGTGTCTTATCACAAAGATAGAATATCTGCCAGTCTGTGTTAACCCACACATGTGGACACATGTTCATGAAGTATCAGTGTGTTATTTCCATGTCTTAGATAATATCAGACTGCTATAAAGGACTATAGTCTATTCAAATCATAGTAACCTTTTTCTTCCTTAATATGATGCATGTTGGGTGAGCAATATGTCACACTGGGCAGGAGAAATTAGGAGTTGATGGACTGTGTATACCAAGCTGGGCTCAATTCTTTGAGAAACCTCTTTGTCCATCACTAGACTATGTGCCTTTAAGGAAACTGGACACTAACTCTGGATTGTGCATTAAAATTCATTAAAAAGAATTGGCTAAAGAATAAGAAAGTCAATGTTCAGAGGCATATGGTATTTATTTAGGGGATTCTTAGACTCTGATGTGTAATATAAATCCAGGCACAGACAGAATGAAAAGTATAATTTCCTCATATGGCACCAGTGTATAAAAACCAACTTTATAAATACTGAATTACTCATCCACCTGGAATATGTGAATTTCTTCAGGAGTACCTATGCTTAGCTCGTGCATTTATGGTCTCATACATTTATGATGTACATTTATAATGACTGTATAAATTCATTATATATTTGGTCTCATACATTTATGATATACATTTATAATGGTCTCATACATTTATGATGTACATTTATACTGAATATATTTTTTCACAGGTGTGATTTCACATGTATATGTCAAACTCTTAAATCCCAGTTATTACTAAAACACTAAGATTTTTTCCATTTTGATAATTTGTATATTCCCAGGTGAAAAAAGAAGAGTTTACTTAACCTTCAGCTCCTATCATTAACAATCCTAAATATCAGGCAGAAAAAGAGATGCCACTTACTGCTTGTATAGCTTCATGATTGTTGGTTTTAAAGTAGCTATAATTCTTACTGAGAGGTGACTGGAAGTCTGGACTCGCTCAATGGTTTGTCAGAGTCATGCTTTAGTGAGGAACAAAGGTGAGACTCAAATTCACATCTTTCTCATTACAAAGATGTTCCACCTAGGATTTGTCCATAAATCTAGGATTATGAAGTTTTATAAATTTTGCTTATCAAGTTTATTGCATTTGTTTTTTATTTATTTATTTATTTATTTATTTATTTTAAA
>NW_004955425.1:7413060-7463180 GCF_000276665.1 Chinchilla lanigera | reverse complement strand
TTCAGCTGGGAACCGTGGTGGTGTGGGCGAGCACAGACTCGAGCTCAGGTGTCTAGCCGCTCTTGGAACACTGGCTCTCGCTGCGCCAGTTTATTGCATTTGTAAAGGTTTAAATTTGTTCCTTTGAAGCATGTCAGTCCAACATTGGATTCTCCTTCCACACGCCAAGACTGTGCCCCATTTCAGGCCAAGAGTTCTATGCAGTAGGTATTCATTAGAAGGGGCTTCCTGGGATAGTTTCCAAGAGTCTTCAGCAAAAATCTGACAGTTCACTCAAACTCTTGTCTCTAATTGCTGGGCTCCCTGCTCCTTCTTAGTAGTGTGGTCTCTGGATGATTAGTCCAGCTCTGGACCCTGTTATGGAGGAAAGAGCATACATTTGCTGGGAAGGTGTCCTAGCCTCACTTCACACTCTTTATGGAATCATGACTTTTCCCTTTATGAGTCAGAGCTATCATGAAAAATAGATTTCAAATGCCTGCAAAATGAGAAATATGGTTATAGCTGATATCATGCAACTATAAAAGCAAGGATTGTTCCCCTATGTTGATAGAAGTATTTTTCACGATAAAAAACAAACCAAGTGTGTATCAGTGGATGAACAGATAAACAATCCATATTATACATGTGAAATGGAATGTCAATCAATCTTAAAGGAAAGAAATTCTCACACATGGTACATTTTGGATCGAATTTAAAGACATTATCTTCACAAAATAAGGCAGTCTCAATAAGACAATAATACTGTCTGGTTCCAATTACATTAGGTATGTAGATCAGTTGAATTCATAGAAACAAAATAGAATAGTGCTTACCAGAGGTGAGAGGTTGGGAAAATATAAGTTGTTTTTAAGGAATATGGAGTTCAGTTTTGCAGGATAAAAAATACTTCTGGTGATTGCTTCTACAACAATGTGAATGGACTTAATGCTACAGAACTGTACACTTAAAAATGGTTAAATAATGAACATTGTATTATGCATACTTTACCACAAAAAGCAATGATAAATATATGAAAATGTAGTTATGGTAAATTTCTGTGTATGAAGAATGAAGACATTTGGACAGTGTCCTGCAACAACAAAAAATACTAACCATTAATTCCTAAGCCCAAAACTATTCCCCACACCTTCCCTTGACATGTATTCTTAATTTTCTGACTTAAGGACGATCAATAAAAGTATGTACATTCTTATGTCTTGTGGACTGAGAAACTTCATTGAAAATAACAGTATATAATGTAGCAACCATTGTTAATTCCTATCATTTTGTTTTGAGGTCACCTATCATTTTTGTTATTTTTGTGTTGTTTTGATTCTATCTTCATTGTTGTTTTGTTAGATTTTTTAATTTTTAAAATAAAAAAAGAAAAGTATGTGCCTAAACATTTCAGATTTCATATCACTGTTTGATATCAATTATGTATATAGTTTCCATAACCCTTCACATTATGTTAATAACTCTAAAAGTGTTCACATATATAGCTTTCTCTAACTAAAATTTTAAGTAAACAAATAGAATTATTTCCTTGAAATTAACACCAAGTTAAATCCTTTTAATTGAACATATGCAACCATTTTTACTTTGTTGCATGTCTGATTTTTCATTGACAAAATATTTCAAAGATATGAATAAGTTTCTTTGCTATTTTATAATATAAGCATTTGGTTGCCTGTTCTATATACAACAGATATCTACAATGGTACATTAGGATAGGAGCACAACCAGAAGTTCACACCCAGATTCAAGTCTTAGCTATGACCCTTCCTAAGTGAAATATCACCTAAACTCAATGGTGATTTAAAAGAATTAAATCTTTATCTAATGTAAATATAAATCTTTATCTGAATCAGCCATCAGAATACTTTTTCTGTAAGGACCTAGTTATAGATATTTCAGATTATTGAAGTTTTACAAAGAGGCAAAGGATAACAAGAGAGAAAATAAATTTCCCCCTTTGCTGATGAAATTCCAACTGTAATAAAGATAATGAAGTATAAATTTTTCTTTGCAATACAAGTTTGCCAATTAGAATGGAATTAACATTTCTGAGAATGAGTTTGCTTAATTAGTATTTGAAATTAGTAGTCATTATCATCATATGAGTTGTAAAATATTTGCTGGAAACTATTCCTAGCTCATGAACCTTACAAATAAATCAACACTGGACCAATTGTACTCCGTAGGCTGTGTCAATTGCCCATACCAATTATAGGATCTAGATAATTTTGGAAATCTCTTCCTACAATAAAGCCCGTCTTTCCAGAATGTTCCTTTTCAGCCTCTTTTGTTGGATTTAACTCTTTTGTTCAGTGTTTAAGTGTCCATGTTTTGTAGGGACCTAAAGTAATATGATGACATACAGATGTTATCTCTGTACTTGACCTCTCCACTACAAGGCATATTTACATAACCAATTGTCTCCTTATCATTTGCCTTGTGATATCTAAGAGATATCTCAAATAATTCCTACAATTGTCTTCCAACTTGACCTACCCCTTTTCAGTAAATGACTACTCTCTTTACCTTGGTCACTCAAGTAAAATCTAGGGGCCATCCCACATCATTCCCTGAACGCTCTCCCACCCCACTTAATCTACCCACATATGTTTGAATGCTTCTTGTACAAGAAGAAGAGCATCTAGTTTAACACACCTCTTTGCTGCTTCACATGAAAAGGAAAAGCTACATAGCTGAATTGAAAAGCTTGATAGATGAGATATACAGAAATATTCTGGTTATAAAGTAATTATAAATATTATCAAGTCATCCACCCAAACCAATATTGGGTGCATCCACTTTCCTCCATCTCAACTGATGTCATCTCAGTCCAAGCTATTTATTACAATCTCATCTGGTCTACTGGTCTTGCTTACAGACAAGTACTTTTGTTTCCACTTTCAACTCTGGTACAACATTCCCTACAGAGCAAGGAAGACTGATGGTCTCAAAGAACATTCAGAAAGTGCTTACTGTGACTACTCCTTCTGAGTGAAGGCCAGACAGAGCTGATGCAGCAATCAGGATGAGTCCAGGTAATAGTGTTCAAAGAAGAAAAACAAATGCAGAACCACCAGAACCAGAGACAGAGTTAGAGGTGGCAGAAGCTGGATTACGCAGGACCTTGTAGACTGACTATGGTGCTGAGTGATGATGAGATGCATTCTCAAACTGAAAGGGAAAATGAGCTACTGTGGTCTGAAGTGGTTAAGAGACCAGCAAGAACCCTGCAATACTTTAGATGAGATAGTAGAGCTAAGAGAGCCAAAATTAAGCTCAGATTCTATGAGGCAAGGAAGAATGCAACCAAGTAACATTCCAAGGTTTTTAGCCTAATTATTTGGGAGGCTGGAGTTGCCATTACCTAAGATGAGGAAGTGTGAGGGGAGAGGACATTTTGGCAGAAATGTTAGAAACTTGATTTAGGTTGGTTGCACTTTTTATCCATTTCAAGTATTCAAGCGAATATGCCAAGTAGTTAGTTGGAAATTTAAACATAAAGTTCAAAACAGAAGTAGAGGCTAGTAGGGGCTGGGGATTTAGCTCAGCGGCAAAAGCGCCTGCCTGGCAAGCGCAAGGTCGTGAGTTCGGTTCCCGGTACCGGAGAAAAAAAAAACCAAAAAAAAAAAAAAAAAAAAAAAAAAAAGAAGTAGAGGCTAGTGATACAGCTCTGGGAGTCATTCATGTCCACATGTGATTGGCCACAGAGACAGTGGGAGTGAAATCACCAAGCAGTGAGTAGAAAAAATAAAAGGAAGAAGCCTGAAGACAGCCCTGAGTCCCTTCCACATAACTGAGTATGAAGAACCAACAAAGGAGACTGATCAAGAGCTGCCTGTAAGAGTGGAAGTGAATGTGGTATCTGAAGGCCAAGTAGGGAAGGGTTTGCAGGAGGAACAAGAAATTAACTAAGTCAGAAACTCCATGTGAAATGATTACCATTAGAGTGACTATGCTAAGTACGTTCTAAGATTCATTCTTGCCAGGACTTGAGGTTATCTACACAACTGATCTCCATGACGTCATCTCCTGTCAGGCACTCCCTTCCTCAGTAAGGCCTGGTTCCTCTCTCCCTTTCCAGTGTTCATCTCCTATTCCACTCTGCCACATCCACCATGCCCTCACTGTGTCAGCTTCTTTCTGTGTGCCCAGTGCTCCCTTCCTGCCTGATGTCCCCACCACCTAGAATGTTCTCTTGCTTCTCCATTACTGTCCACCATTACTGTTTCTTTCCATGACTGCCCCCTCTGAAATACTAAGTTCAGCAATATTGTGTCTATTTCCTCCCATGCATTTTAAACCTCTGCTTTTTCCTATTTGCTTCACATAGTTTTTAACATCACAAAATCACCAGTCTATCATTTGCCTGCCCACATAAGAGAAAAATTCTAGTCTGTTTGGTTCTCTGCTCTAACCCAAGCTAGAACATGGACCAATGAAGCATTCAATATATATTTACTAAATAAGCTATTCAATGTATACTTCAAAAAACTAGCAAAAAATTTTTAATGCCTGAGAGGAAACATAGGTAAGTAATTTCAAATTGAGATGTATAGTGGAAGAAATCTGAGACATATCCATTTGATGATGCTAGAAAGTATTTTTCAAGTGTTTTCCAAGATACATGATTCCAAAAATATAAACAGCACTTTAACCTATTTGTGATGTAGGTCATCTACCTCATTTCCACATGTTCCCAAATATAATCTTGCATCTGCCTAAGAGTTATGTGGTATTGTAGCCTTATGCTACCTTTCAAAGTTCCTTCCGGGTCTGTAGAAGAAAGTCATCATTATACTGGTCCAACTGACAGAGGGCAGACTTTGATTGTGTATTGAAAAGATGTTGAAATAAATGAACATTGAAATATTTAATTAAGAGGAGCTGGTGAGCAGTCCATTAAATTCTTCTCACCCACCATTCTTCTCAAGAAGGTTTCCTTTTAAGAGGTCCAGATGAACACCACTTATTATTGATGTCTGTCTATCTGTCTCTGTCTCTGGCTCTGGCTCTGTCTCTATTTCTCTCTCTCTTTCTGTCTGTCTCTCTGTCTCTTTCTGTCTCTTTCTGTCTCTCTCTCTGCCTCTCTCTCTCTCTCTTAAATCTCTCTGGTAAAATTCGGGGAGTGACTAGCAATGGGCTCGGGCGGGCTCTGCGTGGGTAATTTGCTGAGCTCTTTCATCTTCCCTTTGCAGTCTTACACTCATGGTTTGCTGCTGCTAAAGCAGTAAACGCTGTTTGTCTTCATTGAAAAACCAAGGCTAGAAAACTTTGAAGTGTTTTCTGTTGCTTAATGTCACCTACTGTTCCTGTCAGCACACTGAGATAAACCTGATGGACTGAGGTGTCTGGTCTAATTCCTTTATTGACACATAGTCCTGTCTTCAAACACCAGTGTAAATGAATAAGTACTGAGATAGTAATGTGTCAGTAATAGGCTGCCAGATAAATGCCATTGTTTATGTACTGATCTCTGCTTCCTAAGGCCCAAACAGCTCAAAAATCTTACAAATTAACACCTCGCTGAGATCAAAGAATTGTCTTTTCTTTCTGCAATTACCTACTTGGCTAGCAGAACAAGCAAATGAGACTAGTTTAAGCTGGCTCTCTTTAGTCCAAATCTTTCTTTTGAGGAGAAACAAATGGTGGAATTATACACTGTTTCAGCAAGGAGTGGTTGAGAAGAAAAGATTTACTTTATTTTGCTATAGAAGAGCAAGGCCATTCTGTAGTTTATTATCAGTCCACTCTTCTAGCTCCATTATAATTCTTATATTGAAAATCAGTAGAAAGAGCAAAGTTTATCCTTAGCAGTAAGATCTAATGAAACTCATATAATAAATTTTTGAATCAGTGGTGCCATGATATCTACAGGCTCAAACAAGACATAAGGAAAAAATAGTATTTTCTGACAGAGTAACAATTTAGACTATAAAGTTTCCAATTCTATTCCTGGTATATTGTAAGGAGACGAGTTACTATTAGTCTCCCTAAATTAAAGGGGGACATTATTTCACCATTTTACTTTTTTATTGTGTGAAGTTCTTTGCCTTGAAGCACATTCCAGCTGCATTAACTTGTATCAGAAATGGCATTATTGTATTTAAAGGTATTAAGATGACTGGAGAGACATTATTTACTGAATGCAACTGACTTCACACTACCTAGCAATCATGTATTTCATATTAATGATGCAACCTGGTAAAAAAAATGAAGTAGCCAGAACTTGCTATAACTTAGTACAATTTTGGCTTACTCACAAGAAACTCAAGCTTCTTTTAGGTGGACAAAAACTTTCTTTTCAATTCTATTGAAATAATGTCTTGTTTCAGGTGTCTAGACTTCTATGGATGAGTGGTTTAAGGAAAGAACATTGATGTGGAATGCCCTTACCTGTCATAATAATGTTGGACAAACTTTTATTAAAAGATATGTTTCACTTCTCTTATTCACATCATGGTTTTTAAAGGGGTGTTAATATACTCTTTATGCAAAGGAGTTCATAAAATGTGAGTGTGAATTAAGAGCAAATTTTTATATAATTTGCTTATTTTCCTAAAGGTGTTCTCTGTAGAAAAATATTCTAGTAACCTTTGGACCAGCCAGGACTAGAGTAAGACCCTTTCCCAGGACAGCATAATCTCCAATTTTCAGGAATGCTGAAAACTCCAGCCTCCAATAACAGAACTTTAGTAGAACTCTGATCATTATCAAAACACAAGGTAGAAGCTGGGGATTTAGCTCAGTGGCTCAACACCTGCCTGACAAGCACAAGGTTATGAGTTTGATTCCCAGTACCAGAAAAATAAACAAAAAAAAAAAAAAAAAAAACACAAGGAAGTTTCGCTGTGACTCCTCGAAATATGTTCAAATATTTTATTACATGCACCCCCAGCTTCTGATGTTAGAGGAAAATGTGAGGAAAAGGTAAGAAATATCAGTTGGTGTGTGTCCATTAAATGCTAGAGAAACTATTCAGGGAGTTTATGTCTAGAGTGAAAACTCTTCAATAGCATTCAAATTTTTGTTTAGTTAATCAAGAAATGTGACTTTGTAGCAATAACAGCAACCATCAAAATAACTATTTTGTCAGCTCTACCCATCTATCAATAAAGGGAAATGTGTGTAGTGTAGATGAAAGGGCATAGTATTTGAAGGTGGATCACCAAGTAATGCTTAAGTCTCAACTTTGTTCTTTTCAATCTACATGACTGAGACAAGTCATCTAAATTCATATGCTCAATTTTCTCATATCTAATTAACAATAATTGGCATCATAATTACTGGGAAGATTCTTCACAATGAAATGTATTTGTATATGACCGCTGATAGAACTTTTGACAGTGAGGGGGCTCATGTCTATCAGTAAAGCTTAAAAAAGATCTGTGTCTAGCAGCTAAATTATGGAAATCAGTCTGGATAATAACTAAAGGGAAACCTGCTTTAGAAATCTATGTGAAGTAGAAAGTTACAGAGCATGGAAAGGCGATTCTTCTTTCACGTTGTCATTCATCCTTACTTCCCCTGAAGCAGAGATTTAGATACTCTACCAGCATTTACTAAAACCTTAGTTCTAGGCCAGAAAATAAAGGAAAGGAGCTTATGAACATGTGAACAGCATGCTCCAGTGAGTAAAGTTACCTTTCTATTCAGATTTCAGGCAGTGGATTGTCAACCAAGCAAATCCAAACCTTTAATCTTCATCTTCAACAGAGTTAGTATCTCCACAGTTAATAAACCATAAAGTGGACACTCACACCCTCCTTTTGCTTAAGACTACTAAGAAAAGACAAGTTATTGTGCTTTCCAATTATGTCTCCTTTATGGTCTCCACAAGTAAAAATACAGTAATATGTACATTCTGGTATGTGATCATGTTTATTTTTCTTTTCTGTGTAACATGGAAAGTGGCAAGAAGATAAAACTTATTTACCTGCTCAGTTCCCTAACTCAGCAGCTTGCAGCTCTCTCACATGAATGCAGGACTAACACAAGCACTTAATCACAAAGCTCCCAGCCTGAGTACAGGCATTGGAATATGAAGGAGTCTGAAAGCACCTGTTGTGTAAAGCTGGAGGAAGGTATTGGCAACCAAAACTCCTGTTGATCTTTGTCACCCTTTTGAGCAAATATCCTTTGAAGATCCAGAGTCCCTTAGTTTATTTTTAGGAATGTTTTCTTTTGAATCTTTTCCTTCCCACATAATTTTTTTAAAAAAACTAGAATTTTTAAAGAAATTATCCTTTCATAGAGTAAAAGAATACAATATTCAGCAAGGTTACATCTCTGCTTCCAAAACATCAGCTTATGTTTTTTTCTGCAAAGTTTATATTCAATCACTTGCCCTGAGACTAATAAAGATTCACAGTCTTCTTCAGTACAGATTTTACTACAAACATTTACTACGTTCTTTAATTTCAAGAGGTAACTCTTGATTTTTACTTTTTGAAGTTTAATTTAAAATTTAAAAAGTAAATGAATTTTATAGTAAAAATAATAATAAATGTGTTTCTTATAAGTACTGGGGGATCATTTTTAAATAAATACAGTTTGCAGGAAGTATGCACTATAAATATTCCTCCCTAAAAGATATCCAGGATTATCTATGAGAGAAAGGGAGAAGGGAGATACAAGTTGGAATGCACAAGAACTTGATTTTTTTCCATTTTTCATGACGAAGAGAAGGTAAACAACGCTCCCTCCAGTCTCTTCTTTACTATGATTCATTTCTTGGTCTAAGTTATTTCCCAAACCAAGAGTAGAAACTCTCTTGAGGCTTTGTTGACTTCTTTGGCTGCAACAGAGAGAGCTTACTTGTTTTTTGAAATCCGTATAATTATATTCCTGTGGGTACTTATAAGGAGCCACAAGCTTCTGCAAACCCCATTTCTAGACTGGTTTGTACATGGGGGTGGTAAGAACTGAAAAGAAAACATTTTTTTTACCTGTTTCAGTACCTCATAAATCATACCTTAGTCCTTTAAATAATGTTCAAATTTCATCATGCTCATAAATGCCACACTGAATCAAGTCTTGTTTAACCTTCTGGCTTAACTCTTACATCATTCCAGATAGTATTCTTGTCATATTAAAATTTTAGCAACGTATGTGTCATCTACCATTTGCATCCCCACAGAATGCTAGGAAAGAAAAATTTAGTAAGGTGAGAACACCAATGCTCTTGATTCAAAGAAGTTCTGACCAAAAAATTTACCAGAATGTTCTCTTAGAGTTGCTAAAGTAAATGTTTATGTATTTATACCACATTTCTCTTTTGAAAAGAGAATTTTAAGTAGTTTTGGGGTACATATATATTAGTAAATGGAAGAAATACAGAACAATCTGTGGAAACGAAGTCAAAGAGAAAGACAGATTGAGAAAAAAATGTCCCTGAGACAGAAGTTGCTGTCCACAGCCCTGTTCCCAAGGTTCTCTCAGCTTTGTGTCTATCAGAGGCAATTTTAACATAAGCTTTTCTAATAATACAGACAAATATAGGTCACAATCTCAATGGCCATGAGACTAGCCATGTTTCCAGCCTAAATCATTGGAAGGAAATCTAAGGAAAAGGAAACCTTATATCTAGTATAAAACTTCAACACATATCCCTACTAAAAGAGTCAATGATTCATTTTTATTTTATACCTGCAATGAGAATTCAGATGGTCAGTCATGGGGCTGTTTCTTTTCTTACCATTGTTTTCTGTGAAAAAATGCTTCATAAGGATGGATTTTCTTCTTTCCCTATTATAATAATAACCATGTTCTTAAAATTATTAAGCGCAATATTTTTCTTAAGTGATAACAATCTTGAAATTAATATTTTACTCTTTGAGTAACTGAAATTATGTAGAATATTCCAATTCTTTAAAAATTACTTTTAATTAAACAAACAATAATAGTTATTATAGAAAAATCTAAACACAAAATTAGAAAGAAAAAATACTAATAACACACTGTCATAGGTAACTTCCTATTCTTATTTAGTTAATATGTATTTTGACCTTTTATATAAAGAGTTATATATTTCTTTTTAAAAGGATATACACTGCATGTTCTTGTAAATATAAATTAACTTTAAAAATAACTTCATTTTCTTTATGTTGAGCCTTGTATGTAAAGATAAAGATTTGGCAATTAATTCTCAAATTTGAATTATAAAATTCAAATAGAAAACCAGATGTAGATGTTTCCCACAGAAATTCTCACTTCTTTTGAATTTGAGATTAATGATCAGTCTCAGATGGCTGATCTTATTATATTCATACCTGATGTGAAGCATGTCAAATGGCTACTGTGTGATACAGGTATGGCTGATAGAGAGCTGCTCTAAATTGAGATAAATGACTTGCCCTCATCCTTAGGTATTATTTTTTTATAGAAAATAATGGTAAGAAAAAAAGCAGCCACATGAGTGACTATCTGAATTCTCATTGCAGGTATAAAATAAAATGAATCATTGACTCTTTTAGTGGAGATGTGTGTGGAGTTTTTCTAATAGAACATATATTAGATATAAGATTTTCTTTCGTAAGAGAGAGAACATACAGAAAAAGGATAATTTCTTTGTAGATAAAATTTTGAGAATACTACGAAAGAATGCAAGTCAACTTTTTACTGGTAAATTTTTTCTTCTAAAAAATAAGCCTATAATAAGTAAAACTATGATTCAGTGGTTTGCTCTAAGGCAAAACTTAGGTATTTACTCACATAAAATAAAATGTCAAATTACTAGCAAGATGATTTTTTCTATACCTTCTTCATTTTATTTAGCTATTTAGACTTAGGTAGAGCTTCCCTCAAAATTTTCTGAGAATTAATATGGATTGTGCCTTGTCAACTAAAGTAGTCAACATGGACAGTCACTTGTGATTGTCTCTAAGGATGATCTACCCTTGCCTCCGTCTCTGAGTTTTATCTTTGAAACCAATATCTATTGTTATCAGGAGGAGGATCCAGGGGCAATATTGGCAATTAAAGGTATGCCATGTCATTTCCTTAGTCAAATAGAGGAAAGGCTGCTGGGCTGGGATGCTGGAGACTAGTAATCCAGTCACCAAAGTAACAGTGTCAACACCCAGGCTGACAAGTCGACAGTCTCAGCTCACACAATCTACATGCCATTCATCATAAACCTCAGAATATTCCCCTATAAAATTAGGCAGTGAAATTATGGTAATTCTTTTGGGGTCATTCTCTTGACGTCAGATGTAATTCTGAGCGATTTCAAGTCTTGTTTGAACGTCTTTTTATAAGTTTTAAATTCATATTTCAGTTTGAAATGTGCTTGGGCATCTTACCCTTGCTGAAATCTTGTTCCTGAGTTTATAGAGAACATCTGTTTGTGAGACAGATAATCGATGTAGCAAACTCTTAGTGGTGTTTTAAGATTAAAAGAGAAAAATATATACTTCATGTTTGGGAGGGAATTTCATTGCTGTTAAAAAAACAAATGTATCTATATTTGTGTATCTATATTAAATAATATCCTGTGAATACATAATATATCTGTGTATGTATATGATATTCATACATATAAATGTAGACAAACATACCATATATATTCAAAATAATCTGAAATAATACAGTTAAACTGTCTCTTGTCTAGTACTTCTATCAATAATGAAAAACCAGGTTTTAAAAATTTATTATTATTTCTAACCCTATAATGACAAAGAGAAAAGTTAAAATACCAAGTTACTGTTGAAGTTACTATTTTTATCTCCTAGCAAATAACAGAGACACAACATCAGTGATCTATGGACCAACTTCTGTGTGGAATTGATCTACAGTATGAGATACATGATATTTAAGCTTATGTGTGTGACTTATTACACTTAACATTATAGTCTCTGGATGTATACATTTTACTACAAATGACTAAAGTTTACCCTTTGTGGCAGAGTACTCCATTTTGTATCAGTACCACATTTTCTTTATGCATTCAGCTTTTAATGGACATATATGTCACCTCCAGCATTTAGTATCATGAAACGTGCTTCTACAAATGTGACTATGTGTGTATCACTGTTATATAATGTCTGTAACACTCTCAGAAAGACACTATCTAGATGTAGAATAGCTGGGTCAAACACAATTTATATTTTTACTTTTGGGGTAATCTACATACTGATTACTACAATGGTTGTGCTTATTTACATTCCCAACAGCAATGTAGAAAGGTTTCTCTTTCCTCCATAATCTCACCACCACTTATTATTATTTGATTTCTAGGTAATAGGCATGTTTTTCTGGAGAAAGGTAGAATCTCAGTTTTGTTTTAATTTGCATTCCCTTAATGGCCAGAGATGTAGAACATTATTTCATGTATTCATTGGCAATTTGCACTTTTTCTGAAAGGTGTCTATTCATTTCAATTGCCTACTGTTTTACTCGGTCTTTGATTGGGCGAAGGGAGGTAGTCTAACTTTTTGAGTCCATTATATAGTCTAGGCATTAGTTTTTTGTCTGAGTAGTTGGGAAATTTTTTTTCCTAATCTGTCGGTTGTATCTTCCCTCTGTTGGTTGTTTCCTTTCAGTGCAGGAGCTTTTTAATGTTGTGTGATCCTATTTCTTGGTTCTTAATGTGATCTCTTGTGCAAATTGAGTTCTGTTCAACAGGTCCTTGCCTATACCTATGTCTTCAAGACTTTCACCTATTTTATCCTCCAAAAAATTGAGCTTCTGTTTTAACATTTAGATCTTTGTTCCATTTTTATTTTAATGTAATACATGCTGAAAGACATGGATCAAGACAATCTTCTGCATGTGGACATCCAGTTCTCCTAGTAACATTTGTGAAAGAGGCTATCTACTCTCTGCTGTATGTTTTTACTCCTTTGTCAAAGATCAAATAGCTACGGCGCTGGAGATTTAGCTCAGCTACACAGCGCCTGCCTGGAAAGTGCCCGGTCTTGAGTTTGATTCTTGGTACCAGAAAAACAAACAAACAAACAAACAAACAAAAACAACAAAGATCAAATAGCTAATGTGCTTGGGATTGTTTCTGTGTCTTCTATTTTTTTTCGTTTATCCGCGGGTCTGTTTTTGTGTCAGTTCTGTGCTTGATGGTTTTTTTTTGTTTTGTTTTTAATCACTGCAGCTAAATGTCAAGAGGTTGAGGCTGAACAACTGACATGTTCTTTCAGCGAAGTGGAGACTGCAATGGAAGGAGGACTAGAAAGATGGGGAAGGCTACTTCGGGTAATACTTAAAGCGCATTTTTCCTAACATGAGCTGCCGAAGCAGACGTGAACATGGTTCATTGCCAAAGAAAATCTCTTTTGTACTATACAGAAGGGCATTTCTAACTGATTTGGAATGTTTTTATTTTTAAAGAAGTTTTACTTGTTTATATGAAAAGCAATTGAATAAGGAAAGTGAGGAGAACGTAAAATGGCCCCAGAAATGTTCCTTACATCATATAAGAGTACTGCTTATCTTACAATGACTTGGACATAAACATTTTCCATGACTAGCACAGTAATTTCACTCTCAGTCAATTATGTTTTTACAGTCTAGGGGTAATTACACATTATTCTAACCTAGTTTCAGTACTTTTTCTGGATGTAAAATGGTGGATAATACTTAAACTCATTAAAAATCTGTTCTTCAGTGTATAGTGGAAATAATAGTAGCTCCTTCCTTAGGAAGTAACACGTTAAATTCTTAGTCCAGGGTTTGACATCAGTAAACCCTGGAAACTGCTGGCTATTTCTATCAGCTATTCATTAAGCTTTGACTCTCTTACTCTCTCCTATATGCAAGTTCATCACAAAGATGCAACCATTCCGAAAAATTTTAGCATTTCCCTAAGAAGACTAGTATTACTTGACTAAATTGCCTAAACCATAATAATATTTTACTTGCTGAGGCAAAACACTTCTTATTGCAATAACTTCTACCTTATTTGAAACTGTAAAACATAACAGTTTTGGTTAGACCCCCAACATATCTTGTTTTAACAGAATAAAATTATTTTGATTTCACAAGGGAAAAATACTTGAGGCTTCTTCCTACCAACCCTCCCCCTCCAAAAAAAATAACCCTGGGTGTGTAAATTTCCTCATCTATAAATTTTCTGTGTTTGGAAAGCTAGCAAAGACACAGTCCAGGTTACTTTGCTCTCCAGAGGACATCTGGCAAGGACTGCAATCATTTTGGACAGTCAGAACTTGTGTAGACATTGGCGTTGCCAAGGTGAGCACTACCAGCCTCTTGCACGCACAGAGGCCAGGGTTGCTGCCATGCTTCCTACAATGCCCAAGACAGCTCCTTACAATGACCAATTGGTCAGCCCAAATGTCAGTAGCAAATGATACTGAGAAACATTGGTCTCAACATACTGTCACTGAAGTTAAATGTTTATTTACTTATTACTACAAAAAAAGCAAAGCTTGATCAAACCCCCAATCCTATAATCAATCTCCCACATGATTTTATTAATTTAGACATATACGAGCCAGAGTTTATTTTTTTCTCCAGAATATAAAATTGTGTCTTGACTAATTTAGTGGCCTGAGGAGGGGGGATAAAAAACAGACTCAGATAGTTTTGAAGGTGCTACCTGTTGTATGCCATTTTCATTTGCTAAATGATAGCTTAACAGCCTTCAGTCACCTGCAAGGGGCTTTTGCCATTCCCGTTCACGGGCTTCATGTCCAATAAGCTATGAGACCATAGAAGGAAATCATGATTTACTAGGACTTTACACTGCAGGGAAAGGTCTTGGACGACATTTACACAATCACTTTTGTGGCCCCATTGCTTCCGATGCAGGAAAGTAAATGATAGCATAAGCAGCAAGAAGATTTTCATAAAACACCCATAAAGCACAAATAAAATTCTTCCAATTCCCAAATTGCTCTCTTTATTGTTTGGGATGGAATAAAAACAAAACAAAATCAGTCACATTTGGTTGTTACAGAACATGAAATTGCTCATCAGGGCTTCACATTCACTGCTCTCTGTTGCTATTGAGATTTTTCTAAAAGTGTGACATCCTGTGTTTCAGTGTTACAAAACTGAAACTAATGCAATATATTGCACACTGAGAATATTCATTTGTAATTAATCACACAGATGACTGAAGTATTAAAGTGCTTTTTGGCACAAAAACTTATTAAAAATACAAAGAATGTTAAATGAAATATATATTGTTATATCAGTGTGCAAATTTATCCCCATTGAGTTGATTTTCTAATTTATTTATATGTCACAGAATTTTCAAAATAACATCTTTGAAACTTTAAAACCATATACACTGGGTAAAATCACTGTGTAATCTATGGTGTAGTCTGTAGCGATACATAAGATTCCCCTCTCTACAATCTATCTTAATTTTTTATAACCCAGGTACTTGCTTATACCTCCACCTGTCAGTGTTTCTCTTAGGTCTGTGATAAACAGAAGACAGCTTAAGAGGCAAAAAAAAAAAAAAAAGCAGCACAGTTAAATAGAGTTAAATCTCGAAATCAGCCTATATGTTCATCCACAGATGAATACATAAAGAAAATGTAGTATTTACACATAATGGAGTACTTTTTTGCCATAAAGAAAGATAGATTTGAGTGGTTTGTAGGAAAATGGATGCACCTTGAGACCAAAATGTTCAGTAAAATAAACAGGCACACAAGCTTAAACACTACATGGCTTCTCTTATATGCCCAAATTACACATAAAGAGAAAAATACAGGATAGATAATAGAAAGTAGGGAGATAGCTCTTTCTCAAAGGGAAAGAGGATCAAGCAGTAGAGGGAGAGATGAGGGCGAGGAGATAAAGGGGAGGACAGAGATATGAAGACGTGTTACATACAGGGACCAACTGCCCACAAAGAATGTTAACACTATGTACTACAAACTTGTACTAATAAAATATTTAAAAATAAATAAGCTCACATCTTTCTTATTTCAGATTTTCATTTGAAAAGCTTGTATACTGTAGATTTTTCTTAGGACACCAAAAACTTTCTTCAAATTTTTCTGAAGTCTAAAGTAAAAAAGTGTGATTAGAAAAGCAGTCAGAAGATTTGAAAGCTTTTATCTTTTGAAATGAATATATATGTAACAAATATATTTTTAAAACATATTTAACCTGGATTCTGAACTGACAGGCATTGAAGCAGATAATTCTGGTTGAACTATGCACTTTCCCTTATTATGGGAAGAGACTTCTGTAACATATATTTAATTATGTTAAATAATTTTAGAGATATTCTATTCTAAACCACTACAGAAATATAATAAGTCAGTGTTAGTAAGCATTAAAAAAGGACAATTTATTCTTAAAATGTACATTTTTAAAACTAACAGTAAAATCTTCATGCAAAAATGATTTATAAATTTATATATGTAAAGTGATAGCTATTGTTTATTACCAATATCAAAAGTTTGAATATTGAAAACACAGAGGTGTCTTAAAATATATAATAACTATATATATTGCTATGGAACCATTAAATCAGTGTGAAGACATATATATATATGAATGTGAAAATTCTCCAGGAAATATTATTGAATGAACAAAAAAATATGTTATAAAATACATAGAAATGATGCTAAACAAATAAACAACCACAGGGTGCTGTAGATGTATTTCCAAAATACACAAAAGAATGTATGTCAAGTTTCTCCAATATGCTTCTAGAAAGTGAAGTGGAGCTTGAGGTGGATGGAGGAATGGAGACAGCCAACTGGAGAAAGAAGTTATCTCTGTACTGCTCAGCGTAGGTAGTCACTGGCCATGTGGGGCTATGAAGCTCCCAACTTATGGCTAATGTGATGACAGAAATAAATTTAAATTTTATTCTATTTTAATTTAAAATTATATGACCCATGCAGATAGTAGGTATATTGGGTAGTATAGATCTCAATCATCAGCTATCTGACAACGGAATTTCCAGCATACTTCAGTACACTTTTGTAGTACATATACGGTAATGTCTATGAATAAGAACTCTGCTGGTGACCAGAAGTTATAATTTATGGCACTAACTTTTCTAAATTGAGTTTCCTAGCTAGACTACCCAAAACAATGCTGTCCAATATGTGTAATTACTGAGTTCCATATTTTAGATGTAATATCTCAAATATGTTGGGATAAAATAAGATGTATTGTTAAATTAAATAGAGATGTTTATTTTAATTTCATAATGTGACTATTAGAAATTAAAAATTACATATTTAGCTTGTGTCATATTTCTGTTGAACAACACTGTCCACTGTCTATGTAGAACTTAGTCCAAGAGTCTAGGTATTCTTTCTAGGTAACAACTTTGGAAGCATAGACATTTTGACTATATTGGTTTGCCTTTCCCGAAACAGGAGCTGTCTTTCCATTTTCTGATATCCTCTTCAATCTCCTTCTTCAGACTACTATAGTTTTCATTTTAGATTTCTTTCACTTCCTTGGTTCAGATAAAAGGAAGGACTTTAGAAGAAAGAGAGTGGACCTTGATTAAGTGCTCCAGGAATCAGAAGATTTCATCCCCATTTATGCACTTTCTTTTTACCTTTTGAAAGCCAGCATCTAACATCGCTTCTCCACTGAAATAGTTTATAAAGCTTACAAGTTGCCTCTTTCTCGTAAAATTCAGTGATGGTTTCCTCATCTTTATTTTCCTTTACCCATCAGTCACATGTAACTATGGAGTCTTGTGGTAATCTTTTTCTCATTGATACTCATGTAACTGCACTGAGTTGACTTTCCTTCTTGTTTGTGCTTGATTCTGAATGCTTCCTCCAGGGGCTAACTGTGCAGGGCTCTCTCTACCTTCTCCTGCTGTAATCCACATAGTAGTATTTCCCACTGGAGTGGAGGCAGAATTGTGTAGCTACATTTTCAATTTTAATCTCTTATCTGCTTTCTACTTCCAGGTTTCTAGTTGCCAAAGGACAGATGATAATTTCGTGTACCCATATCATAATCAAAATATCCAAAATCGAACTTGCCTCTCCTTCCTGGAAGGGTATTGTTTGTACATTCCCTTGTTACATGTTTTAGAGCTTCCCTTAATAGTTTTGTACTAATATTCTGCACTTACATTCTTCTTGCTCTAAAATTCTCATAATTTCTCCTTCCATACCATTTCTATAGTCACTGCCCTCATCTATACTGCACATCACATCACATCTGAGTAACTTGAGGCACTGATCAATTAGAGGACTTATTTCCTGCATTTATTATTTTTGTCATTATTATTTTCTATTACCCTAAGGAGATTTTAAATCATTTGAAGTTTTGGAGAACCCTATAAATTGTGTCTCTATAGCATTTAAATGTTGTACAAGAAATACACTGTGTACACTCAATTGAACAGATAAAATGAATGTTCTCCTATGTAAGCACTCACTAAAAACTCTTTTAGCATATTTTACAATGAGCAAATATTTTCAAGATGCGATTTCAAAGCAAATAAACCATTGTAGATTTTGTTTTTCCATTTTTTATTAAAGATATTTATGCCTGACAGAAACTTTCTTGTGACAACCCATTTTACACTTTCACTTCTCCTCATACTGAGAATTGGGCAAAAATATTTAATATTTGCATAGTTGTATAATTTCCTTTTTGTTTTTAAAATAAAGACAAATATTCCCCTCTCTTGACCACCATGGATAACCTGAGGTTGCAAACTACTTATTAAGGAAGGCAAATTTTCTAAATCAACATAATTGCTGTTCTGGTGTTTTTAATCAAGTGTAGTTTCTCATAATGATCCAGAGCTAGGAAGTTCAAGAAGGATTTATATAACAAGTGTTTAGTGAGTGTTTGCTACAGACTCGGCTCTACTGCAGAATGAAAATGCACACAGATGACCTTTGACAGTGCAGAGATGATATTCTAATGAGAAAAACAGAAAAGAACTCGAGCAATACAAATATCTCTTAGATGGTGATAAGACATCAGAATTTTAAAGAAATTGCCAGAGGGAATGCTACACTAGTTCATTTGGGTCAAGTTTAAAAAAGATGAGGAAGAACACCAACTGTAAAAATCTTGACGCAGAACTATTTGAGGACCAAGCAAGGAAAGTAACACTGTCTGGGTTTGCTCGGGTGTTAGTGTGACTTAGCACAGTTCATTCTCTCTCTCCTGCTCTCTCACTCCCACTGTCTAACTCTCACTCTCCCTCATTAGCCCTCCGCCCCACCAGCAATCACTGGGTTAAACAGTGGTTGTGAGGCCAACCAAAGTGCAAGCATTTTGGAGAAACCCAGTACACATCTTTTAAGAGTCTTTAAGTTAGTGAGACCACAATTTTTGGAACAATCTTGAAACTTCAGGATTGGTATAATACCAAGAGAAAAAAGTAGGTGTTTAACCAATTCCTGGAAAAAGATTATGGACTATGATTGCCTTTGATACGTATGAATTCGAACTACAAATCAACATCATTTTTAGCTGTTCCCAGCAACTATGAAATGGTAAATTTATGTTAGCCAAAGCGCATGCTATAAAACTTGCAACAAAGAACTGCTCTGAATATAATGAATTGATATCTGTAGGAATGTTGATTCCAGGGCTGGGGATTTAGCTCAGCGGCAAAAGCGCCTGCCTTGCAAGCGCAAGGTCGTGAGTTCGGTTCCCGGTACCGGAGAAAAACAAAAAACAAAAACAAAAAAAAAAACAAACAAAAAAAAGGAATGTTGATTCCAGAAATGTAACATCAAAAAAATTTTCAGGAAAATAAAATAATCTAAGAGAAGCCATGACCTCAAAAAGGAGATGTAAAATGACAGAAGGAAAGACAGAAACAGGCATATTTTACTTAGAAATATACTTATTTCTATAATATGTTCTTCCACTCAATATGAAATAAGGAATACAATCATTTCTTCAAAGTATATTAACCTAATTTGGTTATATTAACAGTTATTTTCTCTTGTTTTCTGTGATTTCCAAACGAAAGAGGAGTAAAGATCTAGGCAGTACGCAAGGATTTTCACATGACAGGCAGCCTACTCAAACTAAGACAATTGTTAACCTGTAGCAGAAACAAGGGTAAAGAAGGCATATTTAATTGAGAGCATTAGAGGTCCATAAACAAGGAATATCATCTCCAACGACATAAATTTTGAAGTGGCAAGTTATGGAATCTAATGGGACAGAGTCAAAACAGAGAGAAGCTCTTGGAGATATGGAAGCTTGCTGTCCTGGAGTATGAAATCATGGTGCCAGAGCTCAAGTATGGCTGGATCTTGAAGGAAGGTGCAAATGAAAGAGTATTTTAAGGGAGGGAAGTCCTCAGAACTAGCAAATTTCAAAGATAATTTCCGTATCACCATTTTTCTTAACCAACTCTTTTGGTGAAATTCCACACTTTTGAAAGATCATTGAACGTCTCTATTCATTAAAAAAGTTCACAAATATTACCATCTTAATGTCAATGCCTCTATTGTGAAATGACCCCATCCTCTAACAAAGGATGTTTTATTATAAATGTGTTATTCATTCAGAGAACAGGCAAGAGCCTTATAGATATGCCCTTTGGGTTTGGTAAGAAAAAAATCCAAGAATCCTATAGAGGAACATAAGAATCAGACAACATCATTTTATTATAAGACAAAGCCCAAAGGGGATTTAAATATTTTTAAGCAAACATGTAGGTATTCCCCACTTATACGAGACAAGTATATTTGAACAAAAGGGAATCTCTATAGTATTTTAGCCTTCTTACATTTGTTATATTTTTATATTAGGAACGCTAATGAGCAAATAGAAAGTATGATCAAAATATGTAGTCAAAATTTAAAGTGTTAAATATTTATTAGAGTAAAAGATACGTTGAAATTAATTCTCTTCTAAATATTCCTCCTCACTTTAAAAATGCTATCCCATCATTCTGGCCACGTCCTAAAATAGTTCAGGAGCTCCTCTTTTGTGAATATCTTTACAAGGTGTGATGAAAACCACAGTGAATGCTATTGTCAAGTGCCCTGCAATGGAAAGAAAGGCTTGTGAAAACATCATGGTGAGTCCTCAACTAATTTATTCACCAGCTAGGACACTATGCAATTTCTGACTCTTCGTCAAAGTCAAGATGACCATGAAAGGTAAAGGTTTTGAACTGATTCACAACATCAAGGCAGCCACAAGAGCAAAATGAAGACACAGGAAAGGGCTTTCTGAACTTCTTCAGAAAATGGCTAGAAAAGCAACTCTTTCTAAAAGCAACTAGGCATATTTTGAGGGGAAGTAATGGCAATGTGTCTTTTACTGTAATATTTTGTTTACTGTAAGGTTTTTAAATTTAAATTTTAACCACATTTTTATTATACTTCATAAATTTTTTTCTTCAGCTGCATTATCCAGATCTAAGTAAGACATCTCTCATAGGTAAACATGTATATTTTTTAATTGTTTTACTTATTAATTTAATGTAATTTTTTAAAAAATATTCCTGATTGCAGACAACTTCATGAAGCAAAATGAAGCAATATGCCAAATTTTCAAAATCTCTTTAGTTCCCCATGTATTATTGTCATTTGAGTAGTTACATTTTTCATAAGGGCTGAAAAGAATGTTGCTCAAAGTGGCATTACATTCTGAATATCCCAACAAGGAAGGCAAGAAAACCAAAGAAATGTGGGTATTAGTTTGTTAGTGTAAGTATTATACAGAAAAAAAAGTGCTTCAATAAACAAATATGGATTACTATGAAATCTATTTCACAAATCGACAAAGATGTAGAAAACTGAGGGGAATGCAAAAATAATTCTTATCTGCAGACCTACAAGACACTTGACCCAGTGAAAGTGCAGACTTCCCTTCTTTGAAAAACCAGTTTTTCCTGTATTTGCATACAAATTAATTTGTCCTGATCTAAAATAGGTATTACTGATAAAAAAAGAATTATAGATACACAGCACAGAGATCCAGGAGTAAGCTTCAGGAGCTTCCACAGAGCGTATTTGATCTATAAATCCATCTGTTCCTTAGATAGTTTTCACAGTAATACACATGCACTGACGCATTCTTTGGAAAAGCAACATATTGAAAATATATTTTGATTCCTCTTTTTTCCTCATGCCTCCTTCTCCCTGCAAACTCTCTTCCCCTCCCATTTACAAAGCTTTGTTTCCATTTCATCCTTTGTTACTAACGTTTTTCCTTTTTCCTTTCTCCCTTTCTGCCTTCCCCTTCCCTAATTCATCTTTCTTTATGAACAGTTTCTTCCCATTTCACAATATCTACTGTATATTTTGGTTCTTATTTATTCTTTCAGTTTCTCACACCATGGAGCCAATGTAGTATTTACACATGTAATCTGATTTATTTCACCTAAGAGTATGGTCTCCGGTTGCATCTATTCACTTAGAAAGGTCTCAAGTTTATCCTTCTTTATGGCTGAGTAGTTTTAAACTTTTAAACTGGCTGTAACACCTCACCAGCTTCCTCATTAAACAGTCACATAACATATTTAATATATGATCATTTTAATCTGTCAGAAAGTCATTTTGCCTCCATTTTTAAAGCTATTTTTAATAATATTATATATGTGTATTAGTTCTCAACTGCCCACAAGATTAATCACATTCACATCAATGAAGAAGTTTTACGATTAACTTTGGTTATATTTGCATGTATTTACTTAAGATTGTTCATATTTTTGAGGGCAAAATATGCTTTTCCTATTTTGGCATTCAAATTCCAAAGGAAACTGAACTAAATCTGGGAGGTGACAACTTCCTATTAGAGAAAAGGAGAGTTTAGAAATATAGAATGAGGAAAAGCAAGAAATGACCCTGAGGTCCTGCAATGGAACTCGTGGTATCCTTGTAACTTCAATTTTTTTTTCAATGTATGATGCATAGATATAAATAGAAGCAAATGTGTGTATTTATGTGCATGTAAGTGTGTGTTTATGTTTATACACACCCACTTATCTGCTCTATCTTCTGAAAGTGTAAAAGTAAGAACTACTCAGGAAAATTTAATATACCTTTTGTCAAGATTTTGAATTATAGACACCTTAGAAAAATGACTAGAGTACAGACAGTGCAAACTAAGCCTGGAATACCTTGTACCAAAAGTACGTTAAGTCTTCAAACATGTGCTACTATTAAAAAAGAAATAGTGGGCATATGTCACAAGGACACAAGTGCCAGCTTGCAGAGCTTCCACTGACCATATCTGGAACTATTTGAACATAAATGTGAATAATGAGAGTAGAAAATCAAATGGATCAAAGAAAAAACCAGGGATCCATTCCATATAAAGAAATATAAAAACAAAGATGAGTTGAAATGAAAGCTTTTCCATTTGAGTGAATTCAAAATGATTCAATCCATGAAGATCACAGCACTAAAAAATTACCTCTTTACAGTCATTATATTGGTGTCAAGTAAGACAGTTATCAGCCTTGGATGCTAAGGATAGAAAGTAGTCACTGGACATTGTTATGCCTCAGAACATCTCCCCACAAAATATCTACCTTTTATAAAGAAAACAATGGCGACTTTTTGGTAGAAAAACATGGCAGACATCAACCGGGCCATGTATAAGAATATATTAGCATCTTTCAAGACAAAAAGAAGACACTGTGTGCCTCCTGATAGGGTCCACTAGGAAGACCAGATATAATTTGTAGGGTTTGCATGCCAAGAAAGAATACACCAAACCTAGTGTTAAAAAAGTTGGTTTGCACCACATTGAAAGTATTATACAGAATGAATGACCTGCACTTTTTCGGATAGTAAAGAATAAAATTTTATCATTTAGTTTTCCATTTATCTATTTACTTACTTATTCTGAGACAGATCTCACTATGCAGTTCCGGTTGGTCTTAACTCACTATGTAACCTAGGTTGGCCTGCAACTCACAGCAATCCTCTGTCTCACCCTCCCCAGTGCTAGGAGTAAGACCTGGTCACCACACCCAGCTACGTTTCGTTTTTACTTCTAATTACATTATGGCATATAATATAATAGGAATAATCTCAGATATTCATTCCCCAAACAGTTCAATTAAGGGAAGAGCAGAAATGGCAAGATTTAAGTAGTTTAATTCTTGTAAAATTTTTTCTCAGTTAATTAAAATTTCTCATAGATGTTCCACATTCAATCAGGACCACCTAAATACAGCTCACAAAGGCAAAAAAAAAAATCCCTAAAGTAAATGATAAACACATGAACCTACCAAGGGATACTTTCATAATGCTGTAACTTTAAACTCATTCATGTGTTGAGAAAATATCTTTTTAAAATGACTCTGGAACTGTTTAACATTGAAAATGAATGTGTTTATGTGTAGCATTTCTGGAATGCTGGCCACCAAGAGACGTTTACAACTATTGTGAATCTGCTTCTGAGTTGATCCCACATATTCCTAATATATTTTATTCCCTGTTAGTATCTTTTCCCTCTTGAATAATTCTGCCTTTTTTATAATACTTTACCCTTTCTTAAAAACTGTACCATTTTATTCTGTAATCAACATCCATTTTTGTAGTAGTGCACTACATATTTTGATTAGGTGCTTATTTTGCTTTGGCTGAGCCATGACATTTTTAATTTTTTAGTTATTGGTTTATGTTTCTGATACATAATAATTTCATCCATCATGGGGAAGTGACACATATACTACTGGTTCTTAATCATTTTCACTTCCTGTTCCTTCCCAGTCCTCCTCCCCTCACTCCCAGGTCTCCCTCCTGTCTCCGTAAAGTATTCTCTCATTTACTGGCATTTTTTTTTCTTGCTCTTTGAAGTATTTATATTTTAGGGTTTCCATATGAGAGAAACTGTGTGATACTAAACTTTTTTTTACTGAATTATCTTATTTAGCATTAGAGTCTAAAGAGGCATCCACTTTTCTACAAATGACTCCAATTTGTCCTTGATAGCTTAATAGTAATATAAATATAATAGTTTTATACATGTACAATAATATACACGTAGTAGTATACATATGACATTTTCTGTATCTATACATCTGTGATGGACATAAGGCTCCTTCTAAAATTTAGCTATTATGAATTGTGCAGGTATTAACATGGGTGTGCATGAATCACTATAATATAATGTCTTTAAGTCTCTGTGGAAGGTACCCAGCAGAGGTAGAACTGGGTCAAATCGAATTTCTCTTTTGTTTTATTGAGAAATCTGTATATTGATTTCCATAGTGCTTGTGCTTGTTTACACTTCCACCAACAATGTAAAAGAGATCCTTTTTCCCCAGAAACTCAATATCATTTCTGGTTTTTTGAATTCTTGATGTTTGCCATTCTTTATGAAGATGGAACCACTGTGTTGTATTCATTTGGATTTCTCTACTGACTAGAGATACTGAACATCTTTTCATGTGCTTACTAACCAATTGCACTTCTTTTTTTAGGAGTGTCTGTTTATTTCAATTACCCGTCTTAGGGATCTCCTTTGGGGAATCTAATTATGAGTTCTTCACATATTTTATATGTTAGTTCTCTGAGGTGTAGGTGGTAGAATACTTTATTCCATTGCATGCATTATTGCTTCATTCTGTTGTTTGTTTCGTTTGCTGCACAAAAGCTTTTTAATTTGATATAATCTCATTTGCTCATACTTGGTGTTATTTCTTGTGCAGTGGGTTCATTTCAAATGCTATATACCTATGTCTTCAGGAATTTTACCTATTTTATCTTCTGTCAGGTTTAGCGTTTCTATTTCTTTTTTTTTTTTTTGCGGGGGGGCGGTTCCAGTACCGGGAACGGAACTCACAACCTTGCACTTGCCAGGCAGGCGCTGTGCCGCTGAGCTAAATCCCCAGCCCCAGTGTTTCTATTTCAATACATAGGTCTTTGAGCCATCTTGATTTGATTTTAATGTAGGCTATAAAGTATATACAAATTCACTTTCACATAGTATAACAGCCTACTCTTGTTGTATATATTTCCACCAGTTGCAATTAACTTTAAATGGATTTTAAAAGCCAAGAAAAATCTACTAATAACTCTTCCTTGGAAACTCTTTATGTTTCCCCTATTATCTATATTTAGTTTTCTCTAATTTTATTAACACTTACTACTACTTATTTTAATACAATTTAACCAGTTGTCGTGGGATATAAAGTCAAGAGCATACCAGAAGTAGCACCTGTCATAATTTCATGCATATGAGGCTCTGAATATCATACTATTTTCAGAGATATCTAGGGATCATTTTAGAAGTTAGCATAATATAGTGTCCTTTCATATTACACTGATTTATAGATTATATAATTTATATTTATAAATTTTATTTTTAATTAAAAGACTATACACATTTTTGAACTATGAAACATGAAATGGAACTATGTGTTCCTGTCATCAACCTATATCTTCTAAAGTATATTTAATAAATAAATACAAAAGACAAAGAATTCAATTCAGATATTTTGTAGTAAGAAAGTACAAATTTATAAAAAATAAAAATTTAAGTGAACTGTGAATGTAAGAAGCCTAATGTCCAGACCTGAAAGTCTAGGAGCAAATATCCAGTAACCCACTGGAAGGATCCTTCCAAAATCTTCTGCAAAGAGGAAAAAGATTCTCCCAAATTCAAGTTATGTGTCCCTGAGCCTTCTCCTAAAGATATGACAGAAGCAGGGGAAATGATGAGTACTTCGGGGGACATTACTAAAGCATTATACCTACATAATATACTGAATATTCAAAATGTGACCTTTATATTTTTTTAGAAGAGGCTAGTCCATTCCACAAAAAGCTGTCAAGCTTTTTGTCTTGTGGTTTTAATTGGTCAGAAGTGTGACACAGTGTTTTAATCAGCTTTCCATCACTGGAGCAAAATCTCTGATGTAAACAGCTCAAAGGATAAAACTTCATTTTGGCTCAAAGTTTCTGAGGTTTCAGTCCATGGTCAACTGGTTTTTTTTTTCTGTGGGTTTGAGTTGAGGCAGAACATCACTGCAGAAGAGTGTGGTGGAAGAAAGCTGCTCACTTGTTGGGGACTCAGAAGCACAGATGAAGGCACAGAACTAGAAAGGAAGATGCCTGGTGACCAGATAAATTCCCCAAGTTGTGTGGCCATGACCCACTCCCCTCAAATAGGTCCCACCTCCTGTTTCAAATATCTATCAATAATGCCATCAAACTGTGCTCTCAACAATGAATTCATGCCCTGATGAAGTTAGAACATTCATAACTGAGCATTTCCCAAAAGCTCGTCAGCTTGCAACTAAACCTCCAACACAGTGAGCCTTTTGGGGGTACAATTTATATAACAACCAAAATAACAGCTTTATGTGTCCATGAGAATTCTAAAATATAACAAAACAATTGAATACGAAATTGAAAGGCAGAAATAAACAATAGAGTACTGTAGTGGTTGATTGATTGTGTCAACTTGAGAAGTTTAGAAGCTTAACTAAATTGGCTCAGCAATTCTACACCCTGGAGTGTAGAGGAGCCGCCTTAGGGTGAATCATCACCCATGATATAAAAGGGAAATGAGGAAGCACAAAGGGGTTCCATTCTTCAGAGGATCTCTAGTCTTCCCCTTCAGCTTGGACGTCTTCTGGCTTCTAGTGCAGACTCTTCGGCTTCCGCCTTGGATCCATCAGCCTTCTGTCACAGATGCATTGGCCTCCTGATGCGGGTTTGCACAGAACACTCTAGTGAGCTCCAGACTTTGAACTGAATCCGTCGATCTCCAATGTGCAGACACCCTCTGCATGCTTCCTCATCCAACTCTGTTGCTGGCAGTCATAAGCTATTCTTGTAACTTCTTACACATTTGTATATGCTGTATTATATCTGTTTCTCTAGTAAAACCCTCACTGGTAAAGTACCTACCCTGAAGTATAGATTTTAGCCTCAGATAAAAATTACTTTGCTTAGGTACCAGGCCATTTATTCATGCAGAATGGGGCAAGGTAGCATGAGAGGTCTCACCCACAAGTCGTCATTCAATACATACATTTTCTTTTACTTCTTCTGATTTTGTCCACATAGAAAACCAGCCAGGAAATGGATGAAAAGCCATACTGCCTAAGGGAAGATAATAGAAAAAAAAAAGAAGACACCTTGACAGAGAAGTGAGGCAATCAAAGAATCCTGGGCCTCTACGGTTCCCCCCACCTGCAAAATAACTAAAAAGCTTAAGAAGTTATTATGACCTCAACTTATGAACTTGAAATTTGCATTCTCTAAGGTCCACCCTTAATATGCCAGAATTAATCTGATTTGTGCCCCTTGGAGATACATACACACACAAACACATGCACGTACACACACACATACACACTTTTGCCACAGAAAGTATGACCTAACACAACCTTTTTTCCCTTTAAATGGTATATGTCACTTATTTGGTCCCAGCAACAAAAAATGCTAATTCACTTAAATTTTGACTATTTAGTGAGAAGGAGTATTAGAAGAATTTAAATTTTATATAGTTAAATGAAAGAATGTGACATTCCTTCCTCCTATAATATGGGTCTTGAATGTGTCCTAATGGCCTATGTGTCCCAAGGCTTAGTCTCCAACTTGAGCCCTATTGGAAGGTGGTGAAACCCTTAGGAGGCTAGGCCAAGTAGAAAGAAGTTAGGTCACTGAGAACATGTCCTTACTGGTGTTATAGGGATCCTGACGGCTCCACTGCCTCCCTTAGCTTCCTGGCCACCAAGAAGTAAGCAGCGCCTTAGCCCAGTCCTCCTATCATCCTGTACAGCACTGCCAGAGGCCCAAGGCAACAAGGCCACATGGCCACAAGCTGAAATTTCTGAGACCATGTGCCTCAATAAAACTTTTCTTCTTATATGTTGACAAGTTGTATACATTGATATATGTTGATTATGTCAAGTATTTTCTCACAGAAATGGAAAGTTAGCACCCTGCAACCCCATGTCATGTAAGAAAATTCGAGTGTAATGTATGTTCTTAGAAGCGGGAATGAAGGCATTGATGCTTGAGAACGTTGAGTTTCTGACAGAAGATCACTAGGTTAGTAAAACTCATACAAGAATCCAGTTCCTGATTCCCAATGTAGTATTTTTCATAATTTAAAAATAGTAGAAATAATTTTCCATAATTTAATAGAAAATTAAAAGGAAATAGAAATTTTATAGAAAATTAAATTATGACAAAGAAGACAAATATATTCATAAAGATATAGTAATTTCTAGACATGTATGTATGCATAAGAATTTTTGTTTGCTTCTTTTACTAGGGCCTGTTTAGAACAAAATGATGAGTCGGGTAAGTTTTTATCATTAAGACCTTAATGAAGAGTTTAATTCATGAAAACTACCATATAAATATACACTCTCTCTCTCTCTCTCTCTCTCTCTCTCTCTCTATATATATATATATATATATATATATATATATATAAAGTGAGTTAAACTAAATGTGTCTGTAAGATAAAATATACCTATGTAGTTACCCCTTGAATAGCATAGAGTTGAACTGTACATGTTCCCTTACACATGGACTTATTTCATTTTTGGAGACTTGCAACAATTCACAAAATCTCATAGATGAATCCATAGATAAGACTATCTTATCAGGTACTGCCATAAAATATATAAAAATCTTTTAAAAAGTGAAAGCATCAAAGTGTATGCACACAAAGGCAGACTGTATATGGTACCATATACATATGCAGTTGAGAGGTAAAAATGCAGCACTAAAACATAATGGCAAAAAATTAACTGTGGTGCACGCTGTCCTGGTGTAATAATTTTACAACCCCCTAGTTTTGCACTTACAGTGGCTCAAGTGTTGGGAGTATCCTTTGAAAACACCATGTGATGTTAATCAAGTCTGAATGAGCAGTTCCTCTCTCCAGGAAACTCCTTACCACAGTAAAAAATGATCTCAGAATTCCCTTTTAGTTTTCACTGTATCTAACATGCCAAATATGTGTTCATTCTAAAGCTCCCAGTAAACAGCAAGCAATGGTTAACTTTTGGGGGAATAAAAAAGTATATGTTGATGTTTGGCCATATAAGCATCAGCATCCTCCCCCCATATTGTTCAAGAATCAACTATGTTTCCAAACTTAATTACATAACTCCTTTAAATAAAACATCCAGTTGGTCTAGTGTATATGCAAAGCTAATTGCTACAGTTCCCCTACACTGATCATGTAAAATAATTTCGGGCTGGTTTTTAACTCTGCAGAAGCAAAGGATTATTTTCTTAAACTAAAATAATTCTCAAGAAAACAGTAACAGAAGTGAAAATGTTTTAACTTTGATGCAGCCCATGATAGTTTGACAGGTGAACTTCAAAAGATGTTATATTAATATTAGTGTCGATATCAATAATAAATATAAACATATTAGTGTCGATATCAATAATAAATATAAACAAGAAAGATCATTAGAATTCTAAGTAAAATCCTATTGTCTTACTTATTGTCAACAATAATTATTGACGGAACTGAGCTGCCTACTTTTACTAGTTATCAGTGTTACATTAGTGATTCTTCTACATTTGAATTTCAAAAAGTGTGTTGGGGTTTGAAATATTTTACTTTTCTAACAGAGAAAATCTCTTAACAATATTACTTGTTCATTCAAACAAAGCCTCAGAAAGTTATTATTCCGTTCTTAGAACAAAGTAGTTCTGTAAAGTGAAATACTTTTAGAAAAGTAAAAAATGCTAGATAAAATTTTAAAAGAGCAATGACAATGCAGAAAGGTACAAGATATTTGATTTATTTTTCTCAAACACTCTCTAGGATCCTGTGATTACCTGCTGTCATCCACCACAGCTTACTAACCTCCCTTCATACCATTGCTGACAGTTTTTAAAGTAATGAACCTAGTAATGAACCAGTGTAGATGGTCCATGAAGCAGAGGCAAGAGGGATGGAAGGGTGAGCATTTTTCTTTCAATCTGATGGCTTCTCTAAGAAGCGAGAAGTTTGGTAGCAATTGGTGTCATTTGCTGGCAGTTGCCAACCAACTGTGCATTGTCTTGTGGAGGGAAACAGTTCAGGATAGTGGGAGAAGGGAGTGGCTTATATATAAAGCTAACTCTTATAACCACAGAAGATCAAAGCCTCGACCAAACAGGTGAGAAACGTTCACTTAGAGAGTCTTCTATGGGAGCATTATCAAGGGAGTTACAAGCTTGCTAATTCCATTTGAGATTCAACACTAACCAAAGGAAAAAAAAAATATAGAACCAAGAAGGGGCCTGTTTCCAACGAGTTTAAGGGAATGTGTCACATTTGTCTTCCTTCTGAAGCAAATACCAACTATGTGGTCACATTGCTTGATGAGACGGGCCTCTCAACATTTTGGTTTATCAGAGGGTGAATTCCTGAGCTGAAAAGAGGTGATGATAATTCTGGAAGGAAGTCAGGAAACCATGCTTTAATTATTCAGGCAAGATATCAAACCATTTCAAGAAGACACTAAGTAAAAGCATGTGATATAAAGTAATAAGAAAAAGCAAAATCAAGTTTTGCCATAGCAATTCTGTAGATATGCAAACATCAGCAAGAGAACAAAGAAGTCGCTGCACTAGAGAATTACTGTCATGTACCGGTATCTACAGCAAATAAATCTATGTCTCTTACAGAAAGAACAATCAAAAGTCAAAGAACAGTTGAATGAATGAATGAATGAATGAATGAATGAATGATTAATTAGATTAATAAGGAAAAACAGTTCCTAAATTCTAAGGAACCTGATATTCATCTAGGGAAAGTAAATACGCTGACAGTGACTGACACTGCCAGTAAATGACCAGTATCTAAATGTGTTGTATTCCTGGAACACATATCCATTATGTCATAACTAACAGACAACGCTGCCTACTCTGGATTCAACTGGCAAACAGTAATACAGCCAGAAGAAATTAGGGGAAAAATTTAAGGAATATTTGAAGGTATCTGGTAGTACACATAAGAAATAGTAAACTTGAGAGAAAATCAGAGCTAGAACAAATACTTATAAGTCTAGATTCTCATATATCAAGGCACAGAGTGTAGAAAAATAAAGTGAACTTGGGATTCATAATACAGTGTAAGAAATATTGACTAGTAAGTCTTTAGGATAAAAATTAAAATTTATATAAGGGTATATAGAATGTGTATCATTGAATAGTAATATATTTGGCAGGAAACAGAGAAAGAGGTAGGTTGGTGCCAAAGGTCTCAGATATATCTTTACTTATTCCTAAAGCATGTGAGGTAAATATCTATCACATAGTAAGTGATAAACAGTTCCTAAATAAGTAAATGACTAAAAATCAATAAAAAGTGCCATTTTAAAAGTACACAGGAAAGCCAGCTAAAAGAATATAAAAATAGGTAAATGAAAATTTAATTTATTAGTTTAGCCATTTTTTAAATGAAGACTATTTGACAGACAGGGACAAAATGTTGAAAGTCAATGTAACTGGAGAGTAAAAAGAAATGGGCACATGAAGACATACAATATTAAGATATACTAACATATCCCAAGGACAGTAAAATATAGCTTAATGTATAGGATGATTGCAATTAAGAATTCAACAAAGGATGGGAAAGAAGCTGCTAGTCACAGACACATCATGTGTGTCCACAGGGAATTTCTAGGGACAGTCAAACTTCCTGGACTAATAGCTTCCAGCAGAGGCAGCTAACATGCATTCTTCCACAGCAAGGAACAAAGGGAAAAAGATCCATGTGTTGTCCTTATGTTTTTCACCTTTATATTCCAGCTTAAACTCACATCCATTAGATCTGTGATTTCTTCATTCTAGGACCCCCTGCAACAGGCTAAGGGACGTTCTTCATTCCTGAGCTTGTGGTGCTGAACACCAGGACAGTTGAATCACCACCACCGTGATATCACATCTTCAGAAGTTCTCTCAGATCCCTAAATACATTAATACACAAGACCTAGAAGTTTATGGTCAGGGAACATGAAACGTGAAGGAGATCACTGAATAAAAGATACACTAAAAGTAATATACGCTGTATGGCCTTTGGGAGAGACAGATTCTCTGCTTATTTATTGTAGTAGATATAGATATGTGCTATGGCTTGTATCTGCATTTTTCCCCAAATCCTCATGCAGTCATGGGGTGGGCTTGTAGAGTTTACGACTGATCCATGATCCAAAGATGGGATTGTGGAGTGTTCCTCGCCCCTGGGGCAGGTATTTTGCATGTGTAAAGGAGAGAGAGGCTGCTTGCCACCATTCCTCCCTTTTGCTCTTGCTGCTTTTTCTGTCTTCCACCACCATGAACTGTTGCCCTTTGCCATGTGCCACCCTGCCTTGGAGCCAGCCGAGTCTGAACTGAAATCTCCACAGACTGTGAGTGAAATAAACCTTTCCTTCCTTAATTCTGGGTGTCAGGTATTTTTTCTCAGGAAGGAGAGAAAAGTAACCAAGACAATATGCAAATTAGCATGAAAGAAGATCCAGCACAAGGGAGGACTCTGGCTCAAGAGCCTAAGCCAAATCGAGTACATCAGACTTGTCCTTAATATGTTTGTGTTTCCTTCCTGAGTAAGGTACATGGATTAATAAGGAAGCATAATCCTGTTGCATAGAGAGGAATTTGCTTTCAAGCTAAATGAGAATTAGTGACCCGTAAGAGCATGGCAAGAGTGGGGACAATGAACACAGATGGTTGATGGCAAAAATTTTGAAAAAAACTTTTCACAGCTCTGTATTTTGAGATTCTGAAATGGGACACAAATTGAGTTTAGAAGTTTTGTAATGCAACACTAAATTCTCTGCAAGGAAAAAGAAGAGGCACCTTAAAAAATAAGTGCATAGAGGAAAAAAACAGAAACAGATAAATTTGAGAAAATTCTTATGACTTTAGTAGCAAAGTTATCAAAGTCATGAGTAGTGAGGATGATGGCAAGATTTCCTCCAGACTTGCAGCTAATTAATATAGAGAAAGAACAGTTGGAGACAAGCCACTTTCAAGAAAACCAACTCTGATAATCTGTAAGTGGAACTGCTACCTTGGATGCACTTAGGATGGCATGGTTGGAATGTGATTATAAGCAAGACAAAATTAGAGCTAGGGTTACTGTGCACTCTAGAGAAACAATGTGTTAGCAGAAGGTGAGAGCTAATCAGCAAGGAGTCTAATATTTATGGATTTAAATGGTGTTTGATACATCTCATCCCTATTACTATCTTGTCAGAATGCCCTGATCAAATCCAAGCATTCTGCCTCCTACATGCATTGATTAATCCTTTCCAAGTTCTTCACTATATTCATGACCATTTGCAACCTGATTTTTTCTGTTTTGAGTTTTATGAATATGATTCAGTATATGTAGAAGTTTTATTGCACTCAACTGCCCACATTGCCTGACCTCACTCTGCTGTTTACTATTTTGTGTCCCCATGGTAAGTTGTGAGAACATGCTGAAAACTTTAAAATATTATGCCAATACTTTGTACCTTTACCCCAATCTTTACTATTTTCTGAGTTGGGTATCTATTGCTCTAGTGGATTATGTTTAACTTTTCACAGACAGAATAGCTGAGAAATGTCTTCCAGGGCTGAGTTAGTCCCATAATGCACAACAAGGCACTTTTCGGAATTTGAGTCAAGTTTGGTGAGATTGTACGGCTGCTGTGACAAAGGGCTTTTGTGCCCATCGTTAAAAAGAACTTAATTGCAACAAAGCTTGGTTGTGGTGCATTAACTATTGGTCAACTTGTAACATCCAGCTGAATTGAATCAGCGTGGTTCTGGGTGTGGAGGGCCCACCTGAGGATTGTTGCCAGCAGCATAAAAGCATAACTGGAGGGGAAGATGGTGTGCTGTTGATTCTCCTGATATGAACTCAGCTGCTCTCATCATGAGAGGAGCTCAGGACCTTGCTATTGCTGAGGACAACTGCAGTTCTTTTGGGAGGAGCTCTTGTCCTTACTTTGAGTGTCACTTCCTGGCTCTAGTGGAGATCACTCACCCTGCTGGCACAGACCGTTCATCCAACTGGCACAGACTTTCTAATTTCCACCACTGATCTTTGGGCCTTTCCAGCGCAGAAGCTTGATACAGACTTGCATGAGACATTGTTGTGGACTCTAGGCCTCCAGTTGGACTCATGGAAGACATTACTATGGGCCCTGGGTCTTTCGCTGGATTTGTGCAGGACATTGCGGTGGTATCCAGGCCCTCAGCTGGATTTATTGGGTCTGTAGTGTGTAGACAGAGCTCCTCCTGTACTTTTTTGTATTTGACTCTTTGGGTGAATATTATAAAATAGGCCTATAAATTATGTGTCTTGTATTAAATCTTTTCCCTTATAAACCTTAACTACAACATTGGTCTTCTCCAAAAATATCTGTCCCCTGAAAAGAAGTACAAGACCCTCAAATGGTTGTATCTCATTAAAGGCACACATATCATAGGTTTAGTTAATTAATACTTTTCAGAGTTGCTTTGCTTTTACTCTTTTAAGCTGCTGAATGAAGTGGTTCCAATGGAGCCATTCCATGCCATGAGCAAAATATTCCATGAGCAAAATTGCTTTGCAAGGATGCTATGTTTGATCCCTGCTCATTGACCCTTTGAACATCTCTGAGCAGGATATACAAGCTTCTCTAGTCAGGGCTTTCTCTTATTTTTAGTTCTTTGTATGTGAAGGGTTTACATTTAAATAATTCACAAGAATAGGTGGATAAGTCTGTGTCATGAATATGACCTGTGTTTTTCCTTTGTGTTTGCATTTCAAATCTCAACCAATTTTTTTATTAAAATAGGAGTTAAGCAGGAATTTCAGGGACTGTAGATGTGATGTTCATTTCTTCCTCTTTAAAAAGCTGTATAATTTTCAGGGGCAATGAGAAGATGGTACAATGGATGGACTGGGACCATTTTCACCCATCCCAAACTAATGAAAAGTGGAACACAAGTCCCTTCAATCTCAAATGACAAAGAAAAAATTTACCCCAACAGGTTTATTGTCACCTTACCTAAATTCTAGTCCTAATTTCAAGTCCTCACAGTGTTCTTGGACAGGTAAGAAGCCTAACACTGAGACGGAACCAAAAACAGAAAAATGAAATACCCAGTAATAACATAGGAGTACAAGTGATATGTACTGTTGGAGTTTAGAAAAGAGAGAGAGAGGGGGCTGGGGATTATAGCTCAGCGGCAAAGCACCTGCCTGGCAAGCGCAAGGTTGTGAGTTTGGTTCCCGGTACCGGAGAAAAACCAAAAAAAAAAAAAAAAAAAAAGAAAAGAGAGAGAATCTCTGAGAGCTGAGTAATTAGGAAAGACCTCTTAGATAGTTTTCTTGAGTTAAATTTATTCCATGGAGTGGATATTGCACACAGTTTTACAGATAGAGATGTTTGAACAGCAAGTCCTCAGTTTGGTCAGCAAATTAAGCTGTTGAGAAAAGATCAGTACTGTTGATCAGGCAAAGCAAGGACTTCTAGAAGGAAGATAATCAACCTTAGTGTAGGTTTTGGAATTTCCTTTTATTTTATTACTGACTACTTATAGCAAAATCAGCATTTTTTAGCCGCCGCATTTTTATTATGTCTAAGTATGACTGTCACTACGTGCCTCTCAAAATTTCACGTTAAACAAAATAATGTGCCCTTACTTTCTTCCTTTCTCTCTCTATCCTTTTCTCCATAACTTTAAGATTTCAATAGTAATGGTCCAAACAATTGTCAAAGGAAGTTCTCCAGCATATGTCAACGTTTTTACTACTGCTACTCTTTGTGAATATGTAAAGAATCAACACTTGTTTGAGTGAGATGTATCTGTTGCCATCCATCATCCTTACCATCCAATTATTTACAAAAGAAAATGAAAGCAGATACCGGTAGTATTGAATTATTCTCTGTGATATATTGTTTTTCATAGTACGCTGTAGCCATATCTCATAGATCCGATTGGCAAGTGACTGGTAATAGATATTTTACCTCTGATATACAGTACTGATCACTTCTAAGGTGGTCTGTTTTTAAACCTCATCAAAAGAATAGGGAAAAATGCCAGTTCCATACGAAGAATTGTAGCAAAAACTAATTTTTTCCACTTTCATAGAGCTACAAAATCTTACATTGTTGAAGCTTGGCATATAGGACCAAAATAACACTTGAAAATTATTGTGATCAATTACATCAACTTTTAGATGAGCCGACTACGTCTCAGAAAATTTAAGTGGTTTGCTCGGAACTTTCTGATTAATTGATTCCTACATTTTCCATCATGTTTTCTGCCCTGAATCAAGTTTTCCTCTTTCATTAAACAAAGAAGTTATATCTCTAAAGTTCTATCCAGCTTCAAATTTTAAAATGTCCTTTAAAAATTCTGGAAAATAACAAAACCTAAAAGGCATAAGACAGTATCCTGATTTCAGTCCACAAAGGACCACTCTAAACTGGCCCTCTGTGGTTGAAATGGTAAGTGCTAAATGGTATAGCAAGTTAATGCCTTGGTTGTTTGCTGTTGGAGGTAAAAATACATCTCTCGGTCTCAGCCAAGTTCCTGTGGAGATTCGTCCACATCCCCAAAATACCACACACACTTGGCAAGAATGGCCGATTATGGCCAAGCAAGGCCACGATCTTGAATAGCAAGAGTATTTCGAGTAAAGAACAACATACAGTGGCAAAGCTCTCATTCCTAAGTGTGCCATTTTATCACCCAAAAATTCTTTTCTTCTCCTTTTTCTTCTTTCCTCCTTCTGCACATCTGCTCTGCATTCCAAACTCAAAAACATTACAAAAATTCCTTCTAGCTGTGGTGATACTTGAGGTAGGGAAAAAACGCAATTAAAAAGTTCATTTACTCATTTCTTTTTTCCACTCTTCTACATAGAAGTTTCTAAATTTTACCTAAAGTGGCAATATGTATTGATTGTATGATGAAAGAAAAACCTTACTAAAATTATTACTAAGGGACTCACCCCTCAAATTTCAAAATTATCTCTCAAAAGGCAATGCCAATGTCTTTTTCCCTTTTGTTTTACACCCATCACCCTATTTCCTTTCCTTACAATCAGACTTGAATGAAGAATTTGCCTTTGCTGTTCGTAGGTCTATTTTGCAGAGAGTGGCATATGTTTGGAATAATGAATGCAATTTTAACCATAGGTGAAAACAGAGATATGACCCTGCAGCTGAAAAATACATTATTTTAAATTATTTACAGTTAGAGAGTGTGACTCAGTGGTAGTGTGTTTCCCCAGTATACTTGAGGCCCTGGGTTTGATTCCTAGCACAGGCAAAAACAAAGTTTAAATTAAGCCTACTAAAGTTGAATAGGTGTTACCAGACCTACATATTCTTTTGCAGTGATGTGATTAATTTTGGAGAAAATTGGGTTGATGTATAAGTATTTTCATGAAATTCATTAGTTAATTAAAATTTGATTAAATCGTTAAGAATTTCAGTTCAAATTCATCAATGTTAAGACTTTGTTACAGCCTTTTTTAAAATGTACAACACTGTAAAGATATACTTTTTTTTCTTATTTTAAACTTTAGCTGAAGTACCATTTAGCATACTGCAACATTTACATATTTCCAACTTACTAGAGGGCCATCATAGTAGTCATAGAAAAGAATGATTGCACGGAAGAATGCATAAACCACCTTTGCAAATTCTTCAAATGTGATAAGAATTATCTCAAAACTCAAAAATTAAACTGAAATTTATCAGGTGAAAACCTTGGGCCACTTTTCCATGAAAGAGTTCCATTATTTTTTATGAAGATCAAATCACAAGGCAAAAGAGACTTGTCCATTCACCTTGTTTCTGTGTATTCTAAAACCTATTAAGTAGAAACCTGCCTTTTTTTCATACACTCCTAAAATTTAACTCAAATGAAAAAAATCAGTTTTATGAGCTAACATTTATTAAACTGTGCTTTGAGAACTCCAAAGCTGTGTGCTGCCCGGACTTCTTTTACTAGCACCTCGTGATGAGTGACCATATGCATTTTACAGATAATTCAAAATTTCTGTGATTATTTTCTAGGTATATATGAAGTGCTTAATACACAACTATTGAACCATAGAATTGTAAAGGGAATCTGTTACCCCTTGTAGCTCTGACCATATCACTCCAATTTATCAATGCAAACATTCTGACCCTAAAATTTGTGGCATAGATTTCTTCGCATCCTACCTAGGCTAGAGAGAAGTCTCAGCAAAGATCTCAGTATTGAAACCCCCCATTGATTCTCTGGTTGGCCATAGGCTCTTCAGCAGGAGAAAAAGTGCCTATGAGTTTCATTCACTGAAGACAAATGTGCTCACACTCAGATTTATAGACAATTTCTCATAATGTGTGCTCCTGTCTCAGAAAGTTGTTGGGAACCAAAAGCATTAAGTGAAACATACATTTCTCTTCCTGACTTGGTTCCTCCTTTCTCTCCTCTCCTTTAATTTTTCCTTCATCTTTTTTCTTCTCTCTCCTTCTGTATGTGTGTAAGCAAGTGTGTATAGCTGTGCATTCCATTCCACTCAGGCTGATGAACTAACTATATGGGTGTTTTTGTCAAACACAAGCCTGACTCCAGAGGGGCAAAATATAAAGAAAGAACATGTGATTCTGGTGCCATCATCTTATCTCAGAGCACCTAGTACTCCTTTTACCGTCCTGACGGTGCAGCATGCCTGGTGAGTAGTAACCTTTGTGCGCTTCTGTGGCTGGCCTTGCTTCAACTCTCCCAACTAAAAGTTCATTTAATTTCCACTTAATTTGTACTCTTTATCATTTGGGTGCTGGATCAGCGTTCTTCAGAAACCATTCCATGTTCCACATTCATAAATGTCTAAGTGCATTCAACTAGCTACTCACCCTGAGAGATGATGAAATAAGTTTAGACAAAGTAAACAGAGTGTTATCAAAGATATTCTCACCACAATTGGAAAAAATTCAGTATAAACTGGTTATTAAATCATATCACAAGTATTATGTTTTTCAGGTGTGATCAATGTAATGTAGATATGTAGAAAAAGGTCTTTCTTCTTAGACATATACCATGTTTAAGTGAGATGTTTCAAATGTCCTGATATCCAAAACTTGATTTAAAATGGTTTCAACAATGATAAAGAAATATATTCATTACATCTAAAACTAATACATTTATGTAAACAAAACATAATTTGTGGAAATAATGGTCATCATATGTTTAGGTATCGTGTATCCATATATTTATACTTAAATTATCTATATATTTGTTATAAAATACATGTCGCTATGTTACATTATCAAAATGCTACTATATCATATTAATGTAAAATATGTGCATAACATGCTTATTGTATGTAAGTTAATATCATATTATATAGAGTATGTTAATATATACTTATACATATGTTTATATTTATGTGTTTATTTCTATTAAAATGTATGATTGTAATATATTCTATCGACTCATTTATATAAATGTATTAATAAATACATAGTGAAAATGCAAACCATTATTGTGAGGATTAAGTAAACACTTTTATTATCTGAAATATATTTGATTGTTTGATTTTCTTACCTAAGTATTTGAAAGAAGGTTGCAGGCTTAATTCTCACCATCTTGTGACACATAGCATTTTCGGTATTGAGAAATCAATTTAGATGACACGAGAAAGGGAGTAAAGCTAATTAACAGGAGACAATCTGTTCATGGATAATTAAGTGCTGACTTTCAAGGAAAGCAAATGCTCTTACCTGCCAGATTTTTTAATTAGGAAAACCAATTTGTGAAAGGGAGAGGAGGGGGCATGCTACTCCTAGACCAATTTGGGGACTTTTAGACTTCCACAGGAAGTCCTCTTTCCTTACCGCACCCTTTAAACTACTGCTTGCAGGGAACATACTACTAATTGTAGAGTGGTAATGGTTGGGATACATGATGAAAAGGTTTGTTTTTGGAAAGAAACTTCTCTGTTTCACTTAAGTTCTTGGGAGAGATATTTCTGAGGAGAGCACATGAGCCAGGCAGAGGTTTTGAACATCTTGTACACAAAACAGTTTTTGAATATTAGATGTCCGTCCTGAAGACATATATACCCGTTACACCCAGAGAAACTATTATGCAATGTGACTGTGATGAGTAAGGCATTGTTATTTTAATTTACACCTCTTTGAAAAAGTGAGGGCCTTCAAGTACTTCCCTTTTGAAGCCTTGGGAAAATTATATAAAATTAGTTAACTACTTCAGCTTTCCTGTTCATAAAATGGAAATAATAATAATTTAGTTCAGAAAGTTTTTATGAATTTCAATTACTTATATGAATAATTATGAACTATTTTGTAAATGCAAAATGCTATGTAAATACTTTAACAATCATTCTTTGGACTAAATACTACCCCCTAATAGGAGTTTATTAAAGAGTTCCTGTTTTAGCTCAGATTACTTCTTTCAAAATTGTTTTCTTTATAAATGATGCAGGAAGGGTCGAGGATGTAGCTCCGCTGCATAAGCCCTTGCATGGCAAGCCTGAAGTCATGAGTTCGATTCCCGGTATGAAAAAAGAAAAAAAAGAAGAAGCAGCAAGATACTAAGACTGGAAAAGCAGCAACCATTGTCATAGAATGGCTTCATAATTCAGGAAATATTAAATCCAGAAATGGATCTCCAGCATTTCTCTTGATTTCTGTTTTTTCTAAAACAGAACTGAAATGAACTTCAAAACTTATACTTCAATCTGAGGAGAAAGAGGACAATGGAAGCCTGAAGACACGATCTCCTTGAAATCTTTGCCAACCAGAGAAGGAAAGGTGGTTTGTTGGGTTGGAATACAATCATCTTACTGAGATGGCCCGAAGAAAATGGCCCAGACGTTAATATCAGCAGATGTGTAAATTCTCCAGTTATAGGTTAGATATCAAAATTATTCTAAGCACTCTTTGTAAATTATGTTCTAATCCTCACATACAACTTTTAAGGAACATGTTATGTTTCCCAAATTATATATATAAAAACCTGAACCAAGCAATTTACCCAAGTTCACATGGTTGGTACACAAACAGAGCTAGAATTTGATTCCAGATATATTCTTTTCCACCCAGAATTTCCTTGGATAAGAACAGAAATTAAAACTAAGCCACAAACTCTGTGAACTAAAAACTCTTTTTTTGGGCATTTTTAATAAGGAAATGCTTAAAATGCTTGCCTTTGTAAGTAAGTCTCCTGTGGTTGTGAAATCAATATTTGTTGTTGAATGTGATATTAAAACTAAGTAGATTTGCTGGCAGTACAATATCCATTATGTTCATTATCAAACAAAGTAAACATGCCATATGATTGTTAGACATTGACTGAATTTTCTGTCTACTGTAAACCATATGGTTATCAAATATTACCTGAACATTACATCTACCATATTCTATGTACTATTCTGCATTTTACAATAATGGGCGTTTTATGTGGAATTAAAGAACATACCAAAGATACAGTACTTGTTCTTTAGAGATGTTCTCAATCCAAAAACTGTTTCTGCCATGGACAAAAATATTGAGTTGAGCTCTGGCTTTAAAGGATGCTTAGCTGCATGAGTGAACACAAGTTCTAACTAAAATGCCATTCAAATGATATTTCCATTTGTTTCTATATACACTGCAGAAAAGTCACAATTTCTTTATTTCCTTTATTATTTCTTCTCATATCTTTCTTCAAGATATGACTCATCAAACTGGAAAAGGGTGTTAAGGTCTTCGATGCAATCTAAACATGGATCCCATACAGAGGTTTTAATTTTATTAACCTAAATGAATCTCCATGATATGCAGAGCATTTAGAAATAAAATAAAAACTGAAAAAGTGCAGGAGACTGATGATAATACATTTTAATGGTGAGCTTCTGAAACTAAAAAATAATGTTTATGTAATTCCCAGAAAAGCATTCTAAAACAGCATACCAAATTGAAAATTCAAGGAGTACAATAGAATAGGTATGGATTTGCTAAAAACATATCATTTCAAGGCATTATTCTATTGTTTTTCACAATTCACATTCATTACATAAAAGTTAAGAAAATGGTGTTAATACAGTGAACTTAGGTTTCAGCAATACAATAGTCACAGTCTAATGCTGTTTTTCTGGAGTGCTAAAGATATATCATGAGTGAAGAATAGGAGTGCATAACCTTCTAGCCCCGTATTCACAATCTGGACAGGAGTAGAGTTGTGAGAGAGGTAAGGGTGTTACCGTACCTTAAGACTTAGAAAAGATGCCCTTTTTCTTTTGGTATTTAACTGTCATCTGTGCAAAGTTGAATAACTGCAGAAATCAATAATGACCATGTCATAAATCATGTCCCATTGAATTGTGCAAATCAAATTGTACAGAACCATCAATATTCACTATTATGTGAAATTTCAGGCAGAAAAGTCTACAGAATGAATACTAGCTATTGTATATTTATCTCACTCCTTCATTTTACTTAGTAAATGAAAATATTCATTTATTTCTTTGTCTAGATCTGTGGAACCTGAACTTTCCCCGTGTCTTATCCTTTTCATGTATATATTTATTTATAAGCTGGGATGTACTCTGTATTGATGTATGTATTATGTGTAATATGAAATATTAAACATGGAAACACCGAATGATAAAAGGCAAACATAGACAGAGATTCCACTACAGTACATTTTTCCCATCCCATGTGAATATGTGTGTGTGTGTGTGTACACACACCTGTGTTTAGCTACATAAGAATGAATGAATGACATTAGGATTCAGGAGCTCTAACAAATATTTTTTCTGCAATATCCTATTTGTTAATATGCAAATGCTTCCCACATGAGGAAACTACAGAACAGAGTGTTTTGGTTATCCATGCACAATTCTTAGGAATGGCTGGCTGTACAAGGCATAGTTATTCCCTCTGGATGAAATTAACTATCTAGACCAAGCTCTGAGTTAGGTGCAGTTGGTTGCAGAGGTGATTTCTTACTCTAAGGGGCCCGCAGAAACCACGGTCTGCCACTTCTGAGCCCTTCCTCTCCTGTCATGCGTAAGGATGGCTTGAGAAGCAGTCTGCAGACAATGATGCTTCTGGCTCCCAACATCTTGTTCTCTCTCACATTGAAGGGAAACAGGAAAAGAGCTCTGTGGTTCATTCCATTCTCTCAAGTGCAGTACAAAATGTAAGCCATAATCTTTAGTGCTCTCTAAATCACAGGAAAGTGAATAGTCTTGTATTTTGTCAAGAACTTTCTTTGAATAAGCTAATGTGGGTTTTTTTTTGTATAACTGAAGTAATTTATTTCCAATATAGAAATTAAGAGAATATATTAAAGAGATTCTCAACTCTATATGACTATTCACATGAGAGAAATTACAAAGGAAGCACTGGTAGGGCTCCACAGCCCAGAGGAGATGAAGTTGAGTCCAGCAAACCCCGTTTGTTCCCAGAGATACGATATTTCGCTGCAGTATCTAAGTTGGAAATGAAAGCTAAAAATAGAAGATAATTCCCCTACACAACATTCTAGGACATTACAGTACATTTATACATATCTGTCTCCACAAATAAATAGGCCATACATCAGAAAGGTGTTGATCTGACCATAAAATAATAAAACTGAAAGGTCAGAAGGCACATTCTGGAGAATATATCGCAGTCAATGAAAGAGAATGAAGGTACATTACCAGTAATAACGTGAAATTTTCTAAAACTTTTATTCAAAGCTTATCAACAAGAAGATATACATATATGTTTAAATCTTACACAAAGGCATAATATTCATTAAAAGTATAAAGGGCTTTTCGTTATTTAGTTCAAAAAAATTTAAATTCACAACATAAGAGAAAATAACATTCTGTTCCAATCTGACTGTTCTGTGAAGCCCCTCACTCATCACTTCCTCTTACTACGTCCCTAAGCTCAAAGGGAAGCAGGTGGTGTGAGTGTCACAGAGCCACTGCGGACTAGTGTGTCTCCTCACCCTACACTTCCTGTGGATGAGGTGAATCCAGTTCATTGCTGCTGTATTCCCACCCCTGTCCCATCCGCCCTCAGCCCTGGCAGCCTGCTGCTCCTGGGAAAACCTGTCACGGGCTTTGACTGTGGGAACAGCTCCTTTCTGCTGGGGTAAGATAGTAAAAAACTGTAGCTTGCCAGTGTCTTCTTTCCAGGTATTCCAGAGTAATCTCAAATACGTGATTAACTGCCAGAACTTTCACGCTACTCATCTTCACAAAATTTCCAAGGGGGAGCTGGGCATGACCAGTCCTGTAACCAGATGCTTGTTTATACATGAATGAATCCCTGAGAATGGTTGTGATCTACCAATCTTCCAATCACATTGGCCTTTGACTCACCTAATTCCTGCAGTGCACTAGGGGAATCAGAGGTAAGATAAACCAGGTCTTCTTTATGAGTTTACTATAGTGCTTTGGTTTGAGATAGGTATCCTTCCCATTGATCCATCCTTTGTCGTTGTCATCTGTGTTCTTTTTCAGCTGTCCTCCACTGCTTGTCAAGCAAAGCTGTACAGGATGCAGAGTGCTTTGGTTTTCTGCATAATATCACTGTATCTGCTTACAAAGTTTCTTTTTTTTTTTTTTTTTTTTGGTTTTTCTCCGGTACGGGGAACCGAACTCTCGACCTTGCGCTTGCCAGTCAGGCGCTTTTGCCGCTGAACTAAATCCCCAGCCCCTACAAAGTTTCTTAATATCCTTTAAGACCATCGAATCATCAAAACTACTCTCCGTGGTAAGGCAGAGGGTGCTACGGACAAGTTGTCTTCAAACACATTTTCTGTCATTTCCATTTGAGTTTGATTCCAGTTGACACTGGTGCTCTAATTTCTTTCTCTTGTATTTTTCTATCCCCTTTTTCTGTGGAGTTTTTCTCCTTCTTCCCATTGTTTCTGTTTCATTAACCTCTTCATTTGTCACTGAGGTGCTGGTGCAATCCCTTCCTTTATTCCAGGTTGTGCTTTTCACTCTAATCATCTCCACCTAAGCCTTGCTTCCTTTGTGCACCAGAAGTTTTAAAATCTGGTGACTTTTTGAATGACATGATTTGGTTTCTCTGAAAAACTCCTTGATCTTGTTGAAATCACTCTTGCTCCACACCATGAGCCCGAGGAAGGAGGAGAGCCCCAAGTGACAAGCCACAACTCACCCTCCACCATTCTGAGCAACTCTGTGGCATTACATTCTCAACACAACAGCAAAAGTGCCAACGGCACAGGGGCTAATGGCACGTTTAACATGTACACCACGGAGTCAGTCAGATAGCCGAAGATTGAATTCTTGCTCTGTCATTTAACAAACTTTGTGACCTTGAAAGTGTAAGTTATTTAAATTCCTGAGGCTTCACTTTTCTGTTGCACTAAAATGGCAAAGGTTAATACTACAAAACCAACCCTACAAGGTTATTAGAAATACTAAATGTGATAATGGATTTCCATAGAATTGTAGTTAATTTCAATACATATTATCTATTCTTGTCAGTCTACTTCTGAGAACATTAATTCTTCTCTAAAAAACCTTGAGGCCAGATGTATTTCTGAATGCAGTACTTTTCCTATTTTAGAAAAGCAATACAATGAATACACTGTATATTATGAAATACCCCAAATAAATTTAGTGGCATATTAATTTTTACCACAAAATCAATGATGAGCTTAGTGAATGTTGGAAATATAGAGAAAAGATCATATATTAATACTGCTGGCTATTTACTTAAATTTTTACTCAAAATTAAGCCATAATAATGTGTAACTATGCTCTTTAATTACCCTTAAATAATTTTTAAATTTTCTTGAAATTTTTATGTTCAGTAGCGTATAAGTTAACTTTTAAACCACTGAGACATAACAGTGGACACAAACTTGAAGGAGGTTAAATTTGGTTCAGGGGTTCAGAAGATTTAGCACATGTTTGACTGGCTGCAAGGCAGGAACATGACAGTGAACAAGGGAGATAAAGCAAAGCTGCCTAGCTTATGGAGGCTAGGAAGCTGAGCAGGGGAACAGCACACCAGAGTAAAGGGCCAGTAACCAGATACAGACCCAAGGCCACTCCTCTATGACCTACCCAGGCACACCAAGAAGGGTGCTCCACCAATCCCCTAAGTTAATCAAGTTTACACAGCAAAGCTTAACCACCACAGCAGCATTTTCATTTCTTCTCCAATAAGAATCATTGGGCACTATGTAGAAACAAAGATTCAATAGTCTAATTTAAGAAAGTTTGTAATTCAGTATATATGAAAGTGGGACATAAAATTTTGATTTTTTTAAACAGATATTACTAGTCAGTTCTTCACACTGGTTACATTTGGAAAACTATACATGACCACACCTCTCGGCAAATGATGCACTTACACCTTTCATATGGGGTCTAGAGTTAGGAGCTATGCACCAGGGGTATTAGAAAGACTTTACCATGGCTACTGCAAAGACAGGTTCTGCCTCTTCCTCCTTGCTATAACAGTATCCAGCCAGCCTGAGTCGTCACTGTTTCTTCCTTCTTATGTCTCTTTTGCCATAGATTCTTGTTCTCCAGGCCCCTTCCCTGATCCTTTGTCACTGGCAGTTTTCTATAAATTCTCTTCCCTCCCTTCCTTTCCTGTCCATCTGTTCTCATCTTTTTAATGTATACACTCAAGAAAGCTGGACTGTTTCTAAGGCTACACATTGTTTTCTTCTTTTCTTTTTCTTTTTTTTTAAACCAGGAATCGAACTCAGGACCTCACACTTGCCAGGCAGGCACTGTGCCACTGAGCTATATCCCCAGCTACACAATATTTTCACAGCTGTTAGAAGTACACATTTGTAGGGAGACACAGGAACTTTCCTTGGGCTGTTATGTTGATTTTGTACTTTTCTAGTGAATTAAAATCAAGATGTGAATAAATGTATTTAAGCACATGGGTCTGGGAGACATAATAAATAGTGCAGTAATTAGTAAGGAAGTTACTTTGAATGCTCTCACAGGGGAGAACAATGTAGTGTCCACAAGATAAACCATCTCAGGAGTTTTTTGTTATTTAGATCTGCGGTGTTCCTGAAGAGCTTCACATGTTTGGAAGGAGACTGAATCATGGAAGTGCTACACTCATCAACTGATTAGTCCACTGATAAATTCATAGCTGACTTGTTAGGTGGTGGGTCCTGGTTAGTGGTGAGTCACAGACAGTGTGAACCTGGAGGAGTATATTTCCCTCCTTACCTCCTCCCTTCTCTCTCTGCTTTCTTGCCACAGTGACATGAGCAGCTTTCCTCCATGGCTGGCTGTCCCACCATGCCATTTCTGTGTTTGAGCCTGTCAACCATGGACTGAACCCACTGGAACTGTGAAACAAAATAAACCCTCCTCCTTTAAATTGTGGGTGCCATGTATTGTATCTCTGTAACAAGAAAGTGACTGAGACAGGAGTGAATATAAGTTCTGTAAGAATTAGCAGAAAAATTAGATAAGAATCAGACAAAGGTGCTCTAGTACGAGATTAATTCATGCATGCACCCTTAAAACAAATATTTAATGGGCATCTACTATAAGGAAGAAAGACATGTCCCAAATTACTTTATAATTAAAGAGGAGATCCTTCTCCATACTAAAACTGAAGCAGAATTAATCCATAAATATATAAATATACATGCATGTATGTATGTTTTAAATGCCAAATATTAATATAAGAGTTGCATCATATTTAAAAAACATTTTTGAAGTAACTTCAGACTTTTAGAAGTTCAATAATAATACAGAAAATTTTCATACTTAATCTTAATATATAACTATATAATATATAATGTATAAATATAAATTCTGTATTCTATACTATCATTAATATAGACTACTTTATGTGATAAGTTATGCATTATTTAATTTATATAATTATAATTTATATAAAGTTATATAGTTATACTATAATATGTAAAATATATGAATGGTTATAGTGAATAAGATTTGTTATTTTCTGACTCATATAATAATTTATTGTAAAAAATCATGCTAATTCTTGTTTTAAAAATTTAGTGTATACTTTGAAAAACAGAGTTTAGTTGATAAATAAAAAATGTACCATTTATACAGCATTTTTAAAAACCTAGCCTGTCCATTTCAAATTCTTGTAACTGTTCTCATAATATTCTTAGCAACTTCACCCTAATTCTAATAGGATCACACAACACACATAATTATTATGTTCTTTGGTTTTCTTTAATCCAAAATAGTTCCACAACTTTATTATTATTACAACGTTAATTATAATAGTAACATTATAATGACACTGGCATTGTTGTTTTGGTTTTTTTTTTTTTTTTTTTTTTTTTTTTTTTGGTTTTTTGGGGTTTTTTTTCCAGTACCGGGAATCGAACTCACCACCTCGTGCTTGCCAGGCAGGCGCTGTGCCGCTGAGCTAAATCCCCAGCCCCTGACACTGGCATTGTTGATGAAACCCCATCAAGCATTTTATAAAGGTTCCTCCTGCTGGCTTTGTCTACGTTTCCTCATACACTTCAGTTTGCCCAGCCCTTTAGAAACAGTCCACCAGGGATACTATGTTCTTCTCAAGGTCAGACATTTGGAGGCACATCCTGTGCATGAGCCCCTTGTCAGTGAGGCTTTGATCCCCTGATCAAAGTGATGTGTTCCCTCCAAGGCACAGTTACTATTTCTTCTTTTACAGCTAATAAGAAATTCATGGGCAGTTACTTTAAGATCATACATAGATCCTTCTTTCCTTCTATCCTCTTTCTGTAGATTTCCTATCCACTGAAGATTAATGCCTTAGAAAATCTTTACTATATCAAGTTTTACTATATGAAAAATGGCAGTTTTTCAACTTTATCACTCTTCCCGTAGTGATAGATTAATCTTCTACAAAAAGATTTTCAAAAGCTCCACTGTCCTCTGTTTTTCTGTTTACCTTGCTAGCCACCTATCAGTATGAACCCATGAATTCACACTATTTTCCAATTAGTTTTTCTTAATGTTCTTAATAATATTTGCTTATTCAATGCCTAATATTCCTTTTTGATTCAGCTTTAAATAATGATAATCACATCTTACATTTGTTGGTCTTTATAGGCTTTTATGGCATTTCCATATAACTTTTTAATGTAACCCTCTACAAAAGATGTGAAATTGCCAGGCATGGTAATGCACGCCCGTAATCTCAGCATTCTGGAAGCTGAAGCAGGAGGATTTCCACAAGTTGGAGGCCAGCCTGGGCCACATAGTGAGCTTAAGGCCAGGATGAAGTACAGAGCTAGAACCTGTCTCAAAAAAAAAAAAAA
>NW_004955425.1:7355389-7412960 GCF_000276665.1 Chinchilla lanigera | reverse complement strand
TTTTTTTTTTTTTTGGTCTTTTTGAGACAAGGTCTTGCTGTGCAGTTCAGGCTGGCCTTGAGCTCACTTTGTAGCCCAGGCTGGTCTTTAACTTGCAATGATCTTCCTGCCTCAGCTTCCCAAGTACTGGGATTACAAGCGTATGCCACCAGGCTTGGCAAAGGAATGAATTCTCGAAAACATTTTAAAACAAATAACTTTTAGCTTCAAATTAGAAGCAAATTAAGACTCAGTACTAATTTCTTTTTGAGCTGTCAGAGAACTAAGAAAATAACTTTTTCAGATTATGAATGCTGTATCATTCAGAAAACTATTTCTTAATATAGGTATGTATAGTTGCTGTAGATGCATAAAGCTCTCCACTGTGGCAAATAAAAGCAAATGTGTGTATTTGCACCCATTTTAAAAATTATATATGTTTTGTATTGTTCCAAATTCTTACTTAGAAATATAAACTTTAAAACAGAATTTTTTTATTCAAGAGAAAAAATACAACAAACAAAGCAAGTGTTTTGTGTGCGTATGCTTTTTTTGTTATTGTTGTTGTCATTTTGGGGGGTTTTAGCTTGTTTATTTTTCATCCTGAGGGTTAAACAAAGGGCATTCCCACTGCCTTCAACCCCTTTTATCATTTTATATTTTGATACAGGTGCTCACGATGTTGCCCCAAAGGAGCTTGAACTTGTAAAACCCCTGCCTCAGCCTCTCAAAGTTCTAGGATTACAGGCATGAGCCACTGTTTTGTACAGTTTGTGTAATCCATCATCACTATCACATACTCAATAATGAAATCTGGACCATCCTTTTCTTCAAAAACTTTATTTAGTTTTTTTTGTGGAAAATTCAAATATCTTCTATTCAAATAGCATACTTATGGGACTCTTAAAATTTGAACATATTAGATTTAATTGTTACCAATACCAAAATATTGATTTAGGACTTCAGATAAATAATTTTTGGGCCACTTAAAGGGAATAACTATAATGGATTTTTAATAAATCTCAGAAATTACCATTAAATTATAAAAGTTGTAAAAGTATGCATATCAAAAAAATACATTGACACAAATAAAACAGAGAATAAGTGACTAAGAACTATATATGGGGCTGGAGGTGTAGCTTAGTGATTGAGTGCTTGTCTAGCATGGCCAAGACACTGAGTTCCATCCCTAGTGCTCCAAAAAAATTAAAAACGACAAAAGAAGAGGAGAAAACCCTATATATCTACAACGCAGGTAAAATTTCTGTCATGGCACCTGCAAGCAAAGCATGCCTCTCTCAGTAGGATTTAATATACTTGCTGTGACTTAGAGATAAGAAGTGCACATTTAAAAATCTTCTTCTCTGATAGATGTTAAACAGTATTGTACGCTGCTGCTGTACGATCCTTTCGGCTTAGCTTCAAATCTATTTCAAGACTTCAATGAAGCAGAGATCTTTGGAACACTGAGAAAAAAATCCAGCACAGTTCATTCACTGACCCCAGAAAATTTCCTTAATTTCTTGGTGTCTAATTCCTATCTGGTCTCAAGGATTCTTATTGCAGCCTTACATACTAAACATGCCCAGTGTCATAGGCTATAATGCTACAAACAGAAGGATTATGATTTCTTTCTGCTGGCTTTTTTACTGTATTGAAGGAGGATGGGGAGATGTAGTACATGCAGAAAACTGTCTAGTTTGAGCTCATTAATCATCAGTAATTAGCAATTGAGAAAGGAAATACAACTAATACACTGAAGTTAAATGAACTTCTGCAGAAACAAACAACTAAAACTGCCTGAGCCCGAAATTTATCTTCTGAAATGAAGTAAATAAAACTGTAAAAATAAAATTTTAACAATTATTCAGTCAACCTTATATGTAAAAATTCAAATCTAAATGGCTGTTGGCCTCTTTAGAAAACAACTGTACATATTGTTTCTCTGAGTGTTTATTCTCTGGCTCAGGTAAAGTTCATATTAGTCAAATAAATATTACCAGTTGAATAGAAGAGATTCCTATACTCAGATCATTGGTTATTTTAAATATTTTCAGTAAACTTACATTCTTAGTTCTTAGCATTTTTCCTTATCAAAATGTGTCTCCATACATTACAAAGACCCCATATTTATTGTTCTCAATTTATATCTGCTTTATAAATGCGCATTCTGCATTCGGGGAAGACATCCAACTGAAACTGTTAAAAATTGCATGTCACATGTTTTAAGGCACTTGACAATAGGCTCATTAAAAGTTGCTTCTCAATGTGGAAATGTAGGTGTTGAAAAAGATAAAACCACTAGCTGCTAAATTTGCATTTTAAAAAAGGCAAATTCAAGATGTGTCAGATTTAACAAAGCTGCTGCTGGGGGTCTAATTTCGAGGGTAAAAGATAAAAGGGCAGCAATCCACTTTACTCCCCAGTAGATCAATGAAAGTTGTGTCATTTCTATTGCTTCATCAGGTAACTACAAAGTAGTTTCCTCCCAGTAATTCCTTTTTCACTCTTTTGAGTGTCTGTGTGTGTGTGTGTGTGTGTGTATTCTAAAATATCTGACTGTGAAATGGGAAAGGTTTATTTGACTATGATACAGGATATCAAAAAACCCTATATTCAGTTCTTACATAGCCACCAACAAGCTCTAAGTAGTAACACCTGAACACAAACCCTCATCTACCCTTCCCAGACAAAAAAACACTTGGGAATTTGAATTGCTCATGAATTTTCCACTTTTCCTGCACTTCCCCCATCTTTGCTAAGTTCTTCCCAGTTGCTGCTTTCAACTTTTAATCTGATTATCATAACGCTTCAACCTGAAATTTTGTCTGAATATTTCACATTTCTTAGCCACATTAAAATTTACAGAACAAAATCATTTACTGCACTTTGAATGATTTTTCTGGGCAGTCAAGAATTATTTTTGCAAATCAGTTTAGTTATGGTACTTTGAAAGTCAAATGTATCTACGAGTTGCTTTGTTAACTTTTTTTTTTCTAACATGTATTTCCTGAAATCCTTTTCACAGTACTCATTAAAACTGTGAGACGTTGGGTGCTCTTGGTCCCTTTGACAAAATGAGCTCCATATTCAAACAGCAGACGCAATGTCCAAAGTTCGCATCCTCGGAGACAGTCTAGGAGACAGATGGAAAAGTTGTAAACAGGCCTCAAATTGCTTTGGTGAACACAGATTTACTTTGAAGATTTCACTGAGCCTTTTGCACTTGTAAGCCACTCATGGCACAAGAGAGCAAGTTTACTGTGCAAACCTTAACCAGATACCAGCCACAATGGGAGAACCTCAACAAATGTAGATGTGTGCTGCAGATAATTCCCTTGAAAGTTTAGATAATTGACTAAAGCTTATTTAAATCTAGGGAAAGACTTTACCCTCTTCTTCATCTCATCTCTTCTTTTCTTTTTTCTTCCATAATCCTCTCCACCCCATTCTGATCTTTTTGTCATTCTCTAGATCACCCTGCTTTAAATCTCTGTTTTGTCTGAATTTCCACCTCACTTCTGAAAAGACTTTCCCAGGCTGGCAAATTCCTGGATTCAGAATGGAAAGGCTTTGCTTGTCAGGTTCTCCTCATAGGCATCTTTTGTCAAGAGCAAAGGAAAAGAAAAACTTGGTTCTTTGGGAACGTTATTAGGATATTTCTAGAAAAAGCATTTTACAAACACAAATTCTAATGAAAGGGAATGACTCAGAAAGACTATTTTCCAAATGTTGCTATGAAAAGAAAAAGTATTCACTGGCCAATGGACACATTCACAATTACCTGTAAATCAAAGACATTTGTCTTGGCACTATTTCAAAATGTCAGAATAATATTTGGGATTGACATTTAAAGAAATCACATTTGAACACAGTATTCCTCACATTCAACTCTCTGAAATATTGGTTTAGAACAGAGGAGCAAAACCTTTTGATCCCTATGTTCAAAAACAGTCACCATGCTCTTAGGACACAGCAGATAAGATTCTTACTTGGTCTTCTGATAAAAGAAAAACACATTTAATCAGACTGAGTGACTCACTCTTGATAAAAGGTGGTTGAACTGTCCTCATGAAGAATTAATGAATCTCTGTGTTATTTAAACAAGCAAAGTTCCTGGGATTCAGATTTAGATAGTTCAGTCTGTTCAACTATCACAAAATAGCTTACTATTACAGCTGGAAGGGCAGTTATATGTAATATCAGTCATTTACCCATCCATTCAAAAATTAGGGATAAGAATCAGTTAAACACAAATAAAATGCTCCCTTTAAAAGGTGTTTAATTCTATAATGGAGATGAGGCTCTTTCAAAAGTAATTATAATGCAAAATACAAAATGCCCATGGACACACAGAGAGCAAAGATCATATCCACAAGAGAGAAAGGCTTCTCAGAAGAGGTGATAGTGAGTACATGGGTAGGATTTAAACATCTAGCCACAGAGTAATAGAAAATAGTGAAAAATAATGCATTATGTGAATGTTTTGATGGATTACTGAGGTTGTGGGTGGTAAAACTTTATCATTAGACTGGAGAGTTGAAAATGGATTCAGCAGATTGTGTAGAACAATTAAAAGCTTGTGAAATCATGAATTGTCTCACAACTTTCCAAAAATGCAGTTCAAATTGTCATGCTAGAGCAATTGGATATCCACATACCAAAAAAAAAAAATTACATATTGATCTTTCTCTGTATAAACACAAAAAGTAATTATCTTAAAATTGGTAATAGATCTATATGTAAAGGCTGAAGCTATAATGCTTCCAGAAGAAAAGAGGAAAACATTTTAATGATTTTGCAAAAAATTCTTACATAGGACACAATAAGCATTAGACCTATTTTTTAAAAAGACTGATAAATTGGACATGATTAAAATCAAAACTTTAAAGTTGAACATTAAAAACACTAGAGTGAAATGAAAAGACAAAATATGACCTCACTAAAACACTGGCAAGTCATATATTCTATAAAAAATTTGTATCTAGAATAAATTATGTGCTCTTACAACTCAATACTAAAAGGAGAGAAAACACTTGAGTGGACATTTCACATATGGATGGTGAACAAGCAAAAAAACCCACACATTTTATTCATAAGGGAAAAGCAGATTAAAACCACAAAGAGATGCAAATTCACTAGAATAGCTGTAATCTCAAGAGAACAGCAGTGTTTATCTGTGAGGGTGTGCAGAAATTAGAACTCTCGTACATTATCTTGCACATGCACAATGGTGTGGTTGCTTTGGAAAACAGTCTGGAATGACTGTAAATGGATAAGTATAAAGTTGCCATATGACCCAGCAATTCCACTTCTAGGTACATAATGAAGAACAAAGCATATGTCTAAATAAAAACCTGTAAGTGTATTCTTCAGAAAAATATGATTGATAATAAATCAACCTACGAATAACCCACACATCTATCAACTTTTCAGTGGATAAATAATGTTGTGGTATATCCATACAATGGACCAGTATAAGCTATAGATACACTTTAAAGAAGATTACATCTGAAAATGTTGTGTTGAATGAAAGAGGCCAGACTGAAATGACCATGTAGTGTATGATCTCACTTTATGAAATGCAAGAAGATGGCAAATCAATAGACAGCACAGAGTTTAGCATTTGCAAGACGTAATGGATGGGCGTGGTGATGCACGCCTGTAATCCCAGCACTTGAGAGGCTGAGGCAGGAGGATCTTTGCAAGTTTGAGACCAGCCTGGGCTACAAAGTGAGTTCAAGGCCAGCTTGAACTGCACAGTGAGACCCTGTCTCAAAAAGACAAAAGAAAAAAAAAATAATGTAATGGAAGCAGGAAGGAGATACACAGCAGTGTTTTAATGGTGATGACAGTATTCTAAACCTGGTTGTGGTGGTGGTAATGCAAGTCTGTGAATGACTAAAAATTATTGAATTATACACTTAAAGCAGATGAGTCTGTACTATATAAATTGTGCCTCAGTAAAACTTTTCAAACGTATTAGGGAAATGAACAATACAGAGAAAACTGTGTTCTAGGAAAACTAATATGGCTGTAAATATGTGGCAGTTTTGGGGGCAGGGAAAAGCCAGAAGCACAAGGAGCTATGAGAAAGCTCATACAGCTATGCAAGAAAAAGGAATGACATCTGAACTAGGAAAGCAGTGTCAAGGACAAAGAGAACTGTTCAAGGATGCAGAATTGCAAAGACACAGCAAGTCAGATGGACAGGGTTTGACGAGGGCAGGGAAAGATGGCTCTACAATTTTGACTAGATAATTTGAAATAATCCATTCCACAAGAAGGGAAGAAGCAGAAAACAATTATATGAGTTCAGTGATATCAGTGTTTTATAAGCACCTTTTATGAAGGAGTTGTTAGCTTAATAATAACTTGATTTTTTATATCTGGGTTGTTTTATTTTTCTCTTACTCTATCTAATCTGCCTTCCAAATAAAACTTCCTTGAGCTAAACATTCACCAAATTATAACACTCTGGGCCCTAGAAAAATTATGGCAGGTAGATGGGGTTCACTGTCATCCTTTAAAATAATTTTTTCAACAAATACAGATTATTTTTGTAGTCAATAATTACTCTAATGATTTTATACTTACCTACCATTATGTGGTTAAACAAGGATAATATTGGATGTGTTAAGGAAGCTCTTAGGAATCTTTCCCATCTTTATGAGGGCAGAAAATTTTCTTCTTTAGAAGAGCTTTTATTATACAACATGTTCACAGAACTTCCATCTGTGGGGAAGACTTTCTCATTATTATTGAAAAGGCACAGTACCTTTTCAGTGGGTCAGAATACAGTGCGCTTTTCTGTTCACTTCTGTAGGCCAGGAATGTTCTAGTTATTAAGCCATTAATAGAGCATTGTGTATGTCCAATGCTTAAGTCAAATGGTAACTATGAAATTACTTTCGCAATTGAAAATTCATGTTTCAAAACCCTTCCGGGCAACACTCAAACTGTATCTGTTAGGAGATGTTATAAGAGCATTTAAGGAAAATAAAACCATATTTACACGATAAATACCCAGCCATGAAGTATAAAATGTTAAAATTAATCATATACAAAGGTACAATTGTTTTCTTACAAGATTTATGTTCGTTTATGCCTCCATGCCTCACATTTGTAGCTAGAAAAAAATGTACGCAATAAGAGAGAGTCTCTGTGCCTTTCACTTAGTGCCCCGAATAGTACAATTGCAAAGGCACTGACGCAAAAAATATACGGAGTCATGTGTTTCTGCAAAATATTGTAGTCAGGACATCAAATGAGACAAACAATAGCAAGTAAAATGTATGTTTTCTGTTTGACACACACACACACTCACAAGTATAAAATGAAAGAACATCAGCCATACAAAGCGGCACGGGTGGAGCAGAGACAGGGCTCATTAACAAGCAATGCAAGCTAAGCATATAAGAATCCACAAAATGACAAGATAATCCTGCTGCTTGCAAAACTCAGAAGTAAAAAGAGATAGAAAAAAGTTACCAACACTTTCATAATGCATTTGCAAAGAGATAGAAGTGGAGAAAGACTAAAAATACAGATACACAACTTAGACTTCTCTATAATTAATACATTTCAGACAAGTAATGAATCCATCCTAGACATCATAGGTGTAGGTCCACGTAAGTCTGGACAGATACAGCATTTGGCATAAATTTCACATTTTTGAGATAATACAGATGAAGAAATAATGCATTAAATTAAATTAGATAATGGGTTGCTTGCAATAGGACGATTCAACACTGTCATTGTAGAAGGATCAGGTAACTACTTTGTAATGTGCCCATGTTTAGCTAAAAGTGGTTATTGGTGGCCCTGGGATTTGAAAGTAAAATACTCTCCCTCCACCAGGTAATTTTCCATATGCATTTGGGAAGTGTTATGCTTAGAATGCGTTAGATCTTTAGATTTCTTCTTTCCATCTGCTTTCATAACAAAGAAAAGCACAGTGACCACAGCTGACTTCAAATTAACTCACAAGCTGTCAAGTCAGGGATTTGGTGTTCAGCATCCAAGTGGAAAGATGCCTAGGTCATAGCTCTTCCCTAACAGACACCGTTTCTAGGCTGTTGTCCTCCAGCCTTCCTTTACACCATCCTATGTGCTTGTCCAGCCCTTAACCATTTATCATTCAGACTTTCCATTTGTCTCCTGTACCCAACTCAGTCTGGGCTGGTTGAGTGAGACGTTCATTTCTTCAGCAAGCAAGTGGCAGGTACTATTCTGCAGACTGGAAACGCAGCTGAGTAGAACAGGAAGCATCCATCCTTTTGGGAGATCACAGGCAGACAGTATGCTAAATACTCTCTCAAGCAGGACACAGCAAAAGCCATGCATTATGGCCTTCTTTCTGCCAAGTCTCTAGATGTAGTTTGTTACCTTTTCTGATAAATATTTGAATGACATACCATGTCACATGGAATAAGGCTATCATGAGAGATGAGAGGGTTTATAGTTTCATGATAGAGGAATCAGCTTGACAACTGATTAGGAAAACCCTTTTAATTTTTCAAGCGTTCTTTCCTATGGAGGCTCATTCTGAACAGAGTTGTCTCATTTAATAAAAACAGTAGAGCCAAAATATAAATTCTCCAGATACTATTAGCGTGAAACTAAGAATGATGAAGAGAAATCTGGCATTCAGAGTTCAAGGAAAGCTTCTAAAGGATGAGAAATACTTTGAAAACAAACTTCTGCTGCTGTTTGGTTGAACCAGAATTATAACATTTTAACCCTGTCTGCTAAATTGAATTTTCAGTTTATCATTTTGGAAACATGATGTTTTGGTATAAGAGCCCACAACAGGGTTTTTTTTGTCAATGACCTGTAGACATTTTTTAAAGGACACACACTCCAATTAATCTGAGGAACTTAATTGGAAAAAAATTTTAAAGGAAAAAAATTTATTCATATTTTCTTCTTTCGGAGTCCTGTGGTCAAAGTTCTGAAATCACATGTGCTTGCACTGCAGTACTGGATGTACCACTTTTGGAAAATGTGTTCATTCTTAGGACCACTTTGTTTCTTGGCAAATAGGAGATGAAAATGCCTATGCTGATGAACTGTGGTAGGATTATAACTACTGGGCTAGCGGAGAATGCTAAATAAATGCCAGTTGTTGTTATAGTTTTCTTCTAGACTAAAAAACTAAATCATGCCCTAACATAAATTCCTTCATTAGTAAAATTGCAGAAAACAATCACTCCAGTTGAAGCAGTAGTGGGAGCACTGATTACTCTTGCAGTCAATGCTCACACTCTATGGAGAAGCAGTGTAGACGGTGGGCACATAGCACCTTCTAGAAAAATGTATGTTTATATTTTTCCAAACACTTTGTAACTTCAATGTTTCAATTTAATTAGTGCATACGGTATAGCCCCAACCATAGAGGCACAAAGAAAAGAGAACATGAGTTTGATATCCAAGTGAATTAGATTTGACTCAGCTCTGTGCCAGATAGTGAGCGTGGCAAAGGCATCACTGATCTTTTATTTCCTCTTCCGTAAAGAAGAAAAAATAATGCCTACTCTGTAGGGGTGTTGACTGTATTGAAAACATGATCTTACTGTACAAAATTCGGAGCACAGGACCTGATGGTCAATTGTACTCAGGAAATATTATTTCTTTCTTCTCCTTTGCAGTCTTTTCCCTCCTAGATAACAATAAAGACAGGGTCATATATAATAGTAAACATTTCTTAATTTTTCTAAAAAAAAAAAAAAACCAGTTCTATTGTAAATTATCCCTACAAATGACTGGTCACATTTGTCATTTCTTATGGTTGTATGTTTGATTACTAACCCACAGCCTCACAATCAGGTATACTAGGGTTTATTTCATTTTAAAAATAATTCCTACTTCTCTCCATTTTGATGCCTTGCAGATTGCAAGAGGAGCTGATGCCTATTACAGTCTGAGGAATAACACATTTCAGAGATGGACAAATGCGACGCCGGTCAAGGATCTTCCCACCCAGTCATCTCCCCTCCAGGAGCAGTGCTATGCATTCCTCAGACACGCGTGAGCCAGTACTCAGGTCACAGTGGGTGATTTGATTTGCTTGTCTTTCTAAAACAAAAATAGGACAAAATTCATTATTTTACATCTTGCTCTTTTAGCTTAATACATTGTAAATTTCTTTGTACTTTTATGTTGATATTTTTAAGGTGAATATTACTTAATATAATTGTATCATTTTCCACATTCCTTCCAACATTACCTCTTGCTCTTGCAAAGACCTCATGGTGTGTGTGTGTGTGTTATTCCTGGAAATTTTTCTAGGCTGGAGAAAAGGATAAAAATTATTTCATAATCATCCAATAGAGTAATAGTCCTGGGCTTTTTCCACTAAAACAAATCTTTACCACATATCATTTTCTTTCTTTTCAGCAATTATTTCTAATGCATTCTGTTAGCCCCAGAGGCACATACAAAATGTATAGAAACATTTAGGAAAGTAGTTTATGTCATGGTCACCAGCCTCAGCTTTTGAGACCAGCGAGATCTGAGTTCAATTTCTCCCTTTTCACCTACTACTAACAAGTACTACGCATACTGAAAATGGAAAGCACAAAACTCACACACTCCTACTAAGATTAATTGAAAGTAAAATCATATTATTAGTCTCAATAAATTAATAAATGAGGATGAAAAAGAAAAAGGAAATAAATTTAGAGATCCTGAGACATAAGGAGAACTGGAACTTCCTAAGCTAGTTCCTAAGGCTTTCTCATCCTTGTTTCTGTACCGTTTCATAGAGGCCTATACATTTCCCTTCTTGTCCGGGGCTACTCTCAGATCGGCCTTTTCAGAGAGCCTAAAGTCATCACTTCCTTCTCTCATAAACTTCTTTTTCTTACATTTTACTTCCTGCCTCTTAATGTAAGGGAACAATTAATATGAACTGATGGAAAATTAATGTCTAGCTGAGAAAGAAAACAATTTTCATTTCTCCATAGTTCCAGTTGAGAGCTTTGCCTCAGGGGTCTCAAATTAGGATGCACATTCTAGGTCCACTCACCTCGCTTAGGAATTCTTGGGGAGATACTGGAGCCAGTACAAAGCGATCTGTCCAGCTACAAACAAGTGGAGGAAATGAGCACCATGGGGATAAAAGATGAGTACCTATTAGCGGGAGGCAGCACACTGTGAATCAAGATGTAAGTAACATACATTACCTGCGTGCAGCTCCTGCAGTTGAAAGATGGTGGTAATGTTTATCATCTGAAAGGCTTTTGTAGTTAAATGGCATCTCATACACACAGTGACTGCTATATATAAGGCAACCAATTACAATGCATATATTAATGTACGTTTTTAGCATCTAATTCATACATTAAAAATATATAACATCATTTTTAAGATGTTAGAAAGAAGAGGACTCATGGTGGGCCAAATGTACATCTCTATTCCTCCCTCCTGGGAAGTTATTAGATAGATGTTTTTCACTTCATTTAGGAGGAAGAAACAATCTTAGATCCTCTAGTGTGAATTCCAGCATCAAAAGAGAGTTTTAGCAGTGAGGTGGCAGTGAGGGAAAGGAGAATCCAGAAGTTTAATAGAAACAAAAAGAAAACATTAAGGGAATGCCTAATCAGCATAGGGGCTTTGGCAAAAGAGACCAAGGAAGAGATAGGGTTAAGAGGCTGTTGGGCAAGAAGTAAAAGGATTTGGTGACAGCCTGGATAAGGAGGAAGAAAGGGACGCTGTGTGTTTAAAAGATATGAGTGATAACAATGTCCTCAGTCACAACAGAGAAGCTGATCAACTGATGCCTCTTTAGAATGACATTAAGTTTGACCCACACCAAACTGACTTTGTATTTGTGCACTGCATTCTGACATTCTTCAAAGAAAGTAGATCACAAGTTTTTGGTGAGGAAGAGGAAAAGAAAGAATAATTGCATATCACTGACAGAAAAAACATATATAGTAGTAGAGTACTCACTTTTAGCTCACTTATAGTAGTTATATAAAATTTTACCCTCACGGTGAATTAGTTTAATCACCACATTATGCTAATTCTCACTTATTCTAAAAGGCAGATCAGGTATTACTTCCTTTAGCTCCTCAGTAATTATCAGGGCTGTCTTGAAGAAACCACAATGTTTGAGGAATTTGTGGTGTATGACAACAAGAATTGATGTCTAGACTTTCATATTTAGTCCTTAACCTGCAATGTTGTAATTTGAAAATCCTATATCAACTCAATCTAGTTAAGGATTAAGTCAATTTGCCCCAAGAAAGAAAAATAAAAGAGAGAGTTTGCAGTATGAATTAATTTGCACTCAACAGCACAAAAAACCTTAAAACTTTTCACTCATTTCTACAAAATAATAGTGTATTTATGATGTTACCCTTCATCTATGCTTTCTGAATTTCTTCACTATTGAAATAACAGAATCATCACAAAGGGAAAAGCATTTTATGTAAGGAAGAAGAAGGAGACAGTCCAATTCCAGATTTTAACACATGTCATATTTTTGCCATGTTCTCAGCCTTCATGGAAAATTATATTCAAATCAATTAATCTTCATTATCTACCTCTCTGCACATTATAAACTTGACATTATAAACTACTAGACATTGAAAACTTGGCCTGTAGGAAAGAAAAAGAAGTTTACGAGAGAAAGTTTTTGAAAAGAATTGAGAGTATTTAATCTCACTAATTCACCTTCCTGCATATTTGTTAATTTTTCTGAATTTCATGGTCCTGCTAGCAGCAGCCGTCAGTTTACAAGTACACAATTCTAAAGTATACAGAAGTATTCTTACTGATTAACAAGTAATAATTGGATTTATCTATACTTATGCCTTCCCATCTTGATTAGACCTTTCTGTACATCTCTACAGGATTGATGAAAGAGAGAAATAACAAAGGAAAAAAGAGAGAAGGAAAGAGATAAAATGTAAAAGCTCTGAAGAACTACTTGAAAGTTCCAAGTGAAGAAAGTATTGCTTGCCTTGGCAGGCTAAAAATATTATGTCAATCCACAAACAACTGGCTACTGAGAAATAAATGTCTAGTATATTGCCAGTCTCCTGTGTCAAGTCAAAGAGAAAATGCATGCTAAGAGATCATCAAGACAAGGATCTACACTCAGAAATGTAGTGCACCAAGTATGTTATCCAACCTGCTAGCAAAGGTTATCAAGAGTAGGCCGAAGATTAAAAACAGCAGAGTTGAACTCCTTAATCAAGCACAATGCAGTATATTTTTGGAAAACAGAATTGGATAGAAAGAAGTAAGAGGTAGGATTAATAGCCTTTACCCAGAAAATCCCAAGATAAGCTCTGGTCTTATACAGAATTTGTTGTTCTTCTTCTTCTCTTTTAATCAAACTTTCCTCTTTATTTTATTACCCCATTTTCTCATGGTGTGGTCTTGCTGCTAGAATCTCTTCTCAGCTTTCTTCTGGAGTTAAGACCCATTATCAAATAATTCATCAGCTCAGTTCCTTGTATTCTGCAAGCAATTCTATTTTTTTCTCAGGAGGCAAATGTACAGATAGAAGTATGGAGTTTGACAAAAACACTGACTTGACTTAGGGAAAGTGACCCTGAAAGCTTCCGATGATTTCTATACTGTATGTGGTAGGATGTAAATTCACCCTTATCTCTTTACTCCATTTTTGAGATTTTTCATCTCTTCTAGAATGAGGGCTGCGTGTGTGTGTGTGTGTGTGTGTGTGTGTGTGTGTTTTCAGAGTCTTAAAGATACTACGATATCCCTGTGTAGGAAGTTAATTACCACTTCCATTCTTTTTCTGAAGAATTCAAGTTACTTTTCCCAGCCTGGTAAATGCCCAAATCCTGATATGATCTTTATCTCAAAATCTGCTGAGAAACAGCAGGCATAGTGGTCCAACTCCACCAATTTTGGGCAAATTCCAGAGCTTTCTCAGGAACTTCTGCTACATAGAAATGAATGCTACTCCCTGCCTTCTTAGTACCCTTTTTGCCATGTGTTAGTACCTTCTTTGAGAAGCTGAAACTTCTTTGAGAAGTGACTGGTTTAAAACAAGCAAAAAATATAATGTGGCTGATTTTCTTGATTGTGTTTGTTTTCTCTGTTTTTTCCTTTACTTTCACTCAACTATCTGAGTAGTCCTTTGAGTTACACTATTTGCAGGACCTCACTGAGAATAAAACTGTAAATTCTTAAATAAAAGAACAACTTTTAGAGATCTGTAATTTCTAAATAGAGAAAAACTGAATCTAAATAAGAACCTACTGATTGAGTAAAAAATGAAGGACTTCTACAAAACAATCTGAACTTTCCCTCTTCCTGCCTAGCTCACTTCTTTCACCATGAGCTAGAGCAATAGGGCCCTAGTGGGCCCCTTTTTTGTATAATCCGTTCTTACCTACCCCTTCCTTTAAATGTCTGGACCCCTCAGTTTTTTTGAAGATGTAAGTAAACCTCCTAACTCTGTTCATACAAAGCTCCCTATCTTCCCCAACCACTACAGATTCTAAATTATTTCTGCAAAGCCTCTTTCTTTCTCTCAGATACAATTTTCTCTGATCTATGGGCCTGTTCAGTGTTTCCCTTCTGTATTCCTTATTGCCAACTCTCTTTGTTTACTAAGTTCTTCATGACTTCTCCAGTGAGACAGCTCCTCCAGGCAGCCTTTCCTGATGCTTTTTCTCTCCCATCCCTGACTGTGGTAGATGATTCCTCTGAAAACTGTCATAGTTTCTCATGAGTATGGTACTTTTATTAATAATTGTATTACTCCTTATAGCTTGAGAATATCGTGAGGGAAGAAATTATAGCTCTTTCACTTCTAGGCTTTGTGTAAACTAGATATTCAGTAAATATTTGTTGGCATATAGAAAAGCAGTGTCTTACGATAACCATAATTTATAGAGTGACTATATAAAGTTTTAGAAACTGAAACTGTGTTTTCTTATTTAATCCTTTAAAGAGTTTTCAAGGAAGTTTACTATTACTCACTTTATAGATTAGAATATTTGTTAATTTTTGATTTATATGTTTGTTTTGTTGCAGTGCTGGGGATTGAACTCAGGGTCTCATGCATTCCAGTAAAGATCTCAGCCACTTACTTACACACCCAGCCCCTAGATAAGAGCATTTAGAAAACAGGGAAGAAGGGTAAAGAGTAAAACTCTGTTATGTTATACTTTATCATGTTTTCTACAACAGATTTCTAATTAGAATATGTTAAATATGATCTAGTGAATTATTTAACACAATATATTACAGTCAAAGCTTGTCTTGACTACTGAGAATGATTAATAACACTGAATGCTCATTATAAAGAGCTTCTACTTCATCCTGAGGTACAAAGACAAGGAGAAAACAGACTGTGTAGCATAGAAGGTGTTGTACTCAGGGTTTGTAAGGAAAAGGAATACAGGCCATATAATTAACACAAGGTTATTTTATAATATTCAACCCAGAAGTCAAATGCAAAAGAGTGAGGGGGATCCATGCACATGTTAGAGACCCAAAGAGTCCAGCTGAGGGCCTGGATCCCATAGCAATGTCCTGCAGGAGTTCAGCTGAAAACCTATAGCCCATGGCAACATCCCCCAGAAGTCCAACTGGAAGCCAAGAGCCCATGACAATGTCTCCTGCAGGTCTGTATCAAGTATCTGCACTGGGAAGGAGCAAAGGTCAGTGGTGAAAGCTAGAAAATCTGCAGTAGCCAGATGAAGGATCTGTGCCAGTAGGCTGACAGATCTGCACTGGAGCTAGGACATGACGCTCAAACTAAGAACCAGAGATCCCCCTCAAAAAACTGCAGCCATCCTCAGTGACAAGGTTCTGAGCTCCTCCGATGATGAGAACAGCCGAGTTCATATCAGGAAGGAAAGCCAGCGCGACAACCTTCTCCAAGAGTATCAACAGCACACATCATCCCTTCTGAAGCCAGGAAATAATGATACTCAGAGTAGGAGCTCTCCAAAGTGAAGCACAGCCACCCTCAGCGACAATGAGGTCCCGAGCTCCTCCATGGACTACAGCTGAGTTTATATCGGGAAAGCTAGCCTGGCATGCTTCTCGAGGAGAATCAACAATCCCTTCTTTTCTAGTTCTCTTTTTTATGCTATTGGCAACAATCCTCAAGTGGGCCTTCCACACCCGGCACCATGCTGACTCAGTTCAGCTGAGTGTTACAAGTTGGCCACCAGCTGTCAATCCCCCCAGAATGATACAGAGGAAATAACTCAACTCAGAAATTGAAGACGAAATGTTAGAGCTAAACACAAGGAAAGCGCTAAGTAAGTATTCAGTTGGAATTTTCCTACTTCTTTTTTAGAGTTAGCCCTATGGTTACATAGATTCCTCATCTCATTTGTTTGTCCATGAACTCCTATTCTATTTCTTGATTCTACAGTGTTTATAATGTTGACTGCAGGCCCTGCAGAAATGTAATGATCTTAGAGTTAATTTTGTTGGTGATGGACTGAGGTTAAGGAATATAGCTTCTCATGGACTTCATCTCATTTTCCATGTTAACATTAAATTCTGGGCCATGAACGGGGCACAGGACAGACTTTCCCAGTGAGAGTAGCCCTTTATACTGTCCAGTTCTACACTTGTGTAACACTGGATGTGTCAGTGATCAAACAGCATGGGCATCACCATCTATTTCCCCAAGGCTCGTCGGCCAGGGTAGGGCGGCTTATACAACCAGAACATTTACACTGTTATTTGTGTCTTCCTATGTTTAGTTTGGGGCACAAAATTTTGTTACTTCAGCCCTTATGTTTTTAAAAGAAAAACCAAGAAAATATTCAAGCAAGTGAGCATTTTCCTGATAATTGGCCAGTTTAGAGGACTTATTTCCTGCTCTAATTTTTAAATTTGTTGGTTACCATGGTAGATTCATAATAACAAACATTTCTTGGTTATTTGTGCAGAAAAACCTCTAAGACTACACAATGCAGTCATTCTTAGGACAGTAGTAGGTGGCCTACTGTTAGTGGAAGAAACTTTTCAAGTGATGATTTTTCTGGTCTTTAAACCCAAGCCAACAATCGCTCCTCAGCCTTTCGGCTAAGATCAAGTGTAAATCCAAGCCAAAAATTGTTGATCCTCTGTCATTAGGTAATAGATGAGAAGCACACAAAATATTCCTGGAAAATACTGAATGATCAGACTAGACAAAAGTGTAAAATATATTTTGGAAATATTGAGGTAAAGGCAAAAACATCTTGTTTCAAAAAACCATTTAGACCTGCTTCATGGAGACTGAATCAATAGAAGGTTTAAAATGCATTAAAGTAGGAACATGCTAGAAGTATTTCAAATTATTATAAGGATTTTTGCCATAAAATCCCATACCAAAGATAATGGAGCTTAGATGAGAATCAACATAATAGAATATTAAGAGTGTGGATAAAAGTTTTTAAATATGTGTCTTTATTCACCACCTAATAAGATGTAGATATGAGATTTTTAATGTCTGGGTATAGCGGAACGATAGCAGCCCTTTTGACAGTTAACTGTGAAATGCCAAGTGGCTGGAGGAAGAAATGCCTAGCAGATGAGTAAAGCACAAGCCTGGTTCTGGGTGTGTCTGTAGGGAGTCTCCGGCAGAGATTGCCGCGAAGGCCCGGCACATCCAGTTGTGGGTAGCACTAACCAGTAGGTTTTAGTCTGAATGAAATAAGAAAAGAAAAGGAAAAGAAACTCTGCCCTTTTTTTGAAGACCTTCAGTCTGTTTGAGTGGCTGTGTCCTTTGCTGCCATAGCCTTTGGATGCTTTCTTCAGTCTCCCAACACAGACTCACACCAGCAACACTCCAGAGGCCTTTGAACTTGTACACAGCATCTGTCTTCCTGAGCTAAGCAGCTTCTAGGTTCTCTAGCTCGCTAGCAAAGAGATGCACATTGTGGACTTTCCTGACTTTGATCCTACTCTCTCTCTCTCTCTCTCTTATGTTCTCTCCCCATGTACATATATGGAGAGAGCATGAGAGACAAAATATATAAAAACCTATCAATTTAGAGAATAGAGATGTAATATCTGGCAGTTCAAAATGGTGAGCTCTAGACATCCTGAATGCATAGTATTTGTTTTTTACTGATATTTTATTTTTGGCTCCCTATTCCTATAACTACCTTTTTCTAGGTATAGCGCTGATTTTGTTTTCTAGAAAAAAAGTAATTTTAGTTTCCAGTGATGTATTTGAAAAGAGAGAGATATCCTCTTTTATTTTTAAAAAAGAAATTATATTATGAAGTATATAAATACACTTTCTATACGGTATAAAAGGGATTCTAAAAAACAACTAGAGTTAATCCTTTGTTTTCATTGAAATAAATGCTCAACAAAAGAGTACTTTAAATAGACATTATTTCTGAAAGAATGTGTTAACAAAACAAAGTATCAAAAGGCATGTATAAATTTTAACAAAAACAGAAAAGCAAATGGGGATATACATGGCAAACGCAAGGTCTGGAGCTCAATCCCCAGTACAAAAAAAAAAAAAAAAAAAAAGAACAAAAAACTACCTCAAAACTTTTTTAAAAACATTAAACCAAATTATATACACTCACTTCTCTTTTAAAACCCAACACTAAGAAAACAAAACATAATTACTCTTCACTGTGACCCCATACTGTACACCCACAGACACTCAGGATTTATTTACATGCTGAATATAAATTTTAGAGGCATTGGGACTAGAACAAAAATCAGTATGGATCAACAATTTAAGTAGGTATGTGACATCTTTGTAGAATATAGAAAAGGGGTAACAGCTTAGTGATGATGTCCCCTTGTAGATGACTCTATTTTAAAAATCTAAATAAAAAAATAAAAGCAAAACCCTGGGTCTGAGTTTTAATATCTATAAAATGGGATGTTTTAGCTCAGATTGCTATAACAAAATACCACAGGCTTGAATTTAGATATCAGACATTTGTTTCTCACAGTTAGGGAAGTTACAAGTCCAAGATGGAAGTGCAGATATATTTGATGCATGGTGAGGACCTATTTTCTGGCTTTGTGTGTCTGTTTTCTTGTGGAATCTTCTCATGGCAGAGAGAGAGAGATAGAACTCAAGTGTCTCTTCCTGATTACAAGAACACTAATTCCATCATACGGGCTTCACTCTTGTGGCCTCATCTAAGCCTCGTTACTTTCCAAAGCCCCAGCTCAAAGTCCCACCATGTTACCATGTTGAGGATCAAGAATTCAACATATGAATTTGCGGAATACAAATATTCAGTCCAATGACATTAGAAATGGCAATAATCCCTTCAGCCCTTCAGTATATTGTTGAATCCTAATAAGAAAGAAATGCATTTGATTAATTGATCAATTCAGGCTGATTTGCCTTCTGAGTAGGTTTTCAAGAATAATTCTTTAGCAACGTAAAAACTGCTCTTCCTAAATTCACTCACTGAGAAATCGGTTAGGTTAACTCTGGTGTTATGTGTTATGACAATGTTTCCACACTTCTCTAGTTGTAAGAATCAACGTTGGGTAATTCTTAAATCCCTCCTGCTGGAGATTTCCTTGTGAATTACTTTTTAAAATGAAATAAATTTTATTGTCAATTAAATTAGGGAAGTGAAAAGATTCCAATAGGAGAAATCCCTTTTCAACTATCAGAACTAAAAGCTATTTTTATGTTGCAGTGAAGAGGGAGACAGAGGGAGACAGAGGGAGAGTCATTCATCCACAACCAAAACCATTCCTTACCTAGTTTGGAAATATATGTTCTAACAGTATTTCTGTTTGACTGTCTATGAAAATGTAAAAGCTACTATGACCTGGCCTTCTTGTTTTATGGATAATGTACTTGGCCTTCTTGTATTATGGATGATGAAGCAAAGGAAGTGCTTTGAGCAAGATTAGAAATAAATATATGAAGGAACACCAGTCAAGCTGCACTTATATCATTCCACAATTCTTGAGTGATGAATTATCCACAAGCAATCGTTCTTCCAAAATATGTCCTATTTTCATTTCTGAAATTTATTTTCTTTTAAAGCTAGTTAATCACATTCTTTAAAAATTTTCTTTGTCTGATTCCAGAGTCTGTTTTACTTATCAGTATCAGGAAGCGAGGATTTCTAATTTCTTATTATGCTTCTAACATCATACCCTGGAGCCACTGAGAAGAAAATGAAAGGGAAAGTTACTGGATATGATTCCTAAAAGCAAGGTTTAAAGGAAAAACTACCATAGAACTAAACTGAAAAAATCTCAATAGTGTACAGGGTTGAAGAAAACTATACCAGGTGATTTACAAGTACTGTTCAACAGAACTGCTAAATTAAACCAGGCTTGGTGGTGTGTGCCTGTAATCCCAGCACTCAGGAGACTGAGGCAGGAGGATCATTATAAGTTCAAGATCAGCCTGTGCTACAAAGTGAGCTCAAGGCTAGCCTGAACTGCAGAGCAAGACCCTGTCTCAAAAAAAAACAAAAAACAAACAATAAAAAACTTCTAAGCTAAAGTCTCCTGAGCAGCTGTCCCTCCTCACTGGGTGAAGAATAACTGAACACAAATAAAACATGCACAGTCTGGGTGCTAGGGGTACAAACATGAGTAAAGCATAGCTCTTCTCCTTCCAGATTCATGAGAGTGTAGGGTAAAAGAGAAAGGTCCATCTGAGACCCTTTCTGCCTTCTTCAGGGTACCCAGCTTGTGCATGAAATGTTAGACCCTTAAAACTGCTGTTAAATTAAATAAGCAGGTGGCTATTTGCCTTGAACTTGTCTCTGTACTTTAAATTCCTCTGTCACAAACCAGAACCAAATTTAGTTAAGTAAATAAACCAAAACCTAATTTCAGAGCATATTTTTTAAGAGTAACAAATAGCCAGATTTCAACCAATCACAAACAGCCGAGTTTCAGCCAATCACAGGCAGTCCCCCAGTTAGACCAGGCCCAAATAAGGAAAATACCTAGCTGTGGCCAATCAGAAAATTTCTCCATTTTGTTTCCGTGCTTATCCTATAAAAGCTCACTGCTCACATTGCTGGGTCAAAAGCTCTGAAGCTCTTTTGGTTCTGAATGCTGCCCTATGGATGACTCATTCTTTACTCAAATAAACTGTCGTAAGTATACTTTGTCTAAAGTTCTAAAGTTTTTCCTTTAACACTGCCCAGTACCCTGGTGAATATCACCAACTGTCCGCAAATAGGATGAAGACTCAGCCGGTTGAGACCTGCCCAAATTTCTGACTCACAGAATCATGAAATACAATAAAATAGTTGTTTTGATAAGGAACAAGTTTTGGTACTAGTTTGTTCAACAGCAACAAAAATCAGAAAAGTGAAGTGTTTAATTCTGTATGATTTAACAAAAAGACTCTTCAAATGGATTGAAACATGAATGTGGTGTCAAACTTTTTACAATCTTACTTTCACAATCAGTAGGAGAAAGTCACTCCAAGATGAGCCAACAATATGAGAAAAGACAGAAGGACATGAGTTTTGTGTATTGTATTATCTCATTATATTGGACAACAAAATAAAATAGAATGAAAGAAAGGTTGGTGATTAAAGAAAGGTGATAACCATCTCTGCCCAAAACATTCATATTTTAATCTCTTTAAAATAGATATATTTTTATAGGAAGTGGGAAACTAGGAAGAATTTAATGGAAGAAAGCTGTAGCTGAAAATTATTTTGGATTTGAGGAGTGAGGATTAAGAACTCTAGTTGTGCAGTAATTTCAAGAAGGTGGAAAGCCTGAAATATGCATTTAAAAATAAAGATAGATAATTTAAAATCCCAACTCAGTAAGAAATAGATTGTATAGATGGAGAAAGAAAGATGATGAAAGATTAAATCTTAATTTTTGTATCAAGTGACTGAATAGCTACCACCAATTAAAAATGAAATAATAGGGCTAGGGGTGTAGTTCACTGGCACAGTGCCTGCCAGGCAAGCACAAGGTCCTGAGTTCAATTCCTGATACCAAAATAAAAAAAAAAAAGGAAGAATAACAATTTGTAAAAAATTATAGTTCAGTGTTTAAGTTTAGTTTTTGATATGTAAACTTTGAACATCTGCTGGATAATAATGTTCTACAGCTTGAGATTGACATGAGAGGACCCTCACTCTTTTGTTTTGCATACAGGTGTACATATAAATATGCATGTGCTTGTATGTACATTTAAGTACATGTATATATGTTGAATGCCTATGATATTAGTGACTGTTTCCTATTGCTAGAACAAAATGCTCACATCCATAACTTAAAACAGGAGAGGTTTAATTTGGTTTATGATTTCAGAGGTTTCAGTCCATAGTTAACTGGCTCTGAAACACAAACATCATGGCAGGAGGGCATGGTGGAGCAAAGATGCTGATTTCATGGTGGCCAGGAAAAGTGCCAGTGAGAGATACGCCTTCCAAAGGCACACTGTCAGTGACCCACATCCAACTGGGCCCCCACATCCTAGCAGCACATTCACTTATGAACATCAGTGGGTTAAGTCCCTAATAAATATAACACCTCTGTGGCCCAATCACCTCTCCAGGAATCTCTCAATCCAGTGAAGCTGTCAAGATTAACTAGCACAGCCATACCCTCACACAGAGATATGGGAATTGTCAGTGTAGGCAATGTTTAAATCAAAGTAAAAAGGCAACATAGCCCAAATTAAGCAAATAAAGTGAGAATGAAAAAAACAGACAAGAATACTAAGAAGTCCAGAGCAATACTAATATAAAAGGATGAGGAGAGGATAAACTTCACATAAAGAAACTGAGAATACTCAGTCAGTAAATTTTGTCATGAAGGCTGTGTTGAGAACTAGATTATTAACTTTAGTTGCTGAAAATTCCCTTCAGACCGCCCCTTCCCAAGTAATATAGACTTTACTTCAGTGTACTTGGAGCTGGGTTGATGATAATATGTAAGTGTTATATAAATCAAAATAACTGTGGATTTAGGTCTGGGACCAGCAAGACTATATATATATATGATATATATTTTTACATTTATATATTTTATATTTATTTATATTTTTCATAAATGTGTACATTTATACTTTTCATGTGAAGACTTTTAGAAAGGCCTTTTCACAACAGTAATATGAAAAATAACCTACTTGCCTTTAAACTAAATTGCCAAATTATTACATATTTTTAATTCAATATCATAAGGCAAATAAAACACTAATAGTCAAGATTTGTTTTGTTTGATAAAGCAAAGGAAGTATTTAAAGCTATATAATCAATTTAAGGACTTCTCAAATTAATGCCTATGGCATTTAGAATTTTTTCACAAATGAAGCAGCAACTGAGAGCTAAATGGGAGTACATTTATTTTATTAAGATCAATTTGCTTCTATCATTCTCAATAAAAATTAATGTCTTGGTTGAAACACTATTTCTAATAGCTTGTTCACTGTAAGCTTCATGATGAGATAAGACATTTTGAAAAGAAAATTCCAAGGCAAAATTGAAGAGTCTACATTTTGGTATTAGAGCAGAAATACGATTAGCTTTGTTCACTTTTCTAGAGATCAGGATTTAGTAACAAAAATCCTATTTCATTCCTTATTTTCTTCCGAGACCTTCAATCTCCTTTAAACAGAATATGGTCAATTCCTAGCTGTGGAATAACCACAAGGCAATTAGAAGTAAAATTGTTGAGCAGCCCACATCTAATTGAAGTCTCTCCATTTTAACCATTTTATTTTTAGCACCTGAAGCAGTCTGTAGCTCCCCTAGTCTGTAATCATGTTTATTTAAGAGTAGTGCAGTCCTCAGTGAAAAAATACAAACATACCAGAACTTCTCTACGGAATAGAAGAAAATAGGAAGATGGGTGGTAGTTTAGGACACTTTTCAGTTTCAGAATTTCCATCCATTTTCCATATAATCATTTCAGCCTGGCTTATAAGATTTCATCTCAGAATGGGGTTTTTTTGTATAATATCGTATATATGTTTATCTATCTTGAGTTGAGAACTAATCTAAACTTTTTACTTTTCAGGAAGTTAGAGCCCTTGAAGCTCTGAAGATACTGTTATTCTGCATGTCATCCTAGAAAGCCACCATGTCTAAAACTCTGTCTTTTGAAATACACAGGCAAAACCAATATGCAATGGGTGCTCTTTCCCATGTTATTTCTTTATTTTCTTTTTTTCCTTTGGTACCAGCAATCAAACTCAGGACCTTGGGCTTGCCATGCAGGCACTTGTGCCACTGAGCTATATCCCTGGCCTGCCATGTTATTTCTCATAGAATGAGGACTAAAACCAAAGAGAAATCCTTACCTTCCCAGAAAGAAGACCTCTGACAAGTGACCTTCTCCTCATCACCACTTGCTACAGTTTGGATCTGGAGTGTCCTCCAAGAGCTCATGTGTTTCTGGTCTTCAGCCCTAGTGGGAGGTGATGGAACTTTTAGAAGGAGGGGCCGAGTGAAAAAAATGTGCACTGGGGTCATGTTTTTAAATGGTATGTTGACTCTACAGCTTTTCCTCTCTCTGTTTGCCTTTCTGCTGCAATGAAATGGGGAGCTTTTCTTTAGTATACACTCCCTGTTGTGATGTGCTTTGTCACCCACCAAAAACCATGCAGCCCACTGACCATGGACAGAATCTTCTGCAACAATGAGCCAAAACAAATTTTTGTTCAAGTTGTTATCTTACATGCTTCGTCATAGTGATGCAAAGCTGACCTGTAGATTTTTGTAGGCATTACTTTACTAACAAAATTAATTGCCTGTTGTTGACCAGCCTTTTATACCCTTCAGATGGATTATGGTCTTTAATGCTCAGAACAACCCTATGTGTTATCATGAAAGATGAAGTGATCAAGCTTCTAATGAGATGGAGAAGACTGTTAATTTCTGGAGTAACAGGTGCTGAACTGAATCATGCATTTGTTTTGTAAGTAACAGAGCAAATGAGAAATAATTTAAAATAATAATTGGATATCACATCACAGTTGGTGAATGATAATGGTAGATACTCAGGCCCTGAATCAAGCTACCTAAGAAGGGAAAGATTAGAGGGTCATATATTAGCTTAGGAGGATTTTGGCAACCAGATCTATTTAGATGTGAGCCTAAAAATCTATGATGGTGACAGAGACATTAAGATGTGTTAAATTCCTGTCTGACCTAGACACTACTCACTTGGCAAAAGCAAGGCCAGAAGAAGGCAAAGATAGAATAGCTGAGGAGCTATTTTGGTGTGCTCATAGTATTTCTTCAACTTTTACTCAGTGACCACATTGCCCAGTTGTAGAGATTACATGCATCGTTTACAGTTTTTTTCTGTTCTCATCCCATGAGGCTTTTCACACAAGGATCTTTTTCCTGCAACATGGAAAAGCTGTTAAGAGCCTACTCTAACAAGCTTGCCTGAGAATGGCTTGGAGAGCCTAAGAAAATAAAGGCTTCTGAGCTCTGCTCAAGCCCACGAGATTGGGATCTCTAAGAATAATTGTTCCCAAAATTGTAACATCCTCCTCGTGTTACTGTTTAGCCTGCCAAAGTTTGAGAAGTATTATTTATTGGAGCAGAGTTTAGAAAGAATAGAATCATGCCTATGCACCTATCTTAGCCTGCATGTACTTTAGAGATGCTTCCTTTAACCACAATGATTTTGTGTCGCGTTAAAAAACACAGCATTGGTTTTCATCTTGACTAGGCTGTGAGAAACTAAGGATTGGTCAGTCTTGCCTGTTCAGATTGAACAGGGGCCCTGCCTTCCAACCCAGATGAATCCTCTCCACATGTCTCATTCTGAAATGATCTTATGGCAGAGGCAGAAATAAAAGCACAATTCAAGCATTTAGCTTTCTCAAGTCTACTCAGATTCCATCAGCTGGAAGAAGTATTAGCAAGTCAAGAAGTAAGGAATCACCCTTAGAAATGCCAGGTAGTTGTATCAATTTAAAATAACAGGTTGGGCTGGAGATCTAGCTCAGTGGCACAGAACCTGCCTGGCAAGCTCAAGGTCCTGAGTTTGATTCCCAGTAGCAAATTAATTGATTAATTAATTTAAATAAATAAATAAATAAAAAGGTCATTTCTCTTAGGGATTTTTTTCAAGGAGTAATAGAAATAATTTGTGTTTGTAAACAGGTGATGCTATGTCTGAAAGCAAAGCAGGAAGAGGGTACTGGGCATGAAGATAATTTCCATGCACAGTATGACATTCAATATCAACCACTCCCAAAGTCTGTGCGATCTGGAATTCACTACACACAACTGCCAATGATCTCCAGCTGTTCTCTAATCACTGCATGTATTCCAGGCTCTGCATTAAGCTTCTTCAGTATAATGTTAAACCTCATGAAAGGCAGCTTTACAAAGCATGCTTTTGCCTAAGATTTTGACAACTTTCCCCATTCTTTTCCTTTTCTTTCTCCTTTGTCTTCCCTTCTTGCATCCTCCAATTTATTTTATATTGATGAGTAAAAGTACTTCAATCAAAAGTAGCCAGTAGACAGAAATATCCATCTTGATCTGTCCCATGCTACAGTCAGCCATCTGACTCTGAGACCATGAATGTTCCAGTAGGAATTCTTCAATGTGATTCCTTCCCCCAGCTCAGGCACTCACCTCAGCATTGCAATGGACTCCTTAAGGAATTTTAACTCTTGTATAATCTTCTCTCTAATACACTCATCCTATGTACTGCTCCTGAAGTAACCTCTAATCTTGTCACTCCTTAAAGTTTTCCCATAATCCCTGTTAAATGCAGATCTATGATCTATATAACAACACATGAAAGGTGGTAGAATTTCAAACTGAAGATCACAGTCTTTGGACTTGAAATGCTCTTGATTGAATCCTGGTTCTTACATGCTGTGGAACTTCAACAAGTTGCTTGGTAAATCTGATCTTCAATTTCTTCGTGTATGAAATGAAGCTAATTAGAATGCCTTAATAGAACAGTGGTATGAATGCAAGGTGAAAATGTCTATTCAGCAATATAACCATGAATATATGTATGGTATTCATGGGCGGTGTTTAGTGATCCCTCACCCTATCACTATCAGTATCATCATAGTTCTAACTGCCTCTAGTGTTTTGCCCTACCCTAGACCCTTTCTCATCTCGTGCAAAATCCTACCAATTCTTCAAGATCGACATTTCTAAGCTATTCCAGGTCTTTCCAGGTAGGTGAGTAGATGTAATTTTTCATCCTTTCAGCCCCTTTTTATTGTGGGGGGGGAGTAGTGGGGAGAAGCATTCTCTTTAGAAATTCGTAACATCTAACAATCTATAAAGTTATTTATATTTTTCTAATGTATCTTTTCAGATCTCTGCAAATTGAGAAAAGGAAGATATTGTGAAGATAGTGCTATTCAGAATATTTTTTATTTTTCTGATTCCAAAATAAAGCCAGGAAAGAATTATTTTGCCTATGTTACGGTTGATACATTGTGTCAACTTGAGGAGTCTAGAGGCTTGGCAAGTGAGTCAGGAATTCTACATCCTGAGCCTGTGTAAGAGGTGGGCATGGAGATGGTGTGGGCATGGGCTGACAGCCCATATACAATATAAGGAAGGAAAAGAGGCTTGCTCCCCCTCCCCCCCCCCGCTCGTGCTCCTGCTGCTTTTGCTGTCTTGTGCGGCCTTGAAGTGTTCCCCAGTGCCAAGCCACCCTGCCCAGGAGCCAGCTGAATATAGACGGAAACCTCCACAAACTGTGAGCTAAATAAACCTTTCCTTCCTTAATTCTGGATGCTAGGTATTTTGTCTCAACAATGAGAGAAAATTATCCAAGACAGCCTAACTTTTGGCATTAATCAGAACTTTCCCTGCAGCAAAGAATCTTATTTAAGTAAGAACAGGAACATTTTATCATAGGGTTTAGGGGTGTATGATAGTTCTCAAAAAAAAAAAAAAATATATATATATATATAAATTAAACCCAGATAATAATACATGATTACAATGAAATGAAGAAATGACTTGCTTCTCCTGGAAACCAACTCTAGATCTGATCTTTGGAAATAGCATCAAACATGCCAGGTTTGGATCAGAGGCCATCACATGAGAAGTAGAAAGGGAGCTAAACCTAAAGTGAGGGCTGGGGATTTAGCTCAGCAGCAAAAGCGCCTGCCTGGCAAGCGCAAGGTCGTGAGTTCAGTTCCAGGTACCGGAGAAAAACCAAAAATAAATAAATAAATAAATAAATAAATAAATAAACCTAAAGTGACAAACAGGCAGCGTGACTTCTGTTGATACTAAGAGATATCTTGTCACTTTACAACCATTTCTGGGTCAAACACATACTACTGATGAAATAATTTTCATAATATCACTATAATGTTTTCTAATGTTTGACATGTTTTGGAAGAGGGGGAAAAGATTTTCCTTACTACAAGTTTAATATGCATGCTAAAATTAGGCACCACTCTCACTTGTTGGTGAATACAGACATATGTTAGCGAAATAAAGCTTTTACTTGATACAGAATCAAAGGTGGGATAGTTCTCAAAAGGAGTTACAGTTTTTACACTTAGGATTCTATATCCTAACCCAGCCCCTCTCTGGAAATATGCAAGTGATACCATGCAGGTGAGGGCTCTAGACTATAAGTAAGTTTGTCAAGATTTCTGTCCTAATCAGGGCACAAGAAGCAATGATGTTCTATCCCCTGCCATTCTCCCAGGTCATATTCCAGAATGCCCACAGGTCTGCACTTCATGGACTTAACAGTTTTAATGTTCTGCTGAGTGCTGTAAATAACCCATGGAAGACTGAAGCAGGAGATTCAGGAAGTAGCAAGTTTTACTCAGTAGATGCAAAATGCTCAAGAGGACAAGTTATATTCAGGAAATGCTTGGGGGCTCTGAATGAAATGAAATGAAAACACAGAGCAGTGTAGCCTAGATAGATGTCACTCGGTAGCTGAATTGTTTGTGAACTGCCATAAAACTACTGTGATGCTTGGGTCTACAAAATTCCTTACAAAAATTATCAGGGCTAAAATAAACTGAATATGTGACACATATGTACCCATAAAATGAAGCCTCAAGGAAATCGTGTTATTTCATGTGTTCCTTCCAATAAATGAAAATGTCTGTATTATACAGAAGGTTGAGATATAGAGACCCCAAATATCATCTAAACATGTACATATAGTCTAGAGGTTATACAAACAAGAAAGTATATCAGACATATCATGATATTTCTGACAACATCCATTACCATCTCCTATTTTATTCTGAGATACTTGCTGCTTGTATTTGGTGGAATCATTAGGCAGGATAACTCCCAAGTCTGAAAACATAAATGAACAGATATTATAGATTGAGTATCCCTTAATCCAAATGTTTGGAACTAGAAGTGTTTCAAATTTTTCCAAATCTTGAAATATTTCACATGCAAAACGGAATATCTTGGGGATGAGATTAAAGTCTAAATACAAAATTCATTTATGTTTCATATACACTTTATACACATATAATAAAGACAATTTTATACAATTTTTTATGTGTACTGTGCATCTGCAATCTTCACCTGAGGTTAAGTGTGCAATTTTCTACTTGTGGTATTGTGTTAGTGCTCAAAAAGTTTCAGATTTTGGAGAAATTTGGATTCAGGATTTTTGTGTTACAGATGTTCAACCTGTATAGAGTTTATTGGTGATGTATTTCAATACTTTATGAAATAGTCTATGCTCCCGACTTTGTGAACTAATTGAATTTTCCTATTTCTTTATCCTTTGGGCAGCATGAGAAACACCTAGGCCATTCTTCTCATGCTCTTGCTTCATACTACTTATTGCATTGAATCTTTACTGTGTATCAGTTCTTCACCTTCAGGAAACAGTAAAAAACTTTGGAACAAGCCTTTTTCTTATGTATTGTTGTTTTCTAACATATACTATTTCTCTACAGGATGTTTCTTTCCCTCATTCCCTCCGAGATTTTCTGTATTGCATTGCCCAGCCCTCAGTTTGCTCTACCAGTTGCTCAAGCTGGGAAATTGCCATGGCTTCTTGACTTATTTATTATTGAAGGATACATCCCAACCTCCCCGACTGATTTCCTTAATTATGACCACATATTGGTGACTATGCCCTTCTTAAATTTAATCAGTAAAACTCTTCTAAGAGGGTTTCTTTTTCAAGCTAGCACTTTTTCTTAAACAGATTGGTTTTATGCTTTTCTTAAGACTTTAAGACTTACACTTTTCTCAATATCTGACTTACCTTTGCTTCCAACAGAGAATGTATTTCAATACAGGATGTTATCAAAATGTCTATCAGCCCAGAAGATTGGTTTCAGATAAAAAATAAAATTTCAAATACTTCAGCCTAGAATGTGAAACACATTTCTGCTCTATAAATCAATTTGGATGTATTAAGACGAAGTGTTAATTTGCTAGTTTATTTCTTTTATTTTTTTCAATTTTTTTTCTCTCTGACGACAAAATTCTGCAGATCTGAGCTTTTCCCTCTCAGCAGTTAGAGGCTCCCAAGTCCCTAGAAAAATGAATGCTTACATCTAAAAGCTCTGAAGACAAGAGGAACTGCCTCCTTCTAACGAGAAATGGAAAGAGATGCTGACAGCTATCCTCCATAACTTGTAGCGGCCTCGTTAGGTATTCCCACAGGCCAACCTACCACACTCCTGGATCAGATGCAACTGAAACATTTGCTCACCAATGAACCACATAAAAGGATAGACCCATCGAGTGCCTCAAGCAAAGTTTATCATGTAGCCAATGTGGGAAGCCTAGTCTTACTAGAAAACTTGTCTTGGTGAGATAGCTGAGAGAGCAATCTCAAGTTATGCATATCTTAGGGCTCTAAACATTTTAGGTAAAAGAAAATCTTCCAAACTACTCTTTTAATACCCTACCCACCTCGTTCTCAAAACTGAAGGGCATAAGCCCATTTTCTGGATCCCATAGCTCCCATTCTGGGTGACTGGAAATGGTCTAAATGCTGTAGATTGAAGAGGTCATTCAGGTGAAATTGACAGTATTCTCAGAATTTGACAATCTGTGGAGGCAAACTGAGAAGGACCCCACTGTTTGGGTTTTTTTCTTCCCGCCTCTCTCTCTTAAAATCCTCAATCCCCTTCTTGTCTCATCTCCTTTCTCACTCTAAGGATTTGATTTGGCAGAAAACTAAAATCCTTTGACTTTTCTGAAATTTGTTAACGGAGAAAGGCAGGAGTTGAAGGTAGAGAGGCACTAATGGGAGACGGGAACTTGGCAATTTTTTGTATGGCTCCAGGGTCTGTGCTAGTGTCTCACCACAGGGAGCTGGGGAAAGGAAAGGGTAGAGATGTCCACAGGCCCAAGGGAAGGGCTCCATGTCAGCCTTTTGTAGCTGTTTGCAGTGATTTACCTGGGTCCTAGGGCCACCTGTCCAGGCCTACTCATAGGTATTTTTCAGGATCCTCATGGGGTTGATTCTTTAATGCTAGCTTGCTTTGTCCCACTAGTTTATTTGCTTTTGGTGTACTTATAACAATATTAGCCTCCTTAGTTTCGTATCTAAAATGGGTTTTGTTTTGTAGTTGCTAAGTGATATCACCACACATTTTAAATCATCTGTGAGAGGTGAGCAGGATGGCACATGCCTGTAATCCCAGCACTCTTGGGAGGCTGAGGGAGGAGTATCACCATGAATTAGAGGCCAGCTTGAGCTACATAGTTAAACCATGTCTCAAAAAAATAAAAGTAAATCATCTATGAGTTCCTTTAATATGTTATAAGTCCCTAGACATAAAGATCTTTGGAATAAACCTTTGAGTAAAGCCAAGGCTTTCTGTACAACTTTTTTTTCTACTTTTTTGTCTATTGATGAAGGTTGGAGTAGCTGTGTGCCATGAACAAGGACTCCTGTCCTTCACATGAGCAACAGATTTCTGCATGACTAGTGGAGAAGGCTAGACTAATTATAGCAGAAAAAAAGGGCAGAGCTGTCTACACCTGCCCACACACACACCTTGAGCAGTTCATGATATCAGCCCAAATTCTTTCCATTTGCATGACTTAACAATGGCCTAATTTAAATAGAGGCTGGGGACTTAGCTCAGCGGCACAGCGCCTGCCTGGCAAGCACAAAGTCGTGAGTTCGATTCCGGGTACCAGAAAAACAACAAACAAACAAAAATAAACAAATTGATTGGTAACATAAGAATAAAGTTGTTTGGAGGACTTCTGCGAAAATGGTGAGTGGTACCAGTTCTACAAAATGCTCTGAAAGACATATTAGAGAGGGATAATGAAGACCACAAACACAAGAACACCAACAGAAAGAAGCTGCCAGGGCAGAGCAAGCAATTAAATGGAGCAAAAAGGCAAGGAACAAACAACAGGGAAACAACATGAAAATGAAAAACCAATATACATCAGTTATAACTATCAATATAACTGGTCTCAACTCACCAATCAAAAGAAACAGACTAGCAGAATGGATCAAGAAGCAAGATCCCACAATATGCTGCATTCAAGAAATATATCTAATCCCAAAAGAAATTTATAGACTAAAAGTCAAAGGATAGACAAAAATTCTCCCTGCCACAGGAACCCAGAAAAAAGCAGGGGTAGTTATTCTATTTGCAGGTAATGGAAGCTTTAAACCAAAACTGATGAAAAGAGATGAAGAAAGTCACTACATACCCATTAAGGGAAAACTCCAATAAGAAGAGATAATAACATAAATATTTATGTATCTAACACAGATTCGCCCAACTACATAAAACAAACATTGACTGACATGAAAAACCAAATAGGCACTAACACAGTTATAATGGGGGATCATAATACCTCACTCTCACAATCTGGTAGATCAACCAGACAAAAAAAATCAACAAAGAAATATCAGAATTATGCAAAGCCTGTGAACAAATGGACTTGGTAGATGTCTACAGAGTATTTCACCCAAAAACAGCAGAATACACATTCTTCTCAGATACACATGGAATGTTCTCCAAAACAGATCATATATTAGCTGACAAAACATGTTTAAGTAAATGTAGAGGAATTAAATCATACCAGGCATACTATATGACCATAGCACAATGACACTGGAAAACAAGAACAAAGGAAACCACAAAAACTGCTATAATACTTGGAAATTAAATAACACCCTTCTGAACAACCAATGGGTCACAAAAGAAATTAAAGATGAAGTTAAACAGTATATACAATTAAACAACAATGCTGATACAATATACCAAAAGGTATGGGATGCAATGAAAGCAGTCCTATGAGGGAAATATATAGCAAGGAACTCACACACTGGGAAAACAGAACAATCTCAAATAACTGGACTGAATATTGAACCTCAAACTTCTACAAAAAAAGAACAAATCAAATCCAAAGCTCATACAATGGAGGAAATTATAAATGCTAGAGCAGAAATTAATTCAATAGAAACTAAAATATCAATACAAAAAACAATGAATCAAAAAGTTGTTCTTTGAAAGAATAAATAAAATTGATAAACTAAAAAGAGCAAAAAAAAAATGCAAGCAATTCAGAATGAAAAGGGGTAAATCACAATGGATCCCACAGAAACCCAGGAGATCATCAATACCTACCATGAGAAACTATATTTTAATAAGATGGAAAAAAACAGAAGAAATGGGCAGGTTCCTGGACACAATTCAATTGCCAAGAATAAATCAAGAATCTATAAAAATCTAAATAACTTGATATCAGTCAATGAAATTGAGAATGTAATTAAAAATAGACCAACAAAGAAAAGCCCAGGCCCTGGTAAATTCACTGTTGAATTCTTCAAGAAATTTAGAGGAAAACTAATACCACTAATGCTGAAAATCTTTAAAGAAATTCAAAAAGAAGAAATACTTCCAAATCATTCCTGGAAGCAAGTATTACCCTATATTGTAGTTAGGATTTGCAAAGAAAACAATACAGAACTCAAAGAGTTTAGTACAGAAAAGTGCAATAAATCTGTCTATACACTAAAGAACAAAAGAATCCAGCTGAGATCTGGATCCCATGGCAATGTCCTTCATGAGTCCAGCTGAAGACAGAGCTCAAAACAATGCTCCCCACAGTCCAAGCTAGAGGACAAGAGTGCACAACAATGTCTCATACAGGCCTATTTCAAGGATCTGCCCTAAGGAGGTCTCAAAGTTAGTGGTGGAAGCTAGAAAACCTGTGCCAGCTAGCTGAGAGTTTGGCACTGGAGCCAGGAACCGATGCTCAAAGTAAGAACCAGAGCTCTCACAAAAAGTACCACAGCCATCCTCAGCAACAGCAAGGTCCCAAGCTCCTCCAACAGTGAGAACAGCTGAGTCCATATGAGGAAAGCCAGCATCACAATCTCCTCCAGGAGAACCAACAGCCCCAAAAGAACCAACAGCCCCCTAACAGCTTCTTTTTGTGTTGTTGGAAACAATCCTCAGATGGGCCTCCCACATCCAGCACCACCCTGGTTCAGTTACAAGTTGACCACCAGTTGTCAATCCACCACACCCTGATTGCAAAACCAGAGAAAAACCCAACCAAGAAAGAAAACTACAGGCCAATCTCCCTATTGTACATTGATGCAAAAATCCTTAATTAGATACTAACAAATAGAATGTAGCAAATCATCAAGAAGATTATACATCATGATTAAGTAGGATTCATTCCAGGGATGCAGGGATGGTTCAACATATGAAAATCAATAAATATAATACACCATATTAACAGAACAAAAGACAAAAATCACATCATCATCTCAATAGATGCAGAAAAAGCATTTGATGAAGTCCAGCACCCAGTCATGATAAAACCCTACCGAAAATTTGAATAGATGGTTTTTATCTCAATCTTATAAAACCATCTATGACAAACCAACAGCTAATAACCTATTAAATGATCAAAACCTGAACACTTTCACTCTAAAATCAGGAAAAAGACAAGGATGTCCTTTATCAACATTCCAATTCAATATAAGTCTGGAAACAGTAGCCAGAGCAATTAGACAAGAGCAAGAAATAAAAGGAATAATGATAGGAAAGGAAAAAGTGATTATTTGCAGATGACATGATATTCTACATAGAAGACACCAAAATTCCACCAAAAGACTTTTAGATTTAATATCCAAATTCAGAAGTGTCGTGGGATACAAAGTTAACACTCAAAAATCAATAACATTCCTGTATACAAACTAGAAACTCATGGAGAGAGAAATTAAGGAAAGCACACCGTTTACAATATCATCCAGAAAACTGAATTACTTAAGAATCAATCTAACAAAGGATGTAAAAGATTTGCACAGTGAAAATTACAGTACTCTAAAAGAAAGGAGATTGAAGAAGATATCAGAAAATGGAAAGATATCCGTTGCTCTTGGATAGAAAGACCCACCATAGTGAAAATGGCCATACCCCCAAAACTGCTATACAGATGTATTGCTTCCAATCAAAATATCATTACCATACATCACAGATCTAGGGAAAACATTCCTGAAGTTCATTTGGAACCTGAAAAGACCAATAGCAAAAGCAATTCTGGACAACACAGGCAAATCAGGTGGCATTATAATCCCAGACCTAAAATTATAGTACAAGGCTACTGTGATAAAATCAGCATGGTACTGGCAAAAAAAGCAAACCTGAAGATCAGTGGAACAGAACAGAAGATACAGACACAGCTACAGACACTCAGCCACACTTTCTTTGACAAAGGAGTTAAACACGTTCACTGGATGAAAGATCACCTCTTTACTAAGTAGTGTTGGAAAAACCAGCTTTCCACGTGCCAAAGACTAAAACAAGACCCATGTCTATCAACATGCGCTAAAATAAAGTCAAAATGGATCGAAGATCTAAATATTAAAATAGAAACACTAAATTTACTGGAAGAGAAAGTAGGCAGAAATCTCAAAAACATAGATGTAGGCAAAGACTTCATGAACAAAACACAGACCACAAGGGAAATAGTAAAAAGAATCAACAAATGGGAGCTCACCTTACTAAAAAGCTTTTGTACAACAAAAAAAATCACCAACAGAGTGAAAAGATAACCCACAGAGTGGGAAAAAATGGTAGCAGTTGTCCCTCAGATGAAGAATTTATATCTAAAATATATAAAGAATTGAAAAAACTCAGACCCCCCAAATTAAAAGACCAAATCCATAAATGTGCATCTGAGTTGAATACGCACTTCTCAGAGGAAGAAATACAAATGCAAATAAATACATGACAAATGTTTTAACATCATTGGTCATTCAAGAGATGTAAATTAAAATAACACTGAGATTCCATCTCAGCCCAGAAAGAATTGCTATTATCAAGAAATCAACCAATAAGAAATGCTGGAAGGGCTGTGGGGAAAAAGAAACTCTCTATGGGGAAAAGTAACTCTTCCCACTGTTGATGGGTGTGTAGACTGGTACAACCACTGTGGGAATCAGTGTGGAGACTCCTTAAAAACCTACGATTAGAAGTCTCATTCCGATTATAGCACATACACCTATAAAAAGAATCTAAATTTCACCTAAAAAGTAAAACCTAAGTTAATATATGTAAAAGATTTCTATATAACTCTGATGCTAGTTATTACTAACTTCTTGGTGGAGTAAATGCATCTATGTTCTGCAAGTGTGCAAACCCACTAGAATATAAAATTTAGGAGATGACCTTGACACATTGGTATCCTTAAACAAGACTGTTTATAATGGTAGACTTTTTGAGGTTTATGTTTATGTTATTGTTATGTAATTATATTATGTTAGTTAGAGGTACCTAAAAAATGTCACTCTAAAGATTAAAGGTTTGACATTACATACCCACAAAGTACATCTGTAACAAAGTACATTCTACTTAGACACTTTATTTTTTAAAAAGAAAAAAGGTAGGAAACAGATGAGAAATTACTTAGAGCATAATTAGGTATGTTATTTCATACTATAAGTTATCTCATATTACTACTATAAGTTATTTCATATTACTACTAAAAGTTATTTCATACTATTACTATGTTATTTCATACTGAAATTGGAATTTTAACATAATTTTAGAAATGGTGATGATTTAACTTCATACATAGATGCAGCTATAGAATGAAATGTAAATATTCTAGCTACTAAACTTTTTAAAACTTTGTGATATAAAGTGACTTTCTGTTATGTGCTTCAGACTTTATATTATCTGAAATGAGTCATCAAAGATCTTCACATCTACAAAATACAGCTCTATAGTATTTTAAAAACTGAATGGCCCAAGGGTCATAAAATACATAGATATCTTCATTCAGCATATTCTTTCACCATTGATAGAATTAAAAGTTTTACAAATAAGATTTCTTTAACAAACAAGAGTCTTTATGGTCTCCAATAGCACCTGCTATATTTAGGTAGACTCCTCAAAGCAAACAGAGGTTAATATTAAAGATAAAAGCTTTATGCCATACGTTTCTGACTTCTATCATTTTTTGAAACCACTATTCAGTCAATATTTTACTCTTAATATCTTGTTCCTCGTCATATAGCAAGGTTATAAAATAGAGTCCACTCATCACTGACTTAGCTAATGTCCTTTACTCCTTTCCAGAGTGTAGAACATGATTGTTCATCGAGCAACAAAACCCATCTTCCTTCATCTCCTTTAGATCAGTCAGGGTAAGACTCTGTCTCTGGCTAGAAAAGATCAATGCCACTCCCCAGCCTGAGCAGTTATAGGAAGATAGCCTCTCAGCCTTTCTGCGTCCCTTTACAATAAGGGATCGAGGTCTTGGGAGAGGAGGAATGAGGTAAGAAAAAAAGAAATAAGAGACAAAATGGAGACAAGAAAATCATAATAACAAATTTGTACTTTTAAGAAGATTGCAACTTCTGGGACTCAAGTTGAAATTCCCCAAGGCAACTATCTCATTCCCCTGGTTAAATTTGGGCTCCTTTCCTTCTATACCCATCACACCTGAAATTCTTCAGGAATACTGAGTCAGTTTAAATGAGACAGTTAAGATCAGGAGCCTAATCCTAAACTAAAGGAACAAGTTGAGAGAATCCAAAGAATGTTTAAATTACCTATCTTAGGAAAAAAAAAACCCTGGACTCGTATCTACAAAATTGGCTAGTGCCCGTCAGGGGAGGTGACCCCTTTTTCCCCCTCAGGAGAACCATCACTGCTCCCCATTTTGGGAGATAAATTGCCTCTCTCCTTGAAGGTCTGCATTCTATTTCTTTGAGTGTGTATTTTAAAATATTTGCCTAATAAAATCTTTCACATGCCTCTTACTGACTAGTTATGAAAATTCTTTTTCTGTGACAGGAATCAGCAAACCTTCAAATCTATCCTATGGGTAGTGTGAGAGAGAAGTCTTATCTCAGTTTCAGGAAACTTCTCAGACTCTGTCCTGCAGCAACTTGAGAAATTCATGCTGTTACAATCAGGGAACTTCCTTGAGTTGGTGTGCATATGTGTGGCCAGAACAACACAAATTCAGAACTTTACTAAAAAACATGGCTGCACCATAGTGTTTTCACTCAGAACATCAGGAGAAATTGTAGGACTGTTTTTTCTCCTTTCTCTTTCCTTATATCCTATAGCACTAGAATACTATTTCTAGTATTCCATGTGATATGTAGACACTATTGTTTCCAGTTATGGTTACGGCAGGGATATAGAAGTTTAAAGATGAAATAGCTAGAAGAATCATCATATTTGATTACTTACATAAGCATCAGTTGGGGCTGGGGATTTAGCTCAGTGGCAAAAGCGCCTGCCTGGCAAGTGCAAGGTCATGAGTTCGGTTCCCGGTACCGGAGAAAAACCAAAAAAAAAAAAAAAAAAAAAAAATTATCAGTTATTTAAAAAGGAATGATTATGGTAATTAAAACCTTCTGAGAGTCATGTGATGCCTTAAAGTTTGTGTCTTGACGTTTCAGTCAATACATCAGTTAGCATGTATTTTCCTGCAAATATATGCAGAGCATTTATCATACGCCTGGATGATTGTAACATTTATATCGAAGTAGTAAGGGCTAGGAAGGATGCAGTAAATGATGATAGCATTGACAGTAAGGCACTGACCAGAAGCTTGTCTTCTCTCAGAAGTTTGCCCTCATTTCTTAAATTTTCAAAATTTAATTTCTAGGATAATGAATAAAGCTAAATATAAACTGGTAGTTCGTGTAAAAGTATCATGCAATGAATGGAAAAGGAATATAAACATCAGATGGTGCTGAAATGGTAGTAAAAAAATCGCTAAAATCAATCATAATGAAAAACTCAAATTACTAGTTTATTTGCATAAGAAATATTTGCCATTAACTAAGGAAAATATTTTATGGGATCTTAATGTGTTTTCTCCAGCTTCCCAGTTTGCTCACTTATTTATCTATTTTTCTTTCTTTTTTGAGGGGCGGGTGCTGGGAATCAAACTCAGGACTTTGCGCTTGCCAGGCAGGTGTTGTGCCACTGAGCTCTATCCCCGGCCCTTTATTTTTGTAATAGTGTTTTCTTAGTTTCTCCTGCTTTATTCTCTGCTCTCTCTCTCTCTGGTTAGGTCTCTTCTCAGCAGATGTTCCCAGCACTCCTTTCTCATCTGTCTGGTAAGAGCACATCATTTCATCACAGAAGGTTTCAGATTTGAGCTGTATCCCCAAAACTTCTTTCCATGGATTGAAGTATTTTTAGCAATTAGAATTCCATACAACTGATAGCTTTTAAAAAAGAAAGATCATCCTTAAGATTATAGTGTTACTGTGAATTATGAAACAGATAGCAATTATTTAAGCATATCTTCTAGGAATCCAGCTACTAAAATATTTTTAAATGTAAAATGTTAAGTGTGCAACTTGTTTACCACTTGGGGATAATTTGCTATTGAATTTTTCTGTCAGGGTTCCCATAACCCATGGGCATTGAAGAATTTCTTTTCAAATACTACATATTCTCTAATTGCTTTTTTAAAAAAGTGTGAAGGTTGGAAGTATGCATAGTAAACTCTCATGAACTTACTATTCACAAGAATTTTTTGAGAAATTTATTCATAATATAGATACTTTTTGTTCTCACACAGATATTGTGATTCACCCAGGGGCTATGGAGATAACATTTTACGTAAGCATCTGTGTGATTCTAATACAGGGCCCCACCTTGAGAAATACTCACGTCATTAACAGGGTTGTAAGATCAAGACAAATATTACCTTTAATATTATACATTTTGATGCTGAAGTGAACTGCTGTGCATCAGTTTCTGACAGAAACTGAAAAATTCTGTGAAACTATAGTGCTGCTGTGGAGCCCATTAAGCAGAAGAAAGATTAGAGAGTTCAACTCCAGAAAGAAAAGAGTATGAGCAATGAACAACTTGACCCACTTACTTGTTAAAATTTAAGGACTGCGAGTATGTCCCACTAGGGAAGATACAAGGAAATGGTTTATGTCCTCAACACTAATAGTAAGAATAAAATACTGTACAGCACAGACTATTGGGAGGTAATTAGCAATATATATCATATTTCACAGTAAAAAATTTCATTTAAGCAGAAACTTGTATGAATATATGGAGGAATATATAAGAATATGGAATATTATGCTGCATTAATGAATGTACAATTGGACACACTGTCTATCAAGAGGAAAATTAATAACTCAGGAACATCTGTGTTTATGGAATAGTATGCAATTTTTATAGAAAACATGCAAGTTATTATGTATGAAACATAAAAATTAGGGCTAGGGATGCAGTTCAGTGTCACAAGCGCCTGTCTGGCAAGCACGAGGTCCTGAGTTCAGTTCCTAGTAGCAAAAAAAAAAAATTAATTTAGAGCCAGTTAATATAGGCTTATGCTATTTATAATAGAAGAATAAGTTATTAAACTCTTAATAGTTATATCTAGGAGAATAAAAGGGCTTGCAGTGGAAAAAAAAACTGTGAAAGAAGAATTCTTAAATTTTTTTTTCCATTTTTCTATAACCATACCATATTTATTGATTGTTTCTGGTTTAAAATAAAAGATGGTGGAATGAAATAAGTAACAAAGTCCAAAGACAGGCAAATTTTAAGATATAGAAAATTTTTCTAAGTTTTAGGAACTAAGAGATATTTGCTTATTGGAGTTTTTAATTTTTAGTTATTTTATTTATGTACTTATTTATTTATTTTTGGTACTGAGAATCAAACTCACAACCTCATACTTGCCAGGCAGGTGCTGTGCCCCTGAGCTACACCCCCAGCCCTAGAGGTTGTTTTTAAAAAGTATATTTCATGAACTTGCAAGGCTGGTATGCCATAGAAGCAAAGATATATGTATCAATAAGTAAGTAGAAGTATATCGATTTATCATTTTGTTTAGTGAATGGTTGATTAACCTTGCATTCTTACATCTGGTAATCTGAGCAATTTCATTGAAGATAACAATATGTAATATGACAACCACTGTTAATTCCTATCATCTTGTTTTGAAATCCTGTATCATTTTTATTGCTTTTGTATTGTTTTGTTTTTGTCTTGTTGTTATTTTGTTTTTTTTTTCTCTTTTTAAATAAAAATGAAGGCCTATATAACAATATACCATTATCAGAATGTACATTTTCCCTACAGAAACTATTGGTAAAATATTTGCCAGTGGCTATGTATATAGCAAGGGGAACTTCAACTATGAAAATATTATGCTTTATGGGGAATTCTTGGCCACCAGTTAAATGTCATGCCTTTCATTGTGGTTTTCTATTCACATAATGTTATTTATCCAATAATTACTCTAAAAGAATAGCTAAGTGTAGAAATTTTATTTCACAAAAAGCACTTGAAAATATATTTTAATCCAAATTCTTGCTTTAAAGAAATTCCACTGATTAAAAAAAGTATTTCAAAAGCATTAAGAAACTTACTATTTCAGAATTATATAATATGACTCAGTAAAACCTGGATTTAATGGTTTTACTATAACTTATACTAGTCCTAGTTAAAAATTTAATTTTAAATCATTACTCATTCTCAAGGTATAGCCAAGCTTGCATACTTATTATATATTCAGTTATAGTTTACATATTTTTCACATTCAGGATCAGAAATGCATACAGTTGTCTCTCAGTGTGCTTAATATTTCACTTCCTTTAACTTACTTGCATAACTGAATAAACATTTGTCAGACTATATTCTGACGTTTCCTGTAAATGAATATCCTGCAGTATTTCCATTGTCCAAGCCCCCAAGCCAATCACTAATAAAAGTAGGAGCAGTAAGTTGATATAACCCAAGGGAGGTTGACAAAATGGGCAATTCCCTCCTGATATCTACTTTCATTGGAAAGCAAACTCTACTTTATATCCATGAATGTTAGGTCAGAGATAGAAAAGGTTTGTACTGAGCAAGGAAGCCAGCATCACATTCCCCTTCCTAAAAAGTGGTTCTCAAACTTTGCAGCATGTTAGAATTATCCTGGGAATCTTTAAAAACTCTGAGTGCCTAAGATGCCCTCTATACCAATTACATCAGGATGTCTGTGGGTAGGACAAGAACACCAGTGTTTTTTAAGCAGGTGATCCAATAAATAGCAAAGATTTCAGAATCCATTTCTTAGAGAACATTAAAAGTTTTTAAAGCAGCAGCTGCCTCAGCAAATCAGAACGGCAAGTGAAGTTAGTATAAGCAACAGGGCCCGCTACAAAAAGCACAGACCTCACTGCGGATTAACAGGCAGTTGAGTTCAGTTTAAAAGAAAAGCAAATTGAATGCCCTAAATGAAGGACTAAAATCCTTCAGACTTTGACACCTGTGCCTTTCAATGGGAATTTTGAAATAATTAGAAGTTAGGCCACCTGTGTGTATTTTCCCACCTCAAATAAGATCAAAGTTCAATTATTTAGAGACTAGAGTTCAAGGAATTAGAGATCAGCTTAAGCAGGTGATTTCCTGAAATTTTTTTCTTTCGTCTCTGCTTAACTTTCTACACATTCTGTACCTTCTACAACAAACAGGGTCACCTAGCACTCACTGCACAAGGAAAGAATACACACTTGCTTGTTCAGTAAAAAAAAGAAAAAAAAAAAGACAGATGAAGGGCTTTATGACCACAGTAGATTTCTAAATATATGCCATTAGAACACTGCTTGTAGCCATTTTTAAGACCATCAAGCAGTGACAGTGAACCTTTTAGAGCTTTCACTGATACAAACAGGCCACCCATAGGTTTGCTACCACTGCCATAAACCCTTTGGAAATTCAAAACCTCTTAACCATTTTTTGGGCACAGAAACCACTGCTTGTATTTTGGGAGTTATTTATTTTGTTGAGAAAGGCTCTTTTTCTGTAGTTCAGGCTGGCCTTGAACCCACCATATAGCCTAGCTGGCCTCAGCAGTCCTCCTGCCTCAGCCTCCCAAGTGCTGAGATTACAGGTATGTGCCACCACTCCCAACTTGAAAGCACTGAATTTCAATTGCATTGTATACTCTGAAAATTTTGGAAATCACCACACAGTGGCATTAATTGTAGTGTTAATGTATGTCTGCCCTCTTGGACCATAATTTTTTCTGTTATCAGATCATTGAACTGCTACTTCGTTAGAACTTGCTATGAAGTCTCTTCAGCTAATAAATTACATGTGAAATATTTCATATCTCCTATTTTAACTAACACAGAGTTGTCATTCATCCTGTTCACTGCACAGGAAGTAAAAACATGAGAGATTTTTTTAAAATCTATATATTGTTCTTATTCCCTTTCACCTTTCCAGCCTTGAGTCTTGGCACACAGGTTATGGGAAATTCCCACTTTAAAATAAATCCCGGGCATTTGCATTCCTAGTTGCATTCCTTTGTTAAGAAAATCCAGGTCTAAATTCCAGTTTTAGGGTCATCGTGGCGCTTCACAAATCCAAGAGGAAGGCAAAGAGGTGTACATGGCTACTGCTTTGAGGAAGACAGAAACCAATGACAGCAGCTGCCCAACTTGCCTCGTTAGAATAACCTATCAGTCATTTAGAAATTCCAACGCTTAGGCCACACCTCCAATCAATCAGCCAATCACATTCTGGGTGGAAAACCACAGGCATCTGAAGTTTTTGAAGCTCCCAACTGATCCCAGTGTGAAGGCAAGTTGGGAAACCACTGAATGACTAAAGGTATCCCCTGAACATGTTTTAATTTACCTCAGCCCATTGAATGAATTTAAACCCAGCAATTAAAATGTTCTATCTTTAGAAAAGGTAGAATCTCTATGAGGGAAAAGAAGTATGCACGGTCAAATTACAGGATCAAATGAGGGCAGATGGGGATCCGTAGTCATTTTATCTCCATGAATATAAATTATTGTTGAGTGTAAAATTTCTTTACCATGTAAATCAGAATAAGGTGAGCCATTCATCAATGTTTTCTCAAAGCCATCTAAATACAAGACAAACAGCAAAATACTTGGTATTATTTTATATCAGAAGAAAATTCTTTAAAAAAAACTTTTCAATGCTTTGTCTAATTCTTGACTTAAGATTATATTTCTGCAATATCATCTAAATACAGAGTGAGAAAAAATAAGTAGAAGTATTTTAATCTATTTTTATTTAATTATGAGTAAAGTACATATGCAAAAAGTTAAGACATAGTTTATTATTCTGTTTCTATTGAAGAAAATTAATTATATACTCACTAACCCTTTTCATGTGTTTGAGAGCATGGTGAGCGGCACAGGTGTGAACTCACTCAAGGAAGCAGCATGGGAGTTCACGGATTCATTTGCATATCGTTACTGAGCAACCGCTGCAGAGTGAGCCCAAACTTGGGTGCGGTGAATAAAAACAAAATGAACTAGATCCTTGTACTAATGATAATTGAAGTTTGATAAGTAGGACAGCCATTTAAGAATTATAAAAATAGTTTATTAGCATTTGAGTAACAGCTCAATTTAAAAGCATTTACAAAAGCGCATAGACACTTAATTTAGTCTGTGCCAAAACAGCAAGTCGGTGTCGACTTTCCTTACAAAGATAAGGTGAAGATTCATGAGAGAAAAACTGTAGTAACTACTGCTGAGTAGCTAGCTCATTTGCATTCAGTCTCTCCCATCGCAACTCTGAGATTTAGTAAAATGGGTGTTCTCTAAGAAGGATCCGCAAATATAAAGAATAAATCTAATACCCCAAATATTAGTTAACATTTTTATTGTTATTGACATAAGTGGTCTTAGAGACCATCAGCATTCAGATTTCAATCATCATTTGGTTATTCTTAGCGGTGTGATATTAGAGACATCGTTATCCTTGTGTACCCCCTCGTCTCATTGCCTTATTAATGGAGTGTACATTCATTCACGCTTCCTACGACTGTTTTAAGACTCACGGGAAATTATACATTACGTAAGCTCAAGCACTGGTACACTCTAAGTCTTCAACCAGTAATTTATTTCTCTTCACATAGCCCCTGTTAGGCCGTTCTGTTAGGATAAAATCATTTTGATTAACAGCTATGTAGCAGTGGGTTCTAAAATTAGATGCAAAATCCAGTCAGAGGGCAAGCTTTAAAAATATGGATGCATAGATCCGTTCGCAAGAAATCTGATTCAGTAGATTTTGGAAAATACCTAGCTATCTGGAGTTTGAAGTTTTCCAGGTGTTACAAATGATGAGCTCAATTTGGGAACCGCTTCTGCGTGAAAGCTATAAAATAATCATCCCTTTTGAAATGGAATCAGAAACACAGATGGAAACACCTTGCGTCTTTCAAATCCTAAACTGACGTGGAAAATCCCTTCTTGATGGCACAACACCACCGCAGTGTACTGAGAGCGGCCGGAATCAGCTCACGGTCTGAAGCAGCTCTCCCCAAGGGCACGCTGACAGCTCACACACGTTGGAATCTGCACACAGTTGCTGAAGAACATCCGCTTAGGAAATAGTCCTCTCTTTGCGGTAGACACCATCCTGAGACCTACAGCTGTGCAAAAGTTCAAGCTTACCTCCAAGTTATACCTCAGAGCTGTGATTTCCTCAGCAGTTTTGCGCTCTATAGAAACAATCATGTAAGAAACATTGAATTTAGGTATATGTCTCTCGCGAGTTCCTGATATTTTTAGTACTTTAAAATGAATCCGTGGTATAATTATACCAGATTTTCTTCTTCTTCTGGAAGTTGAAACCACTCAGCCCTCATTTGTTAATAAATAGCAAATGGTAACCATAAATGCAGTTGCCCCTGCACAAGGTATAATTTGAAGGTTGGACTTAAAGGAGAAGCAACTATAATCAGTATACAAAAACAACTTTTATAAAACACAGTAGACACTGTGTATAGGTGACTTGGTAGCTGGTCTTAAATGCATAGATTTATCATAATGTAGTTTTCAAAGTAATATTAGCATGCAGAAAGCATTGTTCTAGATGAAAGACAGCATAACCTATGATTATTTTGTGAAATATTTGTAATTTATTAATTTTTCTCTTTAATCAAGAAAAAGGGTATAGTATTGTTAACTTTAAAAGTTTACTTTTACAGTGCTATTAATTTAATCTTTTACTCTTTTTATTTCCTTGAAACCTATAAGAAAGTCCACGTAGTACACTATCTTTTCAAATACACTTGTCACTGAATTTTATGAAAAAAAGTTTCCCAATTCAGAAACTTGAATTTCTTTAGGGAAACTTGAATAGCTTTGGAGGAATTAGTAACTGAATGGTCTCAGGTATATGCTGCCTTTTTTCAAGTTGTCAGATAAAATTTTAACTTAATTTCAATGTAAACTATTATGTACCTTAAAGGATACAGAAAATTTTAGATGATTGAATACTTATTGGTGGTACTTACTAAGAGGTTAGACTTTGAGAAGATGATCCCGGTTTTATTACTTAGTAGCTAACTGGCTTTATGGAAACACCTAAACTATTTATTTGCCTTGGATTCCTCATCTATAAAATGGAAGTAATAAACGTACATATCTTACAGAGTTCTTAAGATTATAACACGTAAATATACATGAAACACTTCAAATAGTCTCTGCTACCTAAAACATGATCAGAGAGTTGTACTCATCATTATTTCCTGCCAATTGCATCTCTTAGTTGGAAGGAGGTTTTATTTACAAAAGTCCCAGAATATAAAAAGGCAAGTAAAAATATTCGTTGAGTTCCTGCTGTGTCAAATACAATGGCACGGATCTTCACATTCTCACATAGAACAAAATGGGTTCCTTACAGGAAGAGAGGTTATCAGCAGCAAGGAGAAAGTTGCTGAATGAAATGTTATTATGAGGGGAAAACCTTGCCAATTTCTCAGTTTTGCTCAAAATGGACCCCAGCCTTAGCAACTTGGAACTCCTTGCTTGTTTGTTTGTTTTAAACATTTTCTGTAATTGGCCACATAAGTGTCAGGACATTAGTGCCTGGTACCACTTGATCACCAAGATAATAGAAATAGTGATCAAACTGAAATGTGCAGCACTCCCAGAATAAATAATTTCCATCTTTTTCCTTGTCTCTAGCTTTCTGTTCATATTAACTATGAAATTTAATCTTCCAGCAAGCAAGATTACAAACCAAGCTGACTGAGAGTTTTGACTATGCTGACAGGAAGAGAATGGTGAGATTTTTATCACAAACAAAGATATCTGAACTGAAGGCCGTATCCTGTTAAGTGATTTATGTATTTCTGTGACTTATGTACCTCATTAGTCAGTTCAGAGAATCATAGGGCCATTGACAAATATGGAGCCCAGATAAGAAGAAAAAATTAGTCTATTATATCAAAATTGTGATTTTTTTTTCTTTTGCTTACATCCTGCTCCTTTTATTTGGGTATTTTAAATATTTGTTGCAGTAGGTTCTGTTTTGTTGTAATTCAATGAAATTGGCACAACTACTTCTATTGTAATTTGTTAATTTATTCTTCCCTTCAGCAAATGCCTGTGACAGGGCTTCCCCGTTTCAGTTCTCTCAGTCAGTTCTTGAGAGGAAAAGAATCTCTTCAGTAAATGAAGGACCTTTTCCTTTTCCATAGCTTTGGGGAAATTAGTAAAGATTTAATGTCTTGGGGGCTGGGGATTTAGCTCAGCGGCAAAAAGCGCCTGCCTGGCAAGCTCAAGGTTGTGAGTTCGATTCCTGGTACCGGAGAAAAACCAAAAAAAAAAAAAAAAAAAAGATTTAATGTCTTAGTCACTTTGTCATGTGACACATTACCCAACACCCACAGTTTAAAGGAGGAAAGATTTATTTTGGTTCACATTTTTTAGTCCATAGTCCACAGGCTCCATGGTAAGAAGGCGTGGCAGAGGGACATAGAGGAGGAAAAGCTGCGCATGTCATGGCAGTTAGGAAGCACAGAGTTCAGCGAGGAAACAGGAAGTGAGCTATACACTTCCGGATCAGCACATAGTGACCAGCCTCTTTCAAACAGACCCCTGTCTCCTCACAGCAGGTCAGCTCTAATATCCCCATAATCCAATCACCTTGAAAGACATGATGTTTTGGGGGCCATTTTAGATCTACATTATAAATAATTCAGTACCAACTGCAATTTTTCTAATCGGAATGAGACATATCCACATATCTACTTGATTTAAAAGAAAGATTGACACAAGTCCTAGTTCTAGTCCTACCTGTAGTATAAATCATAATAATGTCTTGCCTGATTGTAATAGAAAAATGAAAAAGGATTAAAAGAGATTAAGTAGTTCTAATAATCCTACTACCAGATAGGCCATCTAAAATTAGATATTTGATATTCTTTGATGTTCCTATAAGTAATTCAATTCATTCTGTGCATGCTCTATAACAGGTTTTTTATACATTTACACCTAGAATTCTGAACATTTCTGAATACCATTTTAATGATTGCAGAATATTTTAATAACATAACATAAATCATATTTACATGTCTATCTTGTTGACATGTAATTCATATACTATTTTTGCAATTATAATACCATTGCAGATGGATTTTTTGTATATCCTTGTTCTTTAAACATACTTCTGGAACTAAAATTATTGCATCAAAGATGTTTTACATATTAAACACCTTCCAAATTGGCTTTCTAAAAAGAAATTCTACTAGTATTGTTTGAGAATGCTACAAGATTTGTACCTACGACAAAATTAGGTACTATCATCAATAACTAGGTAATTTTTTTAACATTTAAGATTTGTCACTAGGTAATTTGTTTTAATATTAAGATTTTTACAGACAAAATACACATTTTGCACAGTCAGACACGTTGTTATTTGCTTTTGTCTTAGTAGAAAAGTACATATTTGTATTTCAAGATGACATTTACAACTTATCCTGATATGACAGCAACCTCACCGTGACAAATCTGGCTAAAGGAAGCACTTCCTGCAAGATAAGACATCTATTTTAGACTTATATTCTTTCTAGAATTCCTGACACATGAAATAGCCCAAATCAGCAGTTACTACCCTCACAACAGAGCCTTGGGCTGCCACCCACAAGTGGAACAGGTGATGGACATTTTAGCATTTCCCTTGTTCTTCCGTTTCTATAATGCATACACAATAATTCCTGCAACATCACGATTCCAATGGGGATGAATGCTGTCTATTTAGCTTTTCAGGTAAGTTTGGATCTCTGATTTTCAGCGTACAAAGAAAATGAAATGTTTATGTCAGCTGACATAGACAATCTTCTAAAAATTGTCAAAAGCCCTCACAATCCAACTACCTTCTCTGATTAATATTAATTTAAATTCCAGAGTGTCACAGAGATGTAAAGGGCTTCAGAAGAGGATTCTTTATAAAAGAAATTTTTGCTTATGAGGAGAAAGTTGTCAAATATTGCAAAATATAATTTGGAATTATGCTCAGCTATGTTTAATGTTTTCTGCCAACTTTGCTTTTTACTATAGAGTCTGTTTAGTAGTTTATAATAACTGAGGGTTAGTTCCCCCTGCTCTCCAAAGATAACTTCATATTTAGGGGCCAGGGTGTACTGTGGGGCACATGAAGCTCTTGATTCAATCCCCAGCATGAAAAAAAGATAATTTTACATTTAATAGTATTTATGGCCTATTCAATATTATTTTAATTAATAAACTTTGGCCAAAAAAACACACCTTGTCATAATTTGTGACACTGTGTATTAATTACCTTGGTCAAAACCAGAATTGTCCCATATATTACTTCCTTAATCTCAACCCTTGTAAGTATGGAAGTGATGTTGCCCTTATTTTATAATCCTTTTGACAAAACAAAAGCAACTATGGGTTATGAAGACAGTTTTGTGATTGTTTCAAAACAAAATACGTCTCAAGTTTTCTTTTCTCGAATCTGTTGCCACCTAATACATAACTGCTGCTGAAGAGTGCTTTTCTGTTTTGCTTAGGCAGCAACATTTATCATCAAAGATCAAAAAAGTCTTCCTTTGAGATACCCTACATTCTTGCTAAAGTGGATTATTACTTTTTGCCTTACTAAGTGTCCATTTTTAAAGCTTTTACAGCTCTGGAATTTTGCTGACATTGCTCTGTTTCCAGTATCTTTCCCTTTCTTTTCTACTTTGCAAATGACTTCTCATCATTCAGAAATGTGACACCTGTCCCTATGCAAGCCTTTCTGTAGAAATTCTGTAGCTCCTGTGAATGCTATACTGGATTTGATCAACTATGTTCATATACAGTATCAGGAATGGGGTAACCAAGCTTGCCAACCAGACCAGAGATGAACCCTTATAAAAGCTGGGCCAGTAAGAACCTTGGACAGGAATTTGGAATCTCTGAAAGGCTATGCCACTCTCTAAGTATTGGTGAGTTGAATGGCTATTTTTAATGGGGACAGATATTTTTCATCATGACAAACCATATAGCACCACGAGTGAATTACAGTGGAGCAGAAATAATAAGCAACCTAATGAAGTCAGTCTGCACAATATCTTCTGTAATAATTTTTATGAGAAGTTTCATTTCAGTCTCTGTTTTGTGCTCTTTTTGTACCTTAAATACTTGTACATTAAAGAAAATTTATGCTAATTATTTTGATGTTAAAATAATTATTAAATAAAATTAGAAATGTTCGTTGTACTCTTTTCTTCTTTGGGCAAAGTGAATATTGAAATTTTTGCTTAATCTGAAATCTGCTGATTGAAAGGAGGATAGAGATATACTTTGTGGTGAATTGACAACTGGTAGTCAACTTGCAATACCCAGCTGAATTTAATGAGCATGGTGCTGGGTGTGGGAATGCCCACCTGGGGACTGTTGCCAGCATCATAAGAGGTAGAATTGGAGAAGAAGAAAAAAGGTTGTTGAGAGCTGGTAGAAGTTGTTGGGAGCAGAGAGAAGCTGTAAGGAGCTTTTATTGTCTCGGAGGAGCTTGTCATGCTGGCTTTCCTGATGAACTTGGCTGTTTTCATCCTCCAAGGAGCTCAGGACCTTGTTGTCACTGAGAATGGCTTTGGTTCACTTTGGGGGAGCTCTGGGCCTCACTTTGAGCATCCCTTCCATGCTCTGGAGGGAAAGATGGTGCACTATTCAGTCTCCTGGAGAAGCTTGTTGCATGGCTTTCCTGATGGGAACTTGGCTGTCCTAATCATCTGAGGAGCTCAGGACCTCACTGTTGCTGAGGAACTTTTCAGGGGAGCTCTGGTTCTTACTTTGAGCATCACTTCCTGGCTCCAGTGCAGATCCCTCAGGCTGCTAGCACAGATCCTTCATCCCACTGTCACAGACTTTCTAGATTCCACCACTGACCTTTGGGCCTTCCCAGGACAGATCCATGAAACAGGCCTGCATGAGATGTTGTCATGGGGCTAGGCCTCCAGCTGGACTCTTGGGAGGCATTGTTAAGGGCTCTAGGTCTTCAGCTGGACTCATGTGGGACATTATAATAGGATCCAGGCCCTCAGCTGGATTCTTGGTCTATAGTGTGTGGACAGATATCCTGCGCTCTCTTGTCTATGATTCTTTGGGTGACTATTATAAATAATCTTATAAAATATGTGTCCTGTATTATGTAGTTTCCTCTTGCAATATCCCCCAGACTATAACATACTTCCAAATGGTTTCTTTTCCTTGAAATAAAAGCACCTTGAGAAAATTGTAGTTCAAATACTATCACCTTTCTGAGTAGCTACAGACTAGTACAATCATTAATATGTGGTCAGGTTTAGTACACTATAACAATATATACATTTTATTATCCAATAGTGAGACCTAAAATTACTGCCTACTATGGGCTAGACATAATGGTAAACATTATTCTCATACTTACATTCTATATTCTCACACTTACAATACTCTATATTCTCTCCACATTATCAATAAGGTTATATTCTTTGCCCATCATGCAGATGGAGCTTGAGGAGACTGTGATTCCACTCCAAATCAATCTGATTCCAAAGACTGTATCTAATTACTCTACTGAACCAATTTCAAGCACTAATATTTGTTTATTGTCTACCTTGGCAAGTAGCGAGTACCTTAATGGGAGAAACCAACCCTGTAGACATGTTTTTTAAATGACAGCATAGTGCTCTCTGAGCTGATTAATGTCAATAAATATATATTGAGGTAAAAGTTCCTAGCATTACCTAGATTGTAGTCCTAGATTATTAAAGTGACTATTTCTAAACAATTCTAATGTGCCAAACATCTAAAGACCCACATAAGGGTACATATTTGTATAATATCTGATGTTCTAGGTATTTTCTGTATTTTTAATGTAAAGGTAATACATTTTATAAATTTGATGTTATGCTCAGAGTAGTGTTTTAGAAGACATAGAAATTATAATAATAAACTAAATGGAAGACATTTTATTAGCCAAATAGTATTTTGTCTATTTTCCTTTAAGATTCTAAAAGAAAGTTGACAACATGAAAAAGTTAGATAATGCAGCCAACTTTAAAATTAAAGAAAATTTAATGACCTTTTTTTCCACAAGCAGAAGTGAGTGCTCATAGTGCTAAGAAATTAGAAATATTAAAGCTCAATTATAAATGTATAATTACATTACTAACTTTGTGAATGAATTAGTGAAATTTGATTTACTGTAGGGAAATCCACAAATGTTTTGACTGACTAAAATATTAGTAATCATATTTTGATTATTACTTTTAAACACTATATCCTACCTTCACTGCTATCAATAAATTAAATAGTTAAAATATTAAGCTGTGCAAGCAACACATGAAAAGGGGTGAGGGATTTAAATTTTTTTGTTGTTTGGTAATTGTTTTAAAATTGAAGTAATCAGAGCAAATCACCTTCAAATGAGTGTCACGATTACTGTTTACTATAAATTTGTTAGGATAAGCCTGTAGTTCCCTTTTTCTCCCTTGAGAAAACAAAGACACTTATTATCACTAGATTAGTGATAAACAGACATCAAGATATTTTTCCTAAGCCGGGCCTTATGGGCAGCTAGAGAAATCATATAGCTACACATATATGAGGACAGGAACACAATAATTTTGTACCCATGGCACAGATTTGTTAGAGTAAAACCTCTGGAAACAATGTAATTATCCATGACTGCTTAAATACATTAGAATATAATGATATTAACATATTACACACAATGTCATTATTAAAAGCAGTGTCACCTCTTTATTATGCAGGAAGTTCTTCAAGATTCTCAAAAGTAGAGACTCAGGTGAAGGGCAGGTGTAGAGCATGTTAAAATGATAAAATACTTCATGAAATGTTCTTATGTGGATGAATTTTCTTTTGTAATACTGCAAATCACCAACACAAAATATTTTATGCAGCCGTTATCTACAGTTCTGCATATCTTTCAGTTCTTCATTTCTTCAATGATTCTGAGTTGTATTTTATCTGACTGTGTTCTTCCAGCCTTCTAGCTAGTAAAACATCTTGGTTTTGATCTATTTTCTCACTGCATGAAGGTACAGTTTGTTTTTTCTGGAAATCTCTCCCTCAGTTCTTGGTTACATGGGAAGGAGACCTATCCCCACTCTCTTAATCTTGCTCTCTCCCTCCCTGTGCTGAAAGGGGCAGTAGGTAGGACTAGACCTCTGTCCACAGACAGGGAAGGGCAGAGATGAGGTCTCTGGCTACAGTAGGTTCTGGTAGAAAGGAAGGGATCCAATAACCAAGGCCCTTCAAGCATTTGCTCCTTTCCCTTCTTAAACAGAAGGCCCTTCCTTCTTCTTTCCATGAAAGGGTTTCCTGTCTCCTTTCCTCTATTGTACTTTATTGGAGAAGGCAGGCTTTAGAATTGGCCTTTTTGGCACTTCAGAAAGCAAACACATGTAGAAAAAGAAAGTTTCTCCTGTGAGGAAGCTGAAACTTCCAGACAAAAGGAATGTACTCACAGACATCCTGCCAGGTTCCCACTTAGTGAAGAGCCAACTGAAGCCTGTGTTCTGTTGGCTGGGTCCCTAGACACTAAGCCACTTCCGGGAACACAAAAACAACAACATTCTAGGACATCTGTGCTATTTAAGGAAACATTTGGACAATTAATCACTTACTACTATCCTGTGAATGGCTTGAACCCACTGTTTTGTGGTTTTCATGTAGGTTTTTAGAATACTGCAGCAAAAGTATAAATTGGGAAGGTGATTTCCCCCTTTCTGAGTATAAATATCAAATCTGGCAGGTAAACATGCAAAGATGGTTTAGACTTCATGGTATCACTTCTTGGCCTTTTGGCTAAGATCAAGTGTAGACTTCATGGCAGTGAGCTTGCTTTAAGACAGTATATTCCGGGGCTGGGGATTTAGCTCAGTGGCAAAAGCGCCTGCCTGGCAAGCGCAAGGTCGTGAGTTCGGTTCCCAGTACCGGAGAAAAACCAAAAAAAAAAAAAAAAACAAAACAAAAAAAAAGACAGTATATTCCTATCCTTATTTTAGTTACTTATATAATTACTCAGCTCATTTAGCAAGAGTGGGATATGTGAGATTTTAAGATTATTACTTAATAATTATTTTCAAATTAAAGATAATAAAATAAGTCTTCCTTATATGCAGGGGTATTAAGATATTTCAAATTAATTTTTTTCATACACAATTGGCATTTGTTTGTTAACTGTATTTCCATATGTATTTCCTGCCAACCACCAAGTATTTGGTACTACTTTTAGGAACATTTCCTTTCTTGTCTAATAGGTATTGACCATTTAGGTAATATTAATGTACCAGAAACTATTTTTGAATGTAGCAGCGTAAGATTCAACCTGATACTAGCACAATCATTTCAGTTATCAATAGACAACACATTTCCTTTAAATTTATTCAGTATCATCTTACATTTAGATAATATATTTTATCTGACCATCATTAAACATGTCATATTTGTTTTTCTAAACACACACACACACACACACACACCTTTTCTAAGAACACAGACCCAAATTATCAGTGATTGTAACACTTCATGATATTAAAAGTTCAATTTTGTTTCAAGGACTGTCATAGCATGGAGTGAAATATGTAAACACTGCGATAAGGCTAGCTAATTCAGGAAAAAAAGCTAGGATTTTCATGTTAAGTTTTAGATGCCTATCACTTATTTATCCAAGAGTTTTTTATGTTCTAGACTCTAGAATTAAAACAAGAAAGAGCTAGGTATTTAGAAACTGTAAGCTAAAGTTATTTATTTCAGGTCAACAGGAATATTTATTAGTCAAGGTAACAATCAATGTGCACAAAATTTACATAAAAAGAAGAACAACAGGCAATGCAGCACCTTTAGAAAAATAATTAAAAGTTTTGTTGCATTTACAGGTAAGTGCCACACTGAGAATTTACAACAACACAGTAATTTACTGCAACCACAGGGGCGTTCCATAAAGAAACAGAGCTCTCACACTCCACGTTTTCAGAAGGTATTATTGGAATGCTTAACTATAGTCACAAAATGTGTACATCCCTTAGGATTGAACTGGCAAGTCATAAAAGATTTCCATAGCATATATTATATAAATGGAGTCCACTTCATCTGGACAGCCGGTTTAGTGCCGTTGGCAGGTGTGAAGCCTAGAAGAATTACTGGCTTGATGGTGATCTTTCTGTATCCGGCAAGACAGCCCTTCTCCGCAGTAACAGCGCTGGAATATCTCTAGACCATGGGAGCCTTTTCTCCTGTGTTTGGTGCATACTTGACCTTCTTTGAGGACAGGTTTACAGATCTTGGACCAGAAGTGTCTAGCACAGCACAACCCTGTGGCACAGTCTGATGACCGAAGACAGACAGAACCTTCTTGTCCTATGAAGGAGATGGTAAGAAAAGCAGAGTTACAGTACTGATACACCTTCACCATTTCGTTCAGACAACACAAAAGCCATTTCTGATATGCTAAAAATGAAGAATGGATATGGAGGTGCTTTGATCTACCTTTGGTGTGATAGATTTTTGAAGACAGCGTGGTTCTTCTGGAGTACCCATCCAGGGTGCCGTGATCATTACCAAAGCTTTCGATGATGGTTTCCTCGATTTCCCCTCTGTGGAAATGACTGTGATCGGAAGGCATACAAATTCCTAAGGAAGCAGGAAACAGCAATTAATCCCAGGGTTGTGTTATGTTACGGCTAACAGCCAGCCAGGAAAGAAGTCTGTTATGCCCACACCAACCTGAGACAGTGTACTGCAGTGACTTTCTTTTAAAACTGTGCCAAACTCCCTTCCTAGTACTTATCAATGTAAAACTCCCCAAATGGACAGAAGTATCAGTGACCGTACAAACAACACCGTATAATCACACGCAACACCCCAGTACAACCCTTTAAAATACCTGCCCTATAACTGTAATAGTGGCAGTGAAAATACTGCCCATTTTAATAACAAAATAAGGTAAGAAAGAGAAAACCAGCCACTTAAAATTACTTCTTAAAAATAAAACTTCTCTATGGGTACAAAATTAAACAAATCCACTTCCAGCTGCCTGGAAGGTTAAATCTCACCCACCAGTTACTTCACTGTATAATTTCTATATTACAGAGACTGAGTTAATTCATCCTAGAGTACTGACTGCTCTGTCCTAAAGAGGGTAGCCACCCTGGAAGTTTATTTCTGGAGACCTCTTTGGCTGTCTGAGTACCTCTTTGGGAAGTCAAATTTTTGTGGATCTGTGGTTGGGCGGAGGAACAGTTATTTTGGCAGAGGGTGGAGGGAGGAGGAAAGATGGCGACAGGGTGCTAGGGTACCGAGACCTCCCTCACAAACGGCCAGCACGGATAAATCACCCCATCGCCTGGGTGGTAAGCTCTGACATCCAGGGACAGCGAATGAAAGGCCAGCCTAGCAAAGCCACGCGAGGCACTTTAAAAGCAGATGGAGTGGGTACCAAGATGCCCGCTTCCCAGGTCTCTGATTCAGGATGACCCCACTGCCCTCCCCCGCCCGCTGTCTCAGCCGAACCTGGGGTCCCCGTAGACAAACTTTTACGAAAGGGTCCGCTCTGAAGTAAACCACTGCGGGCGCGGAGGAAGAGCAGCAGCTCCCGACGCGGAACCTTCATCCCTCAGACCAAACGCTGGGAGCCGCGCCCCCGCCGCGCGGCCGTCCAGGTGCAGGTGGCGCCCGGGATGCGCTGCCGGCGGGGCTCGGAGCCGCGGCCGGCGGGGGCGGGGATCGGGCGGGACTCACCGTTCTTGCAGTAGTTCCCGGGGCAGCACATGGCGTGGCGCAGGCAGCGTTTGCGGCGCTTCCTGCAGGCGAGGCAGATCTGCGCGCCGGCGCCCCCCGCGCGGGCCGCGGCGGAGCAGTACTCGTCGGGGCCGCACTCCTCGTCCTCGGCGCACGGGAAGGGCTGCGGGACGGCGGGGCGTGAGCCCGGCCA
>NW_004955425.1:7353701-7354886 GCF_000276665.1 Chinchilla lanigera | reverse complement strand
CCAGCGCGGGTCCCAGCCCGGCGCGGTCCCAGCCCGAGTCCGACTGCAGGGCGCCCGCAGCTCTGCGCCCCGCCGCCGCCCGGCTGCCTTTATACGGCGGCGGCGTCCCGGCCCCGGGGAGACAACAAAGCGGGGATGGGATTTCAAAGCGCGGGGAGGGGCCGGCGGTGCGCGGGGCGGGAGGGGGCTCGGCTCCCGCCCCTCCCGCGGGCCACCTTCGAGGGACCGTGCTGGCGGCGGGACCGGCCGTCCTGCGCTAGGCGGGGAATTACTTGCATCTGAAACCCTTTCCGCAGCCCAGCGGTGATACTCACTGCAAAGTCCTTTCCCTCTCCCCTCCCCTAAGCCAGTATTAGTTTATTGTGTACGCGAACAATATTCAGTTTAAAACATAACCTGATCAGCAGTTCGAAGGCTTTAGGGAACAGCTCTGCGAGAGGACCAGGTGCAAGCTGCTGGCCGAGCCTCTAGCTTCGCGACGTCCAGACCTGCTGAGCTCCCGGTCTTCAGATTCCTCCAGTTGCTTCGCCCCACCCCGCCCCCGACCTCTCCTTTCCACTTTGAGAAAAATGTGCAAAGAGAAGAAAATTTGCACATCAAACGGGGATAAAAAGGGAAAAGGACTAATTCTCTTTTGATGGGAAGTTTAGAGAGGGAGGCGACAGACCGGGATTTGGAAATGAGATCGGGGTGGAGGAAAGAGGGAAATGACCCTCCTCAAGCTGTTTAATGTGGCGCTTTGACTCCAGTGGGTCGCGCAGTAGATGAACTTGATTAGGCAGACAAGGGAGATCAAAGCGCCCGGAGCCAGCTCGGACAGGGTCCACCGTGCGGGTCAGTCGTCGCTCCTGGGTCCCTCTTCTCGGTGGAGGACTAATGGACGGAGATATGAAAACCAAACCCTCAGGGCCTGATTTCCTCATTAGTGTTTCCTATCCCAAGTCAAACCCGTCCCTGGAAGAAGGACCCCACCCCAGGCTACCTCGTGGAAGAGGACAGCTGGAAGTGAACCAAGGAGAGAATTTCACATCACTTAAATCAGTGTATCAATCTAACAAAGCATCTCTGCTGTAAAAGAAAGTCGTCATGCTTTTAAATTTTTAGTCAATAAAAACATGTTAGAGCCCTAGTTCCCTGGTGTCATTGCTCTTCCATCCAGGCTATTTTTTTTCTTTTTTTTTTTTT
>NW_004955425.1:7312645-7353601 GCF_000276665.1 Chinchilla lanigera | reverse complement strand
TTTTTTTTTTTTTTTTTTTTTTGAGGGTGTTGGGTGGGATAGGTGTAGGGAGTCCAGCAAATATAAATATTTAGCGACAGTTCTCACACTAGAGAATAAAGGTCAAATTTTCTTTATTCTAGCTATAGCAATTTAAAAGACACAGTAATAAAATTGTAATCATAAAAGGTAAAATATGTACAGAATCATTTTTATAAGGAGGCTGATGTTAATGTAAGAAAATGGACCATTACTATGGGAGTTTGCAAAGGGAGAGATCATTGAAAGTCACTACTGACTAGAAAAGAATGAAATATATTTATTTCATGCTCCTGTAATCTTTAGGTTAGCTCTAGTTTGATAAAAAAAATGGTTAATTTAAATGTTTAAAAGTTATTACAGTAAAAGACACAAAGCCGTGTTCCCCCTCCTAATACTCCGATTTTGAACTCACTTGCCCTTTATTTTTTGCCCCTTCTGGAGCAGTCAGGAAGTCCTTTTGTGTGGGTGTCTTGAGACTTGCTGTCATGGCTGCCTAATGTCCTCAAGGCATTCAGAACATCTACCCTTCATGTCATGTTAACTTTGGGGAGCAGTCAGAAGTCACAGGGTACCAGATCCAGTGAGCACTTAAGGTGGTTGGACCACATGAAATGCTTTCAGAAGCCGGCCTTTCTATTTGACAGTACTTGGCAGTGGTATTCACTGTGTTTTTGATCATCTTCGTAAAGATATTCATGGAAGGAGACTTCTCCAACTGCTTCACAAAGTGGCAAGAAGGAAGGAACGTGTTGGACATGAAGAGGATTAATGATAATGTGTCTTTTACTGTAATAATATTATTTGTTTAAACATTCACCATATGTTTTGGTCATACTTCAAATCATAACTCTACATGCTGACACTACTGTCAGGACTGTGAGGGCCACTGGGTATGCGGTGATAGTCGTGAAGAAATATAACCCTAAATCTGAGTGAGAATGTGTATCTAAAAAGCAGTTGGTGATAAGCTGTGTTCTGGTTGCTCGGATTTCTGAAGTCAGATTAAATAATGGCTTAGAGACTGTTCTTTAATGGCCTCTCTAGTTAAAGAGGTGTCCTTGTCATCCAAAGTTCCATCTATCTTTGGAAATTTCCTCTGATTTATTGGTAACTCCAGTTTAGAAGTCTAGCATAAATTATATCCTACTTTTTTTAAAAGCTTTGATTATGAATGTATCTAATGATGTAGATTTGGCTACTTTTCTTGCAATATTTAAAACAAATTGAAATTTAGAAACAAAAGAGAGGTGTTTAAATTAGCTTATAAAAAGTGACCTTTGGGGCTGGGGATTTAGCTCAGCGGCAAAAGCGCCTGCCTGGCAAGCGCAAGGTCTTGAGTTTGGTTCCTGGTACCCGAGAAAAACCAAAAAAAAAAAAAAAAAAAGTGACCTTTTTTTTTAAAAGTGTAGAATGAGCAGGCAATTCAATGATGAGATGTGCATGGGGTAATAGGCATTCATAGTCTGTGGTCTTGAAGTTCACATAGGCACAAAGATACAGGGTTTAGGGTTAAACAAAAGTAGGATTTTAAAGAACTATATCATCATTGGCAGGACATTAATACTAATATCAGTCATTAATGTTTTGAGCGTGTTTGCTGTACTAGAAAATTTACAAACTGTCTCAAATTTGTGTGATACTGAAATATGGGGAAAGAACCCCTTGCCTATCTGAAGAGTGAAAATATCTTTTCCTAGTCCTACTATCCAATTTAAATATTTCTAGACCTATATTATGCCGCAGTAAAGGATAATTCCTCTCTTCTTTGCCGAAAAGATGGTGCATGGCTAATAAATTTATACAGAATTTTATTACCGGCTTGGATTTCCAAATGAAGCCAGATGTCTGGTTTTTACCTTTCCCATTTTTTCATGATCCTTCAGGAGCTGTTATTTTTGAAGTTATCATGAAATAAAATTTAATAATGAGTAGATCAATATCTGAATCCCTGCTCTGTGCTAAGCACTATACATGAACCTGTTTAATAATCTGTATTATTTAGATTCAGATAATGTAGTGGGGAGAAAGGATGTAAACTCACAAATTATGCAAGGGAAAAATTAGGTAGGTGGTCCTTAGAGAGGGCTGAATACAGGTCAAGGCAATCTTTTGCTCCAAATAGAAAATTTTACTTTTTTAGTACAGTGTCCACTTGAAAATTCTTTTCATAATTTGGTTTGTTCACAGGCATCAAGAGCAGAAGGTAGAAGAGGCAAGTTTCATTGTTTCCTTAGCACTGTGTAATGCTCTGGGATGCCCATTGTTAAGGGACATATTTCAAAAATATTAAGGGAAGGTTTATGTAAAACGTGCTTAGTCCATCTTTAAGAGTTGTCAAAGTCCTTATGGTTTGGTTTCAGCACTGCTGAAAAGTCCCAAGTCCAAAACCTCCTCTGAGACTTAAGGCAAACTCTTAGCTGTGAGCCCTGTAAAATCAAAAGAAAGTTAAACAGTCCCATTGCTAAAGAAAGAAATAGGGAAAGAGAAAACACTGGGACAAAAGCAAGACCAAAAGCTAGCAGGAAAAAATGAAATCTTGTAACTCTATGTCCAGTGCCTGGGCAAGCTGTGGTGTGATGTGAACTCCAAATTGGTTGGGAGGCCCTTCCCCTAAGGCACGGCCAGTGGTTGTGTCCCTCATGACTCTCCTTGGGGGTGATTTTGCTCACTTCTTGTGGCTTTCATCAGCTGTTCCACATTCTTGGCTCCTCCAACTTCCTGGAGTCTCCATTGTACTTTTGGCTTCACTTTTATAGCATCATGCAATCCTCTGTCAAGGTTACACTGCTTGGTGTCCCAGGTCTTCTTCTGAAATCTGTGCAGAAACCTCCCTGATTCTACAATTCTTCCATTCTGAATACCTGTAAAGCCAGCACTACAAAGATGAGGCCAAGGTCTGTCACCAGCTCAAGTAGCAGCTAGGCCTCTAAGTGCTTGGACAGCTGAAGATGCTGAACAAAATCCCAGGGAATCAATTCCTTAAGCATCCTGACTCCAGGAGGGTGCCCTTGAGGTTTCTTCTCAAAGGAAAACCTTTCACTTTTGCAACTTTGAACTTGTAAAGAGCTTTTCAGTACAAATTTCTGAAATGCCTTCAAGCTGCCTCTCCTATCCTCCTGATCCAAAGTAGTTGGCTTCTTTCTAACATCAATCCTTTCAGCAATCAAGCTCTCCTCTGCTGTATCTGTGGGAGCATCAGCTTTACAGGAACTTCCTTTCTGACAAAACTCAAGACTTTTCAGTCACTGAACCCTCCCAGTTGCCCTTGGTTTTTGAAACTAGCTAAAAGACACCAACAATACTGATTACCACAGTCTGAATGTTGAGCTTCGTTGAAATTTCCTCCACCAAATTAATTGATCCACCACACTTAATCTTAGTCTCCCACAAAGTCTCAGGGCATAAGCAAAATGTAAACAAATTTCCTGCCAGTATGATGCACACCATACGTGATTTGGAATTGAACTCCAGTAGAGTCCTTGTTCCCAAGTGAAGCCTCGTAAGCCTGGGCTACATTGGTTGCATTTTATCAGCATTCTGGCCTTTTGATCTCTGATCCGAATCTCCCATCAAGCTTGGCTTACAGCATTCTAGGGCCTCTGGAGCCAGCATCTCCACACCTTTCAAAACTCCTCCAACGGACCAGTTCAAATGGCTTCTGAACCACATAGTCAGGTAGTATCATAGCAACAGCCCCACTCCTCCGGTACCTAACTCCGTCTTACTTTTGTCATCACTGAGACCAGCACCCACAATTTAAGGAAGGGAGGTTAATTTTTGGCTCACAGTTTGCAGAGCTTTCAGTTCATGGTTGGCTGCCTCGAGGGCAGGGCAACAGTAGGGCAGTGTTGTGGCCCCCATGACCCGCCTCTTCCAATCAGACCCCACCTGCTAACAGCGCACTGAGCTGTAAGTTCATCAAGGACTAAGTTACTCTTGAATATAGTGCCCACATGATCCAGTCACTTCCCGAAGGCCTGACCTGCGATGGCACGAGGTGCTAGAGGTGCCTCTGGAGATAAGCCGAAACAGGCAGATTTCTTTTAAAGCAGTTTATAGTTTCATCCTGGGGAAGAACGCAAAAGGTTGAGGACCTGTGACGAACAAGTGAACAAAGTTCTCACAGTTCTCTGATTCTTCTGTTACAGCCATATAACAGAGATGCCAGTGTCCAGGACAGGTGTATTTTGTCTATTAAACTTCATTTATTTTGTCCAGTAGGAAACATTACTTGTTATTTGGTCTGGATTAAACATGACCACAATTTATGCAATAAATTTGATATTCTGTGTTAGATTTAAAAAAACAAATATGTTCACCAAGGTGAACTTAAATCTTAAAACTCAGGAATGGAATAAGACACACCTTCTTCCTATGGTGCATTCTGGATGCTGCACATAGGCTGCTCATCCACCCCCTCATCTGTAAGGCACACAGACAGAAGTACTCTAAAGACCGCTATGCTATTTACAGGCTATCCGTTCCATCTTTGTTGTTGGAGGCTCTTCTGTAACTGCTGCATTTTGGTTTTTCTCCGGTACCAGGAACCGAACTCACGACCTTGCGCTTGCCAGGCAGGCGCTTTTGCCGCTGAGCTAAATCCCCAGCCCCACTGCTGCATTTTGAATTCCCTCCTTTTCTTCTTCCTTCTCATTCTCTCTTTTCTTCCTTCTTCCTTTCAATGTTCCCCTTGTTAATCAAAGGAAGTAAATTTGCTGTCATTTGACTTTACTTCACTAGGAAAATTAAGCAAATGGTGGGTGTTGCCAACATTTTTGCAGAGGCCAATCTTGAATTTACAGCAGAGAGTCCTCATTCCTGATGTTTAATAAAAAATGCTATGGCTTTCTCAATGGCTTTTAAAGAGTTTTTGCTCTTTATGTTCTTTATAATGTTAAAAGAACTTCCAGACAGGCCCCTGGTATGGCTCCTCTGAGAGTCTGGGTTTTTCTAAGGGCCCAGTACAAAGAGAAGGCAAGACTTAGCAGTGATTCTGTTTATTTGGTCAGTGGAGATGGCCAGCCCAGATAAATCAGGCTTCATGGGCACTATCTAACTCAGTTCAGAAGACACTGGAGTAGGACACTGAAAGCTCATTTGAAAACAGAGCCCAGGATGCAAAAAGATTTGCCTGAAAGCCAGTGAGAATTGTGCCTAACCCAGATATCTGCCTACATCTTCTCTGACGTTCTGACAGTCAAGAAAGGTCGTGATGTGTGGGTACGGGGTGGCAGCGGCCCCCTCAGCATCTCCGTGAAGATTTAACATTAACAATCACCAGGACAGACAAAGGTCGGCAGAAAGCAGGTGAGATTCTCAGGAGACAGCCTCCTCATCTAGGGAAACATACCGTCCTCCCAGTCGCTGAATTCCTATTACTGCCTCGTTTATAGTGTAAGTGTTTTCCAAAGGCCATGGCCCAAAAAGGCTTCATGCCATGGGAGCAAGAGGTTGGGGACAGCCCTCTGTTCTAGACGCATCCACTGTGCTAGCTGCCAGCGGATATTATAGGACTTGATATAGCCGTTGAACTCTCTCAGTGGCGAAGGTTTTACAGTTCTAAATGGCCTGCGCTGGCTTCCTCCTCTGCCCAGACAAGGTCACTTGTACTCTGGTCCAAAGTTCGTTCAGAAAACCTGAAGATCAAGGGCACACTGACATCAACACCCTCACTGGTGAAGTGGAAGAAGCTGACTTGTAAAGTGTGAACCTCTAAATCTGTGGAAATACGGTGAACGATGTAAATCAGGGGAGGTGTGTGTGTGTGTGGTGTGCGGAAAGAAATTTTGTCTCTGCCACAGAACTGGTTGTAAAGCTTTGGAGCTCACTTTTTCAACTGTAACTAAAGCTGAAACGAGTGAGTTTGTGTGTTAGGACCTTGAGGTGCCGCTGCCAGCTATGTAGGGAAGAAACAGAACTATAAAATCGGGGGAGGGGGGGCACAAATACTTAGAGCAAATCTTCTGAATCAACCTTCCATTTGCAATACTGATTACAAGACTGAAATTTCCAGAGGGTCCAGAAGCCCATAGAAAGAGGCAAGAAGGAAGCAGCCTGTCGAGGAGACCCGGAGCCCAAACTTGAGCTCCGGCCTAACAGCCGGCCCCAATTCGCTTTGTTCGCGCGCTCCGGGGCCAGCTGCTCACGGTGGCTGCACTTTAGGGTCGCGGGCCCTCGCCAGGATACAGTAGTGTAAAATGGAGCTTGATTAAAGACTCTCTTTGATGAGCGAAGATCAAACGGCCGGGGACCGCGGGTCTTCATCAGACTTGAGCAGGGACGGCGTGTTCACCAAGTCCGTTTGCTCGCGCTGCAGACTGCGCTCAGCACAGTCGGCGCGGCGGGCGGGCGGGGTCCCGGCGAAGCCCTGGGCGCCTGCAAATCCATTCGCACCGCAGTGGCGCTGTGGTTCGCGGCGTCAGGTCACGGGCAGGGAAGCGCAGCCCCTTGTGACTCGATTAGAGGGCGCGGGCGAGGAGGGCAGGCATCGTCCCCGGGGCGAGAGCGCAGCTCCGGGCCTGAGGTCCGCGGCTCCCTGGCTGGGCGCAGGTGACAAACCTGTTCTTCTGCTGCCCCCTGCTGGAATTCTTGTAGAAACTTTTGTAGTAAAGACCGAAGTGCAAAGGATTATTAATCCCATAAATTGACTGTTTTGGAAGATAGTTACTGTATTTCCTAAAGCCGAGTGCTCGAGTATTTTATGCAGCAGAGAATCCTTCGAGGGTAAATAGTCTATCGGCATCTTTAATAGTCCGCATAAAACTTTATCTGAAAAACAATTGAAATCAGTTTATTAGAACTAAAATTATGTCCAGTAGTGTCGGTGCCACTTGGTAAAGATAAGGAACTGGGGTCATATTGTAGGTTTTCAGTAAATGTTTAGTTCGATTGAAACTGAAAATCTCTACAGTGAATTCGTAGATCAAAATTTCAGAATCTCCAGATTATTATATATTTTACTTAGTAAGAAAATCTGTGGTTTAACAAATATAGGTAAGCTTGTAGATACATAACCATTTTTATAAAATTTAACGTTTTATCTTTGTCATTAAATTTGATACTTACAAAATAAATATTTGTTTTCTGAGAAAATTTCAGATTTCCATTTTCAGAAAGGGGATATAAGGCCCGAGGATATAGTTCAGTGGCACAGCGCCTGCCTGGCAAGTGTGAGGTCGTGAGTTCGATTCTCGGTACCAAAAAATAAAAGGATATAAACCAAGAGGCTTATGAAAACAGTAATACACTACTAGCTCCATTTTGCTACAGTTTGACGTACCCGTAAGGAGGAAACATCAAGGAAATTAATAAATTAATGTACAGCTCTTACTAAAATAAAAAGTGTATGTTAATGTTAATCACACATTTTATTACTGAATAGCCAATAATTAAAATAATGTTGTTCTGCTAATTGCATTTATTTTAAAGAATAAAGGATACTGGAAGATGTTCCAGTATTTATTGTATACTGGACTTTTAGCTAGAAATTAGATGCTAAGGATAAGATAACCTGATGTTTGACTATTGCATTCTGAAATATATTTGTAGAATGACTTTTAAGGGTCTAAAGCTCATGTGTTCTTTGCATTTAGAGTTTCTCACTGGCAGGCAAAATCCTAAATCTGGGGAATTACATTGCTTTGACAGTTGAAATTGTATTAATTAATTAATTAAGTAGCCTTTAGTGTGTAATGAATGAGAGAGAAAATCATATAGTGTTTATTAATTAAGTGGTTTTTCCCCTGTTAAAAAGCTTATTAAGAACTCCGCAGTCCTGTGATTCTTAATATTCATAAAACCACACAGCCAAGGATATAGCTTAGTGGCACAAGCACCCACCTGGCAAGCGTGTGGTCATGAGTTTGATTCCCGATACCAAAAAAGAAAAAAGAAAAAAAAAAAAAAAAACCATAAAATCACTTTGAGCTTCCACCCTAAACCCAGCGCTGATGTTTAGCTTTTGTTGATTTGTATGAGTACTCCCACTGGGGGCCATACAGGTGGTCTGGATCCACACCGGTCTAGCTCAGAATAGTTCAACTTGACAATGGTGCAAGAGCAACACCAGTTCATTAAAAACCACACTTTAAAATTTTTACTTTTGGTAATTCCTGGGATATCAGGAATATGGCCATATTGTACAAAACTTACCTGCAATCTCAACACTGAGGGATGCTGAAGGAGGAGGATCACAAGTTCTAGCTCCAATGTTGCCTAGGCAACTTAGTGACACCCTGTCTGAACGTGAAGAGAGAGAAAGAGAAGAAAGGAAGAAAGAGAGAAAGAAAGAGGGAAGGAAAGAGGGAGGGAAGGAGGAAGGAAGGAAGGAAGGAAGAGAGGAAGGAAGGAAGGAAGGAAGGAAGAGAGGGAGGGAGGAAGGAAAAGGAGGTAAGAGGGGGCAAATCCTGGGGCTGTAATAGTGGACAGTCCCTGGGTTCAAGTCGCAGGACCCAAAGAAAAAAAATACAATGTTTCTGAGATGGTGAGGGCAGGGGCTGTAAGCTTGCTGTGAGTCACGTGATCACCTGAGGCAGCCATGTCTACTGCACATTGTGCTGGGCACTAACCTAGGATGTGTGGTAGGCGAGGTGCAGTAAATGCATTTTGAACTTAGGGTATTTTCCATTTATGATCAATTTAGCCTTATCAGAGGTCAAACAGCATCCATGTATTGGTCAGGGGTGCTGTCTTAATTACGTCCCTCCTCCCTGGGATGAAATACTACACCTGTCACCTATAACTTAAGGGAGGAAGGAGTGTTTCATCTTGGCCCACGATTCAATCCAGAGTTGGCTCCAAGGCAGGATGGCATGGCAGAGGGCTGTGATGGAGGAGACCTACTCCCAAGACAGGGCAGACAGGCAGCAGAATGCAAAAGGAGGGGCTGAAGAGCAAGATACAGCCTTCCAGGCCACAACCCAGTAACTCCCCTTTTCTGACAAAACCTCACCTCCTAACAGCAAGTCTCCTAGAAACCCAATAACCCAGTCACTCTCCAAAAGCCCTGCTTATATTTCATGAGGCTCTTGGGGGACTTTCAGGTGTAAAGTAATAGTTCTCCAGAGAAACAGAGCTGCTGGATACATGTTGATATATAGAAGGAGATTTAGTGTGGGAGTTGGTGCAGGTGACTATGAGGAGCTCCGTGATATGTTGGAAAAGAAGAAAAGCTGATGATGCCCTGCAGGCCACATCCAAAGGCCTGAGAACTATGGGCACTGATAGTGTTCACTCTCAATGTGAGGCTAAAGGCATAAAAATCTGAGAGTGCGTGTGTGTGTGTGTGTGTGTGTGTGTGCGCGCGCACGCGCATGCTCTCAATATTAAGAATCACAGGACTGCAGAGTTCTTGATAAGCTTTTTAACAGGGGACAGCTATAAATCCTGATTACTGGGAGTTTCTGACTGCTAAGGGATGAAGACAGATGGATGCTTCAGCTCAAGAAGAGAAAGATTCACTTCTCCCTCGCCTTTCGTTCTGCACGGACCCTCAGTGGAGTGTGTGATACTCACCCTCGCTATAGTGCAGAGGTCTTTATTTAATCTCCTGATTCAAATCTAATTTCGTCTGCTGGCACACTGATACACCCAGAACATCTCTGTGACCCACTACCTGAGCAGCCTGTTTAAGTGACACATAAAAATAAACTTCACAGACAATTTCAAATGCAAAACGAGACTTTACTGACCACAGGTGGGGAAGAAGATGCCTAGCACTATAAAATATTCTCACTGTGCAGACACAATTAGCATGAATAACCTCAAGAATACAGGTAATAGTAGAAGGAGTAAAACAGACCTCGATGACTTTAGAATAGTCATAAATTATTCACATACTATATAACATTTATATATTAATATAATTTAATTACCCATTTTCTTATAATTTAGTTTTTAAAAATAGAAATTCCTGAACTGTGACTAGATATAGATGTAAGCAAATGGGTCCCTTTCCTAGGTGGCCACAGAACCAAGGTTCAGCCTCACCAGGGTAGATAACGTGTGCAGAGCAAATACAACATTGGTGAGCTGCAGTATTTAACTCTCCCGGCTCCCTTTCTCCCCTAGAGTTTAGCTTGGTGTATCTTAGCATGCTGTGAGGACTTGGAGAGTCTTAAGACTGATATGTGTATGCTCAGCACTCTTAAGTTGTCTTCAGTAGAAAAAGCATTGGTACCAACAGCAATACAGAAAGGATCTTCTGCCAAGGGAAGGGGGCTGAACAGTGGGGGAAGAAGAAGGGGACAGAGAGGATGGGGTGAAGGAAGACCTCAGGTGCGCTGTGCACACACACCAGCTCCCCATGAGGAGTGTGATCATCACGTGCTGCACATGTGTACTAATACAAAGTAAAAACTCAGAGAACAAGGCAGTCTAACCTTCACTTTTTTCTTATTAGTCTACACCAGTAACGGCAAGCCTTTTGGAGACCGGCACCCAAACTGCAACCACAAAACACTTATTCATCACAAGGGGCCAGCACTACAATGAAATAGTAAATGCTTAAATTTTTTTTCTTTTCGACCAGTTTTGCCTGCTTATATCTGGTAGTCTGAACAACTAATTTGAAGACAACAATATGCAATATAACAACCATGGTTGAATTCTTACCATCTTTGTTAGTGAACTCTGTACTGATTCTGATTTTTTTACTATTTTTTACTCCCTTTAATTGCTTGATCAGTCTTGCATTCTTATAGCTTGTAATCTGAGCAACTTCATGGAAGATAACAATATGTGATATAACAACGATTGCTAGTTTCTCATCATCTTCTTTGAAATTCTGTATCATTTCTATTGTTTTTGTGTGGTTTTGCTTTGATCTTTGTTGCTGTAATTTTGTGTTCTTTTCCCTTTAAAATGAAAAAAAGAAAGAAAAAATAATTCATACATTAACATCTTAGGTCGGTTTACACGTAGAGGTAAGTGATCTCAGAGATAAAGTTTATCCCAGAGATAAAGTTAAGTTGGCTACTAAGACGCATAGTGTGAGAATAACTTTGCTAACTGTTACGATTAGATCTAAGATGTCCCCCAGTAGGATGGTTGTGGTGCTGACGCAGAGGCGTCTGGAGTGGTCGCTGAGGGAAAAGACTGTCGTATGAAGGATGCATCCTGGCTTTGGGAAGTTCACAGTGGAATGGGCTATGAGAAGGCGAGGCGTACTTGAAGGGAGTGGGTCAGAGGGCGCGGAACGGGAACCTATAGCTCATCCCCAGCACCCTCTGCTCTACTTTCTCACACTATCTGCTTCCTAGCTGCAGTGAGGTGAGCAGCTTGCCTTGGCCACTCCCTCCCATCCTGTTGTTCGTCCCTGGCAACAGGACTTAAAGTAGTGGAGCTGGCTGAGCATGTGCTGAAACCGTGAGCCAAAAAATCTTTGTCCTTCAATTTTTTCTCAGGTATCTGGTCAACCTGGTGAAATGTTGACTAACACACTAATATTTTGTACCTACATCCATGAGAAAAGCCAAACTCTAATTTTTTTCTTGTATTACTAGTCTGTGGGTTTGGAAAACAGGTTATGTTCATATTCTGAAATGATCTGGTATGTACTCGTTTTACTTCTAGCTCCGGAAAAGAATTTGATAGTAAAACTATCTTTTCCTTGCATGACTTTGGAAATACAGATGCAGATTGAGTATGCATGAGTTTATATTTGTCTCCCTCTGCCATGACAACTTAGATCAACATTATCTGATAGAAATTTCTGTGGTGTTAGTAATATTTAGTAATCTGCACTGGCCTGCATTGCAGCAAGCTGATCACATGTGGCTATTGTGACTGCAGGACTTCATTTTAAAACTTTAATGCCCAAATGTCTTTCACATTGAACCTTGCATAAACTCTTACTGATTGCCTGGAGACATTTCCTGTTGTCTGCCATCATTTTTTGGTATGAAATGCATCCTTGGTATTTTTCTTATCTTTCTGCACTGATCTCTTCTTTGAGGATCCTGATTTGCAACTTTGCCTCCTGTCACTGAAGCAACCATCTCTGGTTTCTGGTTTACTTTTTTCTTTTACAGAAGCTTCTCATAATCTTTTATTGATTGAGACTTAGTTTTCCTTCTATTTGCACATACAGTTGAAAGCTTATTTATTTTTAGACACATTTTTCTTTTTTGATATTTTGTAGTAAGCAGAAGATTTCTGAAGGGATATAGTGTATATTTTTCACCATTTTTCAAAGGGGGAAAATAGAAAACAGAAAATTTAAGTTACTTATTGTAAGTCACATGACTGATTAGCGTTGGAATCAGGGCCCTACTTGAAAACCCTCATCCCCTACTTACCACTGATTGCTCCTGCAATAACACTTGTTTCCAAAAGGAGATCATTATAGTTTAAATGCCTTTCCCAAGCCTCATCCTCGAACCTTGTGAGCATCACATTTTTAATATAAATAACCGTATCTGAAGTGCTTTTGTGTAAACCTAATGGTTCTACACACCAAATTGAAATGATGTGTGCCCAGCGTGTTTGGTAAAGTCTTACATCCATGGAGGTTTCCTGTGCCCTGTCACCCCAGTAACCTTTCTAGATATTTCCTAATGACCTCATGATGGTGACATTTCCACCATGTCTCTCACCAAGAATAAGAAGGAACACAGGCTTTCTGTATGACCCTCATGTACTGTTTAAAAATATATATACATATTTAAATATGTTTGATATATATTAAATAAAAGCTATTTTTCTACATATGCAAATTAATTTTAAACATCAAAAAAGAGGACAAAAGGCTCATTTCTCCCTTGAACTTACACAGATCAAAAGACATTATTTAAGTTTTCTTTTTTTCTTTTGTACCAGGAATCAAACTCAACCTTGCACTTGGCAGGCAGGTGCTGTGCTGCTGAGCTATATCCCTGACCCTTTTTTTAAGAATTTTTTTTTTTTGGGCTGGGGATTTAGCTCAGTGGCAAAGCGCCTGCCTGGCAAGCGCAAGGTCATGAGTTTGGTTCCCGGTACCGTAGAAAAACCAAAAAAAAAAAAAAAAAAAAAAAAAAAAAAAAAACAAAGAATTTTTTTTTTTTTTGGTCAAAAGATATTAAAAAGCTTACAAATTTTGTTACTTATAAATTTATTTACTTATTATTTATTTATTTTCTCTTTTTGCGGCAGAGTCTCACGATGCAGTTCAGCAGGCTTTGCATTCACTTTATAGCCCAGGCTGACCTCAAAATTGCAGTGATCCTCCTGCCTCAGCCTTCCTGAGTGCTGGGATTACAGACATGCACTACCACACCCAGCCTATATATAAATTTATTTAATATAGGTCTCAACTCTTTTCTAAGAAATTTAAGTATAGTATACTGGCATATAATGGGATGAATTTTCACCACACAGGTTAAATTAATTTGCCAGCACCTCACAAGTCCCCTTTGTTCTCTTCTAGTCATTTCTCTCCTTCCAAATGTAACAATTATCTCAATTTCTACTCCTTTGGATTTTGTTGGTTGAATTTTTGTTCCAAGAAATAATCAACCACCTATGTAAAAGTTTGCACATGAAGAAAACCTCAAATATGACCTAGTTCAATAGTTTTTGAAACTCCTTAAAAATGAACAGCACAACATTTTCTTTCAACAAAATGTCACACACATCCCCATAATGTGGGGCAGATAGTGCTAGAACTTTCCCTGTTGAAGCAGAATTAGAAATGCGAATCCTGAGGCACTTATGGTGTGCGTCCTTCCTTGAGCCCATATGGGAGTTTGATCCTGGAGAACGCGGAGAGAGCACCTCTGTCTGTGGAGAATCTATGAAAAAAATCCCACACGAAAGTCATGGTTTGCTGAAGCCTCTTCCTTTTGATAAGGGGTTAGCAAGCTTTTCAAGAAAGAACCACATAATTAATATTTAAAAGCTGTACTTGCCAGATGGCGTGCTTGCGCAGATACTGTCTTAATATGAAAACATCTCGACATGCTATGCATTTGCTTTATTTTGTTTTAATAAAACTTTATTTATAAAAGCAGGCTAGGAGCCATGTTTAGCCTTGGGCATTAGTTTTTTAACACTTGTTTTTTTTGTTTGTTTGTTTTTGTTTTTGTTTTTGTTTTTTTTTCAGGCAGGCGCTTTTGCCGCTGAGCTAAATCCCCAGCCCCTCTAACACTTGTTTTTGAAAAATAGGAATGGGAGATTCAAAAATATTAAGAAAACTGAATCACAGAATTATCTTATTAAAATAATTTTAGTAATTTTCTTATGGATAAAGAAATCAAGGCTGTAGGTAAATCATATTAATTTACAAAATGCCAGTGATGTGAAGTACATGTAATTTAGTAAAGGACTGCAGATAAGACATTCAAATTATACATGAGATGGCATTTTGTATTTATTCCAACTTGTTATTATTATTAAAACACTCAGGCACTTATATCTTTCCTGAAATAGAAGAATCATACTTTTCCTAGAAACTAAATCCCCAAACATCATGTCTAATATAATTTCTACTGGACTCTTTGTTTCTATGTCTAAATACCAGTGCTTCTAAATTTGAAAATCTTCACCCAAATCACACAGGTAACTTACAGCATCAGCTTTAGGTGGTCTAGGTCCTAAGAATATTTCCTCCTTCACTCCAAGAGTATCTTTGGCATATCAAATTTGAGGCAGTTTTTGTACAAAGATTGGGCTTTATATAAAATCATCAAAAGCTTATTCTTCCTGTGATTGAGGATCTTAAGACTTATTCTGAGGGTTTGGGGATTTAGCTCAGTGGCACAGCGCCTGCCTGGCAAGCTCAAGGTCGTGAGTTCGATTTCCGGTACCAGAGAAAAACAAAAAAAAAAAAAAAAAAAAACCAAGACTTTTTCTCTTATCCCCTGCCTCAGAGTGAATTATTTAGGTTGCCCAGACACCTTGCAGAGCCCAAGTCAGGTCCCACGTTTCTTCTGTGTGCATATAGCATTTTATCATTGGGATGGGCAAGGTTCTGATGCAAGGAGAGCCAAAATGCTAGCGGTTCAAAACAATATACTCCAGGCCAAACCCTCAGTGAGTTGGCTGGGTTCTCTGGTCCTGTACACTGCAGTCCTCATCCTCCCTCTGAAGCCCACAGAGTAGCCACTGCATAAGAACTGCTCAGCACAATAGTGCAGAAACAAGGAAACAATGAAGTTGAAATGGCTCTTAAAGTTTCTGTGTAAAGTGATTGACTGGCCTTTCAATGGTCAAGGAAAATCCAAATGCTAAACTTAACTTCCACTGGGCAGGGAAATACCCATTCTTAAACTGAGGTCAAAACCCAGTTGAGCCAGAAACCTCGAGTCCATTATTATTATTTCTTGTTAGCAGACCAGCAGCTTTCATAGAGATCAATTTGTAGTACCCTGCCCTAATGTACCAGATATCAAACGTGGTATCTTTTAGGTTTTGTAAACCCTGAACAAAATGGTTAAGGATTTCCATTTCTTAACAAAATGGCTTATCATTAACATCATGTTTTCATATGTTAATTGGAAATGAGACTCAAGGCAATACAAATATCATTTAACATTTTGGGAGTATTTAATATGCTTCTGTATAGGCTTTTATTTTTCCTATTTTTTTTTTACTTTTACCCAATCATTTTCAAATATTTTCCCATGGACTTTATTTTACTGTTTCTGTTGTGTGGAGAGTGTGTGTGTGTGTGAGTGTGTGTGTGTGTGTGTGAGTGTGTGTATATGTGTGTGTGTGTGTGTGTATGCATTTCTATCAAAATAAATTAAGAGTACCTGTTAAAAATTAAGATTTCTGGGTAATACTTCAAAATAACTGTAGACAACCATAGAAATCCAAGTTTTAGTTTATATTGCAGATACATTTTATGACATTGTTATGGTTTGTGTCTAGATGTCTCCTTAAAGCCTCATTCAGTCATGGGGCAAGATTCTAGAGTTTATAATTGATTCATTGTCCAATGTTGGGATTATGGGTATGAGTGCTACACTCGCCTTAGGGAGGGTAGTTTACATACAATATAAGGAAGGGAAAGAGGCTGCTGCGGCTGCTCTTTCCTTTTGGCTCTTGCTGCTTTTGCTGTTTTCTGCCACCACGAACTGTTGCCCTCTGCCATGTGCCACTCTGCCTCAGAGCCAGCTGACTATGGACTGAAACCGCCAGAAACTGTGAGCTAAATAAACCTTTCTTTCCTTAATTCTGGGTGTCAGCTATTTTGTCTCAGCGAGAGAAAAGTAACCAAGACAGACATTAATATTTGAAAACTAGTGTTCTAAATCATAATCCTTCCTACTATTAAATTTTGTGAAATCTGTGGCCACCCTTTGAGATTGTTAGATATGCTTTGCTTTTTTTGCTCTCTTCCTTCTCTTCTTCTTGCACTTTTTATTTTTTGCATGAGCTTGAGCTTAACATGTTTTTACTGATGATAATGGGGGTGGATTTGTAATTTGCTTCATAGATTCACTGTAGGTTGAAGAGCTATCAGAGCAGAGCATTAATGTTTTATCAACCAACTTACAAGATTTTCAATGTGGAGAAGATGGAAACAGAGGAAAAGTTTAAATAGGACCTTCTGAAAAGAATGTTAGTGTGGCAGCCATCCAATATTAGGTACATGTCACCTTGAAGGCCATAACAGAATCTGAAGGTAGGTCTTCAAGTATAACGTGTGATCATCTTGGATGATCACACCCTCCACCTACCCTTGGCTTATTTGAAAGTGAATTCCAACAACTACTGTTGTAGTTGAATCATTATGTGATGATTTAATTCCACTGAAATTAACGTGGACAGGATGTGACATCCTCAGCATCACCAGCCCTTCCCACCTCTTCAATTTCTTTTATACTCTCTTTAATAGTGTTGGTCTGTGGACTGCTCCTAAAACTTTGGGAATAATAAACAACAACCTTTCAGGATTAAGTAATGCCATTCTTAGATCTAGTGTATACAAATCAAAAGAACGGCTTCTGAAAGCTTATGTTACAATTCTATTTGCAGCAGAAATAAACCGATAGGATGTGTTATATTGACATATTTTTTCAAATTGTTTCACTGGTTCTGCCTGAGAAAGTAAACCTAACTGAATTTCCAGTTTTCCTTTGAAAAGGGTTTTTTAACTCACTGTTATTGATAATGTGATGTCAACAAGACAAAAGCAGCCCAACTGAAGGAATCTTTATTCTGGACCAGTTTTAATGTGTGCACCACTTATTGTCATGAGAAGCAAGGTGATGCAGGAAGAACGTATTAACATGGGTTCTGGAGAATTGGATGTATTATAACTACGTGTCCTAATCTACATTCTTTACATATCTGACGGTCAACAGAGGGATCCAGTGAACAAATATTAGTCAAAGCCTTATGAACTTGCTTTTCATTTGAAATAATTCCCTCCTAGCTACAGTAGTATTTGAAAATTCTCCCTTTCATTGTGTTCCGACTTCAGAGTTTGATGAGAAATGATGAAAAGAATGATTTGTAATTGTGGTGGTAACCTAGTAAACCTACCAGTTTCTGGTTTTGTGTGGACACCTATATTTGATTTATTTTACACACTAGATGAGCAATATTATTCCCATCTTTAAAGTGAACTGATGTATTAATTTTATAGATGATATTGCTTCATGAAGAATGCTCGGATTACAAGTATTTTCACCATTGTTATAGTGACATTCTACAATATTACACAGAGCTTCAATTCAAATAGTATATACTAACTCTCTGCCTTGAATCTTTTATGGAATTAAACATCAACTAGGTTCAAAAGTAATTTTTTTTTATTTCAACTCTATAAAGTATACAACAGGCACTCGGCAATTACAGCTGCAGGAAAAATACAGAGCAAATCAAAGCAGGATAAGTTTATGAAAAAGTTTTTAATCTACATCAAAAGAGTGCAAGTGGTCAATGACCATTGGATGACAGTTTGTTGCATTCTGACTAACAAAGGACTCTTTCATGTAGAACAAATTGTAAGAGGACAATCAAATAACCATAGCTATCAGAATACAAAAGAACTGACCAGTTGTAAAAACATCATACATTGAAATAAATTGAATAGATGCTAAAGAAATATCTCTTTACTCAGAAAGCCCAAACCTCTGAGTCATTGCCAAGGTCCCAGAGCTGTCTGTTGATGTAGGGGCGGATAAAGAGGAGGGCTAACAAAATACTTTCAATGTTCTGCTGTCTAGTTCCGTTGAAAACTTGCTTACAAATGATTTGCATATACAAGAACTCAGAGAAAGCATCCTGTTTTGTTTAATGGTGCACCAAGGTACGTTTTCATCATTGGTTTCATAACGAGGTGGGATTAGCAGTCACTTCCAATTTTTCTTTTGGGTTGGACCATTGTTAATGGAGTCTATAAAATGAGACATGTTAGAATTTGACTGCACTAATTTTTTAAAACTGAATCTGCACAGCTTAACAAAACAGGAATACCTGTATACAGACTGATAGTATGTCATATATTAATTTGACCTGCACATACATTTATACATTTCACAGAAATGACGCTGTATCTCATTAACAGATACACAGCTCTGGTACATGTAACAGAAATAAGAGAACAACTTTTATCATTTCTGTAATTGATCAATATTATATAATAAAGGCTTAGAAATTGTTTAGCAGAAAGAACTGTAAAACGCAGCAAGCTAAGAAAGGACAACATTTTGAGGTGTGTTTGTCTTTGTCATGCAGCATAACACCAAATTTGTTTTTTTAATAAGATGCCATGAATTTAAGGCACTTGCAACAATGCCGATAGCCAGGTTATGTTCTAAACTATAGGACAGATGAATAACAGTACTGTTGACATAATTTTCAATAATACTGACAATTATGACATTAATTCAAGTCTACTTAGACCTAAAAACATTATTCAATACAAATAAAATGAAATAATAATGCTGTGAAACACTAAAAAAAGTTATATGTACCACAAAATTTCACACAAAAATATCTATTTACATAAATATTTGTCTGTGGTCCTATTGTGAAATAAAACATTGTTATGGATAATGCACAGATCACCTCTATTTTATGATATCAGTTCTAAGATCTTTGAGTTTAATATGGTAGCTGACTTCTTTAAGTTCATCATCAATTCCATCATTCAGAAATTAAACAAGGAAGATTCAGTAGTTGAGTTTATTATTATTATACATGTGTAAGTCACATGTATGTTCCATAATTTTTAGCAAAAATATGACTCATAAAGAATATAATCAAAATAAATTTGCTTTAAATATGACATGAGTCTGATTCATATCTTAATAATAAAGAAGGTAACAAACATAAAACTTAATTATAACAATTTTCCAGAAATCATTTCTCTAATGAGTTCAATTTACGTCACATATTACAATGTTCCTTCCTTTTGCGGTTTTCATTTTTCCTGTGAGTTAAAACACACAGAAAGCCCTTATTTCCCAAACTCAAAGTATTAACAAGAAAGTCAGTTAACAAATCAAACAAGTTGGCACTATTCTAACCAATCCAGGTGTTTTTTAAGAAAAAAAAAAAAAAAAAGAGGGGCCATGAAGAATTCAGAAATAAAGTGAGAGGGACTTTATGAAGTTGATCATGAATTATAGCCCTAGTGTCTTCATTAAGACAAGATTTAATTCCTTCAAAGTCAATGTTTGAAATCAGATGAATGTTATCAGGAAGTAACTTTTGGAAGATATAGTTCGCCTTTAGTTTTTGGTGATTGCTTTAGACATCCCAATGCAATGACGCAGGTGAAATGAACAAAGATGCAGTTATGAGTGGGGAAAACACTACAGTTACAGTGTGCTGAATGCTACTTCTTCCTTCTCCGTAGAACTGATTCAAAGTATGGGTGTCTTAGACTTGAACCATAGTCCCCAAATCCATAGTAAGTGCTTATTTCAGGGGCTTTGGCATATTTCAGTAATTGTAAGAGCACATTCGTTTTCTCATTATGCTAGCAAGCCTTTAGCATGCCTAAACAGCACTTTCAACCAAAATTATTAAATTCCTATGATAATGTGGGGTTATATAATTTTAAAGCCCAGTGAAAAGAAATCTAAAACTTCTGAACTAGTATTCAGAGCTTGATTTTGATATGTTTAATCTTATATTCTAAAATCTTTAGCAGAAAACATATATCTTGGCAAATACATTGATTTTGAGAAACTGTTTATAAGATGGAAAGTTCCAAAGACACAATAATAATATCTTAGAATCAAAGTTTTAGTAGAACTGTATTCTAATTATATACCATATACTCTTAATAGTTTCATCCTCCCAATTATTTTAGAATATTTTATTCTGATGTCATATTCTAAAGTAGTTTTGAATATGAAAACTTAAATACATAATAAATGCTTTCTTGGCTATAATATTATGATCTAACTGGACATATTTTGGTGGCAACATGTATATTAGATTTTTAAAAGTCTACTGGATAAAAGCAAATCAGTATTTATTATACCAAATTTACATACAGTTCCATATCAGTAGGACAGCTGGAAGGTTACACATTTATCTGCGTGGGTGTAATGCTATCTGTGCAGGAAAAGCTTCCCAAACGGCTCTGCTACATACGACAGCTAATTATGGTCAATTGTCTTGCCAAGAACAGATTCAATTTAATTTGCAGATTCTTTTCCCTATGACAAAAGAGAAATTCAGTTTGATGTTTTCAAATCTAGTCTTTCCTAACTATCATGAAATTTCAGGATCATAATGTTTCTCTTCTATTTGCCTAACCTTTATTTTTAATAAATCAGATTCCTGTTTTTTCTTGCTAGTCCTTTCCTACTATGACAATTGTCTGAGTTCAATCAAGAAAAAAAGTAATCCACAGGTGGCCAGCTTCCTTTCACATTCTCTGACCTCAGATAAGTAAGGTTTCCTAGTAGATCTTAGTAACCTTGACTTTGTGCTTTCTTACTTTGTTCTCTCTCTCTCTCTCTCTCTCTGCCCCTCTCTTCCTCTCTCTCTTTCTCTCTCTCTGGTTCAGGCCTAAGACAAAAGGCTAGTTCAAATAGGTTTGTAATCACCTTTTGCTCTCAAATCTAGATTATGTTGTATGAGCAAAATCTGACATGAGTTTGGTTTAATAAATTTAGTGAAAATGCTTGAGTCTGGCTAGACATATAATGATTAGAATTTGTGTTGTCCATTCAGACATTGACATTACAGATGAAAGATATACATAGCACCTATATAGTTTTTTTATTTTACTTTTTGGATGGGTATTTTTCCCTCCCACCCTACCCTACCCTCATCCCAAGGGTTTATTTTTATAAAAGGGAGTATTTTAAGCCTCAGTTTGAGGGCATATTAGGTAATAAATAAAACCAATTGGCTGCTAGTCATTTATTTCCAGGACCATCTTTACATACAATATCTTTTTAAAAATATGAAATGGTTTTGTGAATTGCCTTTATCTCCACTTTATCATGCCAATTTGTCAAAAGAAATAAACAAATATCATGCATCTTTTCAATCTTCTGTGAAAACGCATATATACCTGCTATGAAAGTTCTCAGCAGAATCCATAGCAGTTGTGCTTTTATCGTATCAATTTTTAAAATCTGTCTGAAAGAAAAGGTAACATTCAGTCTTGTCATCAGCACTGCTGGGAAATAAAATCATGAAACTTCTAGCACTGGTTTGACATGAACTCTGCGGCCCACAGATGTGTGGTCCTCTTTTGTACGGTATATACACCGGCTTGCAGTAAGAGATTCCACAACCTTCACTTGAAGAAAGGGATTAGCCCTGGCTCTGTACCATAGTAACCTATCGTACCCAATATATTATTCTTTCATTATCTAGACAATTCTAGCAAGGTACAGACTTTTTTACTAGATTGACGTGTTTCCTACAGTCTTTCGAAGTATAATCAGAGCAAAGCAAGATCATTGCAACAATAGAAAACATCTCTTTACTGGTGAAAGGCTTTGCTTCAGGACCACCATGTCAACTGCTATTTTAGATTCAAACAGAAAACATGTAAAGAGCACTAGTATCATCTAAGCATAAGTCCTAATGCCACTGTAGTTACTGGAGCAGCATCGATCAAAGGCATCATGGTGACCCCGAGCACTAATCTTCTCTCTTTCCCTCAAGTTTGCTGGCAGCTGTGTCTCAGAAAAAGCTGTCTTCAGCAAGGCAGAAGCAGGTAAGAGAAATACATTAGAAGTCTATATCCCAGCCTGAGTTGTCGTCAGGTGGTGGTTCATCACTGTCCTCAGGGAAACTGTCAAAATTGCTTGTGTCTGTAGGCGATGCAACCTGAAATGGGAGAGAATGAAGGAAAAGAGGTATCTAGTTTTCTTTAGTACAATTCCAAAGTAGAATATTATTTGTCATGATTAATAAAGAAGGTATAACACATGCAAAAGTCCTGAGATGGGGGAGTACTGTGCTTCGAATTAAGGAAAAGATGCCTACGTGACTACTGTATAAAAAGGGAGGGAAATAAATAAGGTGATGCTGGGGAAGTAGACAGGAGCTACGTTTACAAAGGGTCTGTTAGGCCACATTAAGGCTCTTGGGTGTTTATTCTAAGCATAATAAAAGTCAGTTCTAAACTTGAACAAAGCTATTACAAATTTACTGGGCAAAGCCCTATCTACAAAACATCAGTAAAAACCCATTCAAATTGCTACTTATTTCATACAAAGTGACCCCTGATAAATTTTAGCTTAAGGTAACATGGGTTTAACATTTATCTCCACCAGCGTCTTACTTTGCTCTTGTTCTAAAACCAAAGCTTCTTGAATGCAATTACTATCTGTAATCCGAGACATAATCATTTCTATTTTGATGTGATATGGTTTTGTTTAATGAAAAGCAAATATGAGTGCAGAAATAAATCTTAGAAGGGAAAATGCCTCTGCATAGGTAGCAGTCTGAAGTTAGTGGTGAGCTAGGCAGCACGTAAATGAAAGTCCCAGGATCACAAAGCACCCTTCCCTCCTTATGGTGCCACACGTGTTATGAAACAGACACGGTACTGATGAAAAAAGACAGTGCAATAAGTTGAGATCTCTTTCTGGTCAGCTCAGTGGAAACAGTCCACTCAGTAAACCAACTATCAGAAAAGCTGAGTGGAAGGATTGAAAGGACACACAGTGTGCCTGGAAGTCCTTTAAAATCACAGTGGAACAGCAGGAAGAACTATGGGGGAACAGAAATGAAAACAGGCTGGCCAAGAAATGAGAGCTGATAAAGCTGATAACTGCAGGTTCATCACCTTTTTCTTTCTTTCTTTTTTTTTTTTTTCCGGTACCGGGAATCAAACTCACAACCTTGTACTTGCCAGGCAGGCGCTGTGCCACTGAGCTAAATCCCCAGCACCCCCATCACCTTTTTCTATTCAATATCTACATGTATTTAACATTTTTAGTAACAAAAGCTAACTCTTACTCATCACTAAGTGAAACTTAAAATAAACAGTTTAAAAAGATAAGCGCAAAATACATACAGTACCCACTCCAACATGTATCTGATTTTAAGCTTGGATTTTAGAATATGACATTATTTTTACATGGCACTTCTTTTGCATTTTATTTAAAGTGATCATCGGATAAAATTTAAAAGCAACAGGGTTTTGTTGACTGAGATAAACACCATCCAGTGCATCACACACTTATGAGCTGGAAAGTCCACTTACGCTTGGTATGATGGGAGGTGTCAAGGTGCCTTTCCTTAAGCCTTCCCAGTTAAAGCCCTCAAACCATCTAGAAAAGAAAAATACAGACAGTTACAGGCTTTACATCTCGGCTAAAGTCTCCTCATTCCAACAGATGAAATACACATGCAGTAGAAAGCAGTCAGGTGAACATTTTAACAAGACAAAAATGTTTATTTAATTGAAGTGTTTTTTCCATTAGCTCACTTTGTGCAATGCATATTTTTAAAAGGGTATCTGTCAAGTGAAACATCAACATCTACACAAACTTTTTCCCCCGTTACTTCAGTCATGTCTGACTGACTGTGTGCCTACACTGTCATTATAATTTAACAAATGTCATAATATGCAAGGCCCTGTGTCTCAGGCGATATTTTATCTTAAAGGTGGAGAATCAGGGCAAGGAAAGTCAGGACAGAAAGTTAACTTCCCATCTTTGTGCCTGATTCAGTGTGTAGCCTCAGCTGGTTCACCTCGTCACATTATTTGTTCCTTTGTATCCTAGTTTCTTTATTTTCTTGCATGTTAATAGAAGACATTGTATGTACAGCTGTCCTGTGAAAATGAAGAGCACCACCGTGACACTAAAGTTTTTTTGTTTGTTTTATCTTTGAAAGGTGTCACTGTTAGCAGATGCTTCCACCAAATTCTTAGCAGGGCTTCTAGAAACACACTCACAGGTATCTCAGTAAATAAGTTCCTCTGAAAGGATGTCCGTTTCCCGGAAGTGTTAGACAACAGTCCAAGAGAGATAAACCTAGAGTTAGAAGAAAAGAATACTTACTTGTGCTTTTGAATGTCTTTCACTCCATTTTTCAAATTTCCTAGCCTTTCTGATGGATTATCCCTAAAAACAAGATAATATTTTGTTAAATAAATTTTTCATGGGATGGCCCTTTCAAAAACACTGCGGTTAAGACACTCACCTGCACAGTTTCTTAATTAAATTAGCAGCATTTTTAGCAATCTTCTTTGGAAATTCTATCATGTCAATCCCCCTCAGTATGATATTATAGGTTTTCATGGGATCTGGGCCTGAGAAAGGTGGACTGCAAAAGTGAGAGGTACAATAAGAGATAATCATGGATACAATTTGTGCACCCTGAACCAAAAATATTCACATCCTTATAAACCTCACAAGCGACATCAATTCTTATGTTGAATGAAAGTGGGATAAAATTCTGATTAATAGCAAAGCTCTGTGAAAGCCCTGCCATGTAAATCCCTCAGCAAGACCGTACGTGGGTCAGCAGTGACCACTGTTCTTTTTATTTCTTTGAAGGCGGGTACCTAAACCACTCCTGCTGGCGTGGTCATTCACTTCCTCCTTAACTTTCTGGCCTTTCCCACACTACTTAACTTTCCCACTTAAGACAAAGTCTGAAATTATTAGGGTGAGGTATAAGAGCACCCAGAGTCTGACCAGATGGCTCATGCCAGCCACCCTCGCTCACCGCGACCCAGGCCGGCAGCTTCTCCGCTGCTCCGCAACACCGGGTCCTTTCCCAGCTCAGACGCTACTCCTTTGCCTGCAGGTTCCGCTCATGTTTATTTGGCTAAGGCCTCACTTGGCCTAGTCTCAGTTTAAGGGTTAATTTGCTCCTCCAAAAAGGCCTCTTCAGGGCAACCTAATATAACTGATTGTATAACCTGTCTCAGCCAAAATTACCTAATAATCTAATCTAATGCTTGATTTTTAAACTGTAAAGCCCTTTGTCACATTTTCTCATAGCACCATTTATCCACTTGTCTTATCTTATAAGACTATGTTCTTGATTTCTATGGCTATGTTGTATATCTGTTTTTGCTTTTAGGCTCACTTTTATTCTCCCCTGGTTAGCTCCACTCTTCAACTCAGAGGGGAACACAGTACTTTGCAATCAGCAAAGGATCAATCAAACATCTGCCGATTGCAAACTTCCAGCAACAGTGCTCCTCCTCTTCGTCCTCCGTTCACCGGTCCTCAGCAGATGACTTACCTGAGGCACCCTCTTTGGGAATAAGAATGTAATACAGAAACCCTGATAAGCAAGAACTGTTGAATTTTTTGTAGATATTATATTTTCAGGTAAATCAAATTTATTTTCAAATAAGTACATTTCCTTTAATCACTAGATACTGGTAAACCAATTCTAAACTCTTCTACAGACTGTAAATTTTAATTGTTAAACATAGAGTTTTAGTGACCATGATAATCTGTAATAAATTTAACTTGAGTATGGTTATTACATATTTTTAATTAATTAATTTTATTGATACATATCTCTTTGGAAAAAATCGTACGTATTTTTTACCTCTCATGCTTATTAATAGTTGAAATTATTTCCTCTTGTGAGAGAGGCTTCAAATAGAGGCTAGCATGTTTTCTTTTGTTAAGGGCTGTGATGACATGTGCTTTGATTTTCTTTCCACAAGCATTTTCTGTTTAATGTGCCTTAAGTAGTAATTATCCATGTTATTTAAATTTTATTTTTATTAGTACACGTTTGCAGTATATTCCTCGTGGGCAGTACATCCACATATGTAACACCTCTTAATTTTTTTCATCTCCCTCCCCCACCTGCCCTAACTAACTGTCAGTGTAGTCCCTTTTTAAAATGGATTAACATACAATTATTTAGAATAATCTTAGAATTTAAAAGTTTTCTATTCATTTGATGTTTTGGTTAAATATTCTCTTCACTCTCTTAATGTGCTAATTTTATCTTTAGTTTAAAAAATGAGGAAAAACCACATTTGGATTTTTATTATTAATACTTTTTCAAAAATAAATTTATTTTATATTTATATGTTTATCTGAGACAACAATTTCCTTCGTCCATACCTCAGGTGATGACACTTACTGAGGTTGCCTCTCTTCTTGGCTGTTCTGAATAGTTCTGCAGCAGGCATAGGACTGCAGATGTCTCCTTAGCACACCAATTTCCTCTCATTTGGAAATACACTCAGAAGTGGATTGATGGATCATACACTACCTTTATTTTAGTAATTTTAGGAAAGCTGTGCCTCTCTACCTGGAATGCCCTTCCTCTTTCTTCTACATCTACATTTTATTCTTTGTTTAAGGTTCAGCTAAAGTCTTATATTCCTCAAAAGCCCTCTGGTTAAACCTGGACCTCTTTTGACCTACATCAGTCATCATGATTCTATTACTCACTGTCCTCAGCATTCTTTTAGTATGGATCCATGAGGAGCTTATAATTCAGTCATACATCTCGTGTATCCCTCATACCTATTGATTATAAGGTTACACAAAAGATCAGCAAAATATTCACATTTCCTTTAGATATAAAAATTACTAACATGCCCTCTTACTTCTACAGATATTTGAGCCTAGAAATCTTTATATGATTAAACATCCCTTACTTTAATTTTTGCTAAATGATTGGACTCAAAAATCTTAAATAAAGATATGGGACTGTTTACGTTTATACACATACACATAATTAGCATGTGTGTTGGCTGCCTCATCTGACCTATTTTAAATCTAGCTTCATGAATTTGTGGTCACTTGCCTAACTACTTGAAATGCGGTGCTGACATAGTGCAAGATAACGTTGAGATGGTCAAATCCGTGGGACAAAGGCAGGAGCATGTAGTTGTGTGTGCTCGAGTTTTACTAGCAGTTCTCTGTCAATGTCCATACCTGCCAGTCAGAAGTTCATACATTAGAATTCCCAGTGACCAGTAGTCCGCTGAAATGTCGTGGCCTTTGTTGAGGATGATCTCTGGGGCTACATACTCTGGAGTCCCACAAAAAGTCCATGTTTTCTTTCCAAATCCTATTTTCTTTGCAAAGCCAAAATCAACCTTACGATGGTAGAAAAATAAAATTTTATGAATAAGTAATACAGCAGTAAGTTCTTTTGCTGAATAGGCTGGTGATTGAAAACACATAAAAACAGAAACCAGGTATATTGCAAATGAACAGTGTCAACCTGTTCAATCTCAGTTTCAAAGGAAAATATGAAATGTGAGTATTAGATAAAATTTGTTACATGAAAAAGAAAAGGCAAATCTTTCTTTCTGGAAATACTTTTCATTTTTCCTATTTTTTACCAGAGGAAATTTCTTCTTTGCTCAAAAATTTTATAACATTTGGTGGGCCTACCTGGCATCTTTCTCAGATTATGCATGATTTAGGCTAGACTTCATGAAGGTGACAATTCACCTAGTATTAATTATTTGAGAATCCGCTTGCTTGTTGAGGGAAGTAAGTAACACAGCTATGGTACCAAAGATTTTCCCTTGGTAAACATCAGATAAAATTGAAATGTAGCCTTAAATTTTTTAAAAACCATTTGAAGGATGAGCTGCAAATGCAGGAAAACTTTTGCTTTTCTAAAACAATTCAGTTGAGACTACACATAACTGACTGCAGTTTTCTACTGAACAAAAATTTCAAAATTTAAAAATATAATCAGACACTGACTGATCCAAGCCCCAAAATGTTGTATACTCTTGAAAGAGAGAAATTTGCTTCTACAGTAAATCTTTAGAACTTCTGAACAACTGTTAACACTTGTTTGTGTTATAGCCTTAATAATATTATTTTCAAGGCCCAGTTTCTTACCTCAGCATTTTTTAACACCTAAAATATTAAAATGCTTCACAGTTTCCTATAATGTAAACATATACTGCCTTTAAAGAATAGAAGGTTAGCTAAAAAAATAAATTCTATAAGCTCTGTGAATACAAGCCAGCAAGGATGATTTCTCATACTGGTCACAAGGCAGGTTTTGTCAGGGTATTACTAACCTAAACTTAGACAATTTAATTTCTGGTAACTTTTACTTAATTAAAAATATTTCATTGAAAACTGCAACATGAAAAAAACCTATATTTAAGAAAAGATTTTTTTTCAAAAAGAAAATATATAACACTAACATAGAACACAGTTTTTAATGTTGGCAAATGAACACAGTTTTATTAGTAAATAGTATTTGAAAACTTCAAGAAAGAACTCATGTAAAATGCACTAACCAGCTTGGCATAGCCCCGATGGTCTAGAATGAGATTTTCTGGCTTGAGGTCCCTATAAATGATTCCTTTGGAATGGAGATAAGCAAAAGCTTCTACAACACAGGCTGTGTAAAATCTTGTTGTTGAATCTTCAAATGAACCTCTGAGATAGAAAGAAAAGATAGAAAGAAAAGCAAAGTATATGAAAAATTAGTTCCTTTAAGAAGGTTTTTATTCTTTTTTTCACATTTCATTACATTCCTGTGGCAAAATTTAACCCAGAGACACATATTCTGCTGTCTGCATATCACATGATTGCAATTCCTTTGGGTTTTCTAAAACATTTGAGGGTCAAACCAAAGAGCTCTCTGTCATTGGAAGTGAGTGAGGCAGTTTAACTTCTTGAAAGGGTTCAAGAAGAGCACAATACCACACCAACTTTCACGTGCATAGTGACTTCATGTATATAGCGGGCTCTCAACAGCACCCTACCATCTGAAAAAGTGTAGAGTTACAGCAGTGGGTATGGGAAAGACTCCTAATTTAGAATCTGTCTACCAAGGAGAGGTTTATGGTTTTATTGCTAATTTAGGTAGAAACCTGTCTTTGACATTTCATAAATTTGGTATATATGTTTCATGAGAATGTAAATAAAAGTTATATTTTTCAAAGACCCACACTGGAATGTTTGTTAATGCTACTCACACCATCATACTAGCAGCTAAGTATTCTACTTTTGAAGCCTCTGTCTTCAACACAAATAATACTTACTTTTTACCACTACTGCCTTCTTATAGTAGGAAAAGTTAGAACTAGAAGACAATTAAAAGGGAAGAGTAACTGGGAGAGAGTGGTAACTTGATTATAATACTTAGCAAGAAAGCTCTCTCTCTCTCTCTCTCTCTCTCTCTCTCTCTCTCTCTCTCTCTCTCTCTCTTTTCTCTGGTTTTAATCTCTCTTCAAGTATATTTGCATATTCACATTCATCGATTGATTGCCTCACATACTTAAGGGAAAAACTTCGGCATCTAAGGTTAACTCCTTAGTGTTAGGGCACAACCTTCATGCTTTCCATTCTGTAGATAAACTGTTTTCTTTCCCAAGTAGTACACTCAATTTAATAATTTCATAACATAAGAACATTAGTATAAATAACAGGAATGACAGGCACTCAAAGGACTCAGGAGGTTTAGGCACAAACAGTAGCCCTGACGTTGCTTTCATTAGAGTGCTTGATGCTTGTTTGCATGTTGGTGACATTTAATTCTTTTTCAAAATTGAAGAGAGGAGTGTAATAAAACAGGAATTAGAATATGGCTACAACTTTACAAATCTCATCAGTGAATTCAAGGCTAAATCATCCGCTGTAGACGATTTTTCAAAAACAGTGTTTCAAAAAGGCATAGTTTTAATTTCAACCACTACTATTCCCTGAGTTTTTAGTGAAATAATCTGTTCTTCCTTCAAAGAAATGTCTGCCTTCTGAAATATGGTTCTAGACATGACATCTACTCCTCTAGACTAGAATTTTAGCTATAATTACTGAATTACTGAGCCCAACATTCTCATGGCAGCATCTACATTCCTAACCTAGAGGCTCTTCTCTGAGGCCTGAATCTATAGTATTATTTTTCCGTCTTCCTCTTAATGACCAGGTTATTCAAAATACAAATATACCTTACAGCATTTCAGGAGAATTGATCTCTCACATATGTATTGACCCGCATCTCATGAAGATTTGTTAACAAGAGATACTAAGGAAGGCAGAGGTCTTGTCCAATCATGACAGCAGAAATAATCTTCTTGAACAATAGTTAAGAATTTGTATGCTGAATTTCTTGAATCGCTTACCAATGATCTCTGAATGAAAGAACTGTGAATTTATGAGACCAAGAGACACTTCACTTTAGAACTGCATCCACAGTAGCACATGAAAAATATATTTTCAGCTTCAGCTGTCCTCAGACTTGCCCTATCCTGAGAAGAACAAAAGCTCTCTAATCCCAGGTACTAAGAAAGATATTAGGATATCACAACCAAGCCTCTTTACTCTCTGCTCTTTTTCAAATTAAGCATGTTTGGCTATCAAGAACAGCACATTTCTTCCAAATAGGGAGATTATTTGCCTTAAATGCTAATCATCTATGTATATATAATTAACCTAACTGCTTTAACCCCCCTTGAGTGTTGTATATGACTTCAATCCTTCCTCAATAGAAAACACCGCAAGGCAAATCAAAACAAGACAGTGCATGGAATAATATTATTTAATTTTGTATTACATGTCTTGTTTTAGTACACAAATTGATTGATTTTTCCTGCTAGAGATGTCGTGACTTAAGTGCATCTTCTGGAAAGCATACAAATTCTTGACTATTGCTCAAGAAGATTACTTCTGCTGTCATGATTGGACAAGACCTCTGCCTTCCTTAACATTACTTGTGAATGAATCCCCATGAGATAGGGGTAAATACATATGTGAGAGATAAATTTCTCCTGAAATGCTGGAAGGTATATTTACATTTTGAATAACCTGGTCATTAGCAGGAAGATGGAAAAATATTAATATAAACTCAGGACCCAGAGAAGAATGTCTAGGTTAGGAATGTAGACATTGCAATAAGAATGTCAGGCTCAGGTCTAGCCTTTATTTACTGTTTGATTTTGCATAATTAATCATTGCAATCCGAGTACAGGATTCTTTTGTGCAAAATGGTGCTAAAAATAGTTTCTATCTCATTGAAGTGTTGTAAGAATTCAAAGAATTATTGCAGCTACTTAGGATAAGTGCCTAGCACACAACTGGTGCTCAATAAATAGTCACCATTACAGATTAAGCATCCAAAACTGTTCTTTGACGGTTGTATCTTAATCTAAGAATATTAACTAATATATTAAGGATAAGTCTGAAGTCTTTGGAGAAGGTGGGGAGTTTGCAATACCAATCATCACTGCTAGTGCAGTGCTTCTAACTGCCAAATAGCACTGCTGCAAATCAGCTCCGAAGAGTTTCCTGGGGCTGTTTGCTTTTGCTTTATTGAAAACTCAATAAAATATATGCACACAAGACAGTTTATAAGCATCTGATGTAAGCAATCTGTGGATTTTAAAATATACATCTTGAAATTGGTCACAAAGCACAGCATTAGGGGAACTCAGAATGAAAAATTAGTATTAGTATTGGAAATGACAACACAAACTGGATCTAAAACGAAAGTGAAAGCTTCTTTTACGAACAGCTTCAAGAGTTGTTTAAAAAATAAATTACTTGTGCCATGTAGCTCTTTGAAATACTAAATTATACCTTGACAGCTATATTACTTCAAACAAAATGGATAAAGTATAAGATCATATACCTTCTTTGAGAATGGGTGGTTGCTGTAGCTAAAAGGCAATAGACAATTTAAAAGAATATATAATATATATGTATGTTTATATATGTATATTATATATATATAAATTCAAATTTAATTACATGGTTTAATTAACTTCTCATAAATTGAGCCTTGAAATGCCAGAATAAAACAGCAGTAAAACATCTCTCATCAAAAAAGACTAGGCAACTTGACCAGTGGCAATCATCAATCTGAAGTCTGTTGTCATCTATGCAGGCTTATGGCCAACTGTTGGGTAGGTTAAGTTACTATGAAGATGGACTCATTTCCATAGAAATATCTTCAGTCGGTGCCATCTAAATCATGTAAGCTCATCTAAAATGAAATTTAAATAATCACCTTCCACAAAATAACTAGAAGCAAGTACAATGATGTAGAAAATTACTCATTCCTCTTGGGATTATAAAATATGGCCAGGAAAACAAATGACCAGAAAGTGAGATATGTGAGACTTCAGAATGATGGTTTCTATGGTAATTCTTTAAGGTATTCAGGAAATTAATGCACGCTCACACAGGGAGCTAACAAGAGATCCAGGGAGAATGAACCGCTAGCCCTCCCTGAGGTTGTTTTCTAAGATTTGGGTATCATTGTCCTAACCTAATAAAGAGTACCCAACAGTTACCTACACGAGCAGTTTCTGTAAAGCATGATGTTGAAGACACGCAGGACCCTGCGGGAAGAGGAGGGGATTTTTCAGAGTGACACTGACGGGAGGGGAGGGTGGGACGTGTTCCCACCGAGAGTGTTACAGAGCGGACAGACGGCCCGGGGAAAAACAGCCACGCCTAGGAGGGACGCGGAAAGTTTCAGTGAAGGACACGACGGCCCCAAGGCCAGAGCACCGGAAGCTCAACAAACAAAAAGGCCTCATTAGATTGGTGGGACTTTCTTGCCCAGAAATGAGATATTCAGACCTCCCTAAGGAATGACTTTGTTCTGTCTAAAGTTACAATTGATGGTGCTTATAAAAGTACGCCTGGTACATGCCTGGAGTTCCTCTAAGCCCACTTCTACGTCAGACTTGCCCGCTTATAACCCACAGGTTGGTCTCAACTTGGCTGAGACGTAGTCATTTTTATGTCTAAAATCCCCAGGACAAACAGTCTTTTTGGCAATACATCTGGGTCCCCTCCCGGGTTTCTTTGTCTGAGGACTGCTTGCTTTTGCCTGACAATAAATGCTGCTTTCTGCTTTCCCTCTACCATAAAATACTTCTGCTCAGTCTTCTTTTGACTCTACCTTGTAACTCCTTCTAAACTGAGTGAGGAAGCAGCCACATGGTAACCCAGCCAGGTGGTAACATTAAAAAACTAAGGAAATAACGAGGGATTAAATCTCACTAGATTAAAGTATACATTAAATACCGGTATTGGACTATGATATATGTATATGCTAATATGCTATACATTATACTATATGTTAATATGCACACTAATGCACATTTGTTATAGCAACGAATTATATCTTTTAGAAATCTCCAGGGCTTGCCAGTTCTTTAAGTGTTAGAGACGGAAGGTGAATAAAATAGACTTTGTACCAACCCATCACCAATAAGGAAAGTGGAAGACAGACTAGACAAAAAGCTACAAACTAGAAAATTAAAACATGACAGCCAATTGAAAATACACTAGGGAAATAACAGGAACAGTTAACATTTTAGTGCCGTAGTTCACGTCTTAAGATAAGTAATACTTAAAAGTCCCTAAATTCTGTTTGCAGATAGTGTCATTTTAATCCTCATTTTCTGGACAGCAAACAAAGAGCTGTTCTGTGTTCTTTTTCACTGCTGATGAGAAGACAGGGAGAAGCAGAAAATGGCCACCCTGGGTAAGATGTGGGAGGAGGAAGATGCACAAGCTGCTTTCAGAGACTCCCCGAGCTGAAGCTCTGAGGCTCAGAGGTATTTCCAAGTCTATAACAAATAAGGTCACCCAAGACTTTTTAAAAATCAGTTCCAATGTATTTCTTGTGTGCTTTCAGGTTATCTTCTCTTTGTCATTTACTTTTGGGAACAAAAAATGAATTTAACTGAACTGAACATGATAGTTTTCATTTTTTATTTTACTGTAGATATTTTCATACATATCGTGACTAATAGATAATCTTTTGCTTGGCATTTTTTTTTCTTTCTAACAATCTTTAAGACTTTTAGTCCTGATTGAAACAGCTGGAAAATTAGAAAGTTAATCACAAATTAATTGGTGCCTGGATGTTCAAAATTATGCTATTTTCCTAGCAATTTCTTAATTAGGTAAAAGAAAAACAATAAAGTAGTAACAGTGTATGTGAAAGTGTGCATGTGTGGGGGTGTGTGAGTGTGTGAATATATAAAAGAAAGTTCACAGGGGTAAATGATTCCAAGGGAATTTCATACGTGCTTTGCATATCTATGTATATGTATATAACAGGGCCATTGCTTTTATTGTTGAGGCTAAATATTTCTGATTCTTTTGGAAGAACTAGTTGCTACTGCTTCTCCACGTTAAGCCTCTTCATGGAGTACTGAGTGCACAGGGAGAGACTCCACTGCTTTATACCTCAAATTGAAGGAAGATTAATAGTAGGAAAAAGGAAGGAGCAGCAATCAGCCTGGGCAGGTAAAGGAAGGAACTCCCACTGTTCACTTCTCTTTCTCCACTCCTCCCAAGAGAAGCTGCCACTTCACAGTGAGCCCTACAAATCAGTGTGCCCTCACTCAGAAGCCTCGACTTCCATTTATGACCAGACAAAATGTAAAATCTCAAGCCAAACAGACAAAAATGTGAAATCACATTCACTTTCAAAAGTGATTTCAAAATTGAAGTCTGCGTGTTTGATGACACATGAGTTGATTGTAAGTGGAGTGTTCTCACTATTGTTACTATCGATCTAGTTGAGAAACTCTAAAGTTTTAAAAAGCTATGGTGGAATAGCGGGTCCTTTCTCCATGAAGCTTTACTGATTTCCTAGTTAATTCCACCTGCAAATCTTCTCCTATTCTAATTTTAAAAATAGGGAACAAATTTCAAGTAAATCAGTATATTGAAATGTCAGGTCAAAAATAATACAGCAAAACCATAGCATGATATGCCAAATATTAACTAGCAAACCAAAATACTAACAGTGAAACATTAAAATTCTGAGGAGTGAGACCACATCTACTTTATTCTACAATCTCCATCTTCTGTCACAGTGCCGGCATATAACCTACACTCAAATATTAACTAACAATAATGCAATATTATGCTATAATAGCTTAGTGCTGTATAGATGTTAACCTCCCTCCCAATGCAAACACGAGACATTCCCTTGCAGACTTTTTTAATCTACAACTTTAAAAGTCTAATATTAGTGTAATAGAATATAACATGCTGACAAGACGCCCATTTGATATATGTAAAGTCACGAGAGTAAAAGAGCTGAAAGAGCATAGAATACAATGATATGAAGGGACCATAACAACACCACTGGGAGTGAAGATTTAAATCGAGGATTATAAAGAGTTACTTGTTCCTACTCTGAGGTATCTACAAAGTAACAGATGTTAAACACTGCATGGTCAGGGCTATCTTCATTGAGATTTCAAAAAGATCTTACCCATAAAGATCTTACCCGACCAGCACAAATAAGAGAAATACAGATGGTCTGAATGTTCAGACCATATAGGTGAATGTTCCAAAGAGTGATAACTTCTGCATGATCAGTAGATCATTCACGGGAAATGATGAAAAGATTAGTTACAAGTAAATAAAATTATGATCTTTTAAAAAAAAAATGAACAGTTGGTATAAGTAATCATCTCCTAAGACATTTTATAGGGTAATTTTTTTTAAAAGATAACTTGTTAGTTATATAAATATTAGATGAAGAATTAAGACACATGATTGTATACAATCAGAAAACCACAAGCACTCTCAAGACAAAGTTTACTAATCCTGGAAGAGTAAAAGGTAAATCTAAATCGTATTATATTTATGAAATACTGCAAATGAATGCATTTTTCCTCCAAAGTGGAAAAGAAGCAAAGAGCTGGATGAAAAGCTGTGTTAATTTTGAAACCAAAGACAAGTGAAAAGTAGGGGGGAAGTTACTTTGAAAAAACTTCGTGCCTTGAAAGGCAAACTGCCCATCTGAAAACTGAGTGTATCAAATAAACTGATAATTAACCCAGTCTACTATTCTAAAATAGCCATCACTCTCTTCAACTTAAACCACAGCAATGAACTCCAGGAAAAAATCAGAATTTATTTAATCTGATTCTAATATTCATGAACTATGGTTGTATATATAATTTCTCAGGCACTATTTTTTATAGTAGATTAAGTTTATACCATTAGCTACAATGTGAGTTTCATATGTGTTACAGTAAATTTTATTTATATAATGGGCTAGACCTTATGTTTATGTTATATTTTAAAATATAAGCATATGTAAAACATAAATAAAATTATTTATATTTTCTATTAATGAACTCTTCTTATAGACTGTCAAAGACAACTGTGATTTTAGAGACAGAGGAGAAATTTCCCAAATTTCCTACCTATCCCTGAGAATGGTCCAGAGCTCTCCGCCCAGGCAAGCTTCCATCAACATATACAAATATTTGCTGTCCTTAAATGTTCTGTATAGCCTGTGAATTGCAAACAAGAAAACAAAGGTTATGAAAACTATTATGTTTTAAAAGCATGTAACTTTTTAAACTTTAAGAAATGATTTTTCCTTTGTTTTTTAACTGACACAGTAGAATGTTTCAATACAAATATGTATGCTATTGAAAATTCAAATGAGATATTTAGCATATGTATCACCTCATATATTTATGGTACAAAGTTACAGATAAGAGGAATAAATTCTGGTGCTCTATTATAGAATAAGGCCAACTGCAGTTAATAACATGGTAGTGAATTATGCAAAGTAGCTAAAACAGGGAATTTTAGAGTTACCACAAATCACATAAATTTCCGAGTGCCTAGATTAGAGTGTCTTGATTTGCCGTACTCTAAATTTTTGTGGTTTTTTGAGAAAGAGTCTTTCTATATAGAGAGGTTGAACTCACTGCATAGTCCGTGCTGGTCTTGCACTCACTGTGATTCTCCGGTATCAGACTCCTAACTACTGGGATTACAGCCATGCACTGCTGTGGCCAATAGCACATGAAATTTGGAAGAAGAATGAAAAGACATAATTCTACATGTAGGGAAAAGAAGCCAGTGGCTTGTGAGTAAGGCTTTCATACCACACAGGGTTAACATCTCCCTTGAAATAGATTAATCCAAATGATCGTGGATAAGGGGGCTTTTGAGATTCTCTCAATTCCAGTTCTGCTGACGTTTCAAGCATGGATCCATAAGTAACACTTAGTAGTAATAAACATGTTGTGCACATGGATATAAAGTGGATTAAATTTTGTTACATGTAGGTATGTATGAATTTTATGTGCTAGTCTCTTATGTTCATGTCTTATTTTCTGTAAGTGCGACTGGCAAGTTAAGTACAAAAGCCATGTCAGCATATAAAAAGCTCCCTATTACCCTCTTAGTGCTCTCAAAATACTGAGGTGAAAGGATCAGCTGTCATTTTGTTATTTTTTTTTTCAGAATATTAAATATTTGCTTTTTAAGCATCATCTATGTAGTGTTATAGGTAACAGGTTAAACGTGGAATGTTAGAAATAGATGCCTCCTTCGGAAAAACATTCTTTTTAAAGAATCAGATTCTCTTAAGAAATAAGATAAGCTCAAACTTTATCTTTTTAAATCAAAACAACTCAAGTTTCTTTGTACAAACGATGTGTGTTAAGAGTAGGCTGGAAGGGCAGCTGGTGTGGTCGGCTTGTCCGGCGGAGGGCGGAGGGCGGAGAGCAGAGGGCAGAGGGCAGGACCCTTACCTCACTATAAAGTCCGAATGAGCCCCCTGCATGATCTGCTTCTCAGAACGGATGTGCTCCTGCTGTCTTGTATCCACAATATGACGTTTCTTGAGAATCTTCATGGCAAACGTTTTGGATTCTTCGCTTTTCAACTGGACCTTAAAGAAAAGTGGAAGGGATCCATGAAGAAAAGCTAAATTTAGTATAACAACGTATTGTTATCGTGGACTTAACAGGTATATTAGGCACTTAAATGAACTCTAACTACTCCCAACTCACACATGCTGGAAATCCTTGCTAGAACTACTGAGGGTATAACTCAGAAATTACTGGACACAGTGGCACACACTTATAAGTCTAGCAGTTGGGGGGCTGAGGTAGAATACTTGCTGCAAGTTCCAGGCCAGCTTCCGGCTACATAGCGAGTTCAAGGCCAGTCTGAAATGCAGGCAAGGCCCTGTCTCAAAACAAAACAAAACAACAAAACAAAACAAAACAAAAATAATAACAAAACACCTCACTACTCAAAAGCACTGTACATTATCATTCCACTGCATCAGATGAGATTTAACTAATTAGACCCCAAATTGACTTTTTTGCTCACATGGACTAGAAGAAAAAAAAAACTATACTTGTTCTTCATGGTATTGTTTCATTTTATATAATGTATTTGAGTATATTTTATAGTTTTTCCTCCTTCTGCGTCCTTATACTCTACCTCCTTAACCCTGAACCACAAATCTCCTGAGTCATAAAATTGAATTACTGACCCTTGTCTCTGACAAACTGTTGATGTACGTACTGTATTGTTATTTGTTTTTTTTTAACCTCTCAATCTTTTCCCTTTCTACCAGTTAAAGAAAAACAAAATGTAACAAGATTTCTTCCAAGAGATTTTGAAAACTATGTTTTTCTTCAGTGTGCATGATGACTTTGATATCCTTTGATCTCAGACTTTACTCTTTTGTTATACTATCTGCAGAGAACTAAGCTGAGCTGTAATGTCCCCGAGCTGGTCGTGACCCTGCCGCAGCCCACACAGCTTCCAGTGGCTCAGGAGGGCACCTTCAGGTGCCATATCTCACACAAGCTGTGTGTGTTTCTTTTACAAGAAATTTCAACAAGGTCACTTGCAAGGAAAGGAATAATAAAATAATCACCTAATAACAATATAAAGGAGTTATCAAGTGTTCTTGAGTAGTAGTGTCCCCAAGATAACATCAAGCAGCCCATATTACTCAGAACTAATGAAAACTTTGGAGAAATAACATGACAAGCTCATTCTGTTTTTCAGCTGAAATATAGCTCTCCTCTCTCTTTCGTGACTTATTTAGTGCTTTATCTACAGGAATAGCAAAGCTCTTAAGTGTTTTCTTCATGCATACATATACAGATTGAATTCAGTCTGAGAGGACGTTAACGTGGCAAGTTCCTTAGAAGCAAGCATGAGGACAATTCAAGTGATTGAGCTTCAGCTTGCTGTCACCCTGTGTAAATCTGTTTGACAGGTCAGAGGGAAAAATGTAAATCTGAAAACATCTCTAGCAGCTAAAGGCCCTCTGTTGGGTCTGCAAAAGTCTTTTCCTTTTGTAGCATTTCTTTAGGATGACAGATTAGTATGATTCCAATGGATTCTATTGTAGTTCATAATAAAACACAAAATTGGAAACTCACTTCTAAAAGAAATCTGGACGGACAGGGAGGATGAAATGACAGACGAGCTGCCAGAGGCTGACAATTCAGAAGAGAAGTCATGTTCCCCCTCCAGAGCACACCCAGTTAAACAACCGAGGACTCTTTTGTGGTGCAAGTGTCTAATGGAAAAGTGATTCTGCCTATTGGATTTTTGAACTGTGCATAAGGTATGAGGAAAGGATTCATCTTTTATGGTCACAGGTCTGGACTTGAGTTCTCACTCTACACAATCCATCTCAAACTTTTGGGCCAGTTGCTCAACTGCTCTGAGCCCTAGCTCTTGCCTGGGATAATACAGATACTGCACAGAGCTGTGTAGTCTTAATTGTAAATGGGATCGTCACTGAATAGCAGGCAATTGCTCAGGCTTTGCTCGCACTCTTCCCTTGCTCAGCAAATCTACACCAAACAGGACAAATCAAATATTGCTCTTTGAAACGTTCCTGTTTCAGAGAATCAAAGGATCATACATTGCCCAACGCCACAGTTACCAAGTGGTGGAATTGGGTTCAAGATCAGGTCATTTGGACCTAAACTCTTCCCTGAATAGGGTACTTTTCTTCTGCTGAATACAAAACAAATTACAAAATAATGATTGATGCTTTACAAACCAGAGTTTAATGGGATCTGCTATATGTAGGCTCTCTGTGGGAAAAGCTGAGCTATGTATTTGTTACCTTAATTCAAATTTTACTAATGCCAGGTATATGATGTAAAGGACCAGGCAAAGGTGCTTTGCCATTTTCCTGGGCATTTTTCTGGGTCATTACCTTGACCTCAGTGTGTTATCAGGGATTTGGGGCACTGGACTTCTTGAATCACAGGAAGAGAACGTAAGTGGAACAGAGTGATGACAGATGGCAGGTACAGGTGACATGAAAAGTAGATAAAACCTCAGGGATTGCTTTATCCCTCTCTGCACTCTGTAAAAACTTCACATCCTTCTTAGAACATAGTTGTTACTCAAGATCTCCATTTCCATTTTAAAGTGGAGTGCCAAAAGAGTCGCAGAACTCAGCTTCCAACCAAGAAGCCAGAGTACGTGAAGATCAGTGGTGTGAGCCATGCCACCATGGAGGTCTGTAATGTTTCAGGCAATTCTCTGAATAAAGCCCAATATGTTCCCCAGAAATCTTCTGACAAACTGGCAGCTTCCCAAACACTGCTAAGGATGTTCAGCTGAACATTGTTTATATCACAAAACTCTAGAAAAAATCTAAATGTCCATCAATAGAAACTTGAAAATTAAATTATTTTAATGGTATGTCTATACAATACAGCTATAAAAACTAAAGCTTAGAATGACAATTAACATTTTTGGAAAAATAACCCATATATATGATACCCATATCATTCATATATACAACAAATAATAAATATATATATATATTTGTTAT
>NW_004955425.1:7247281-7312545 GCF_000276665.1 Chinchilla lanigera | reverse complement strand
AGATACATTTTATGATACCCTTCATAGTGTATGTGTATATTATTGTATATCTAATTATATTGGTATCTAAAGTAAACTTATGAATCAGAGGTTCATGAACATATTAACAATGATTTTCCTTCAGGGAAAGTGTTACTTTTTACCTCTGTTTAGATTTTGAATTGCTTAACATTACATAATTCACATCTCTTACTTTTATGAGTAAAAATAAAATTCTAATTATAGAAAACATTTTAAAAGTATCTGTTAATTTTAATAGTATTTATTATTGTATGACTTCTTAAAGTAACTCCAGTTCTATTAAAGGTCCATGAATACAACAAGCTTGACATAACATAAAATCCTACTCAACTTTTGTACAAACTATTCATTTCTTTAAAAGGCTTCCTTTTATTTACCCCTTTTCACTGTGAGTGTGAGATAACGTTTTATTGTAAAAGTTTTCAACAAAATTAATCCATAATAACTTGTAAAGTGAAAATTAGTTTGCTTTTTCTTTTTGTTTGCCAGATTAATCATATTAAATCTACTTGTGCTAATTTGAAACATCTATTCATCTATTCTTCTGTATTAGGTCCACTAAAGGTATAAAATTATAGGTCAGCAAAAGGGGAATGCACACTTTTCCTATTCCTCACTCCCAGGAATACCTTCTGGTCCAGTTGGCTTAGCATGTTCTCCAGGTTTATCTTCCTCTGCAGACTATCCTGACCTATGTGCACAGGGTAAGGCACTGCTTGAGGGTATGCTCATATTACTTTTGACTAGCTTTATTTGAATCTCAACTCTTATTTGGTTTATGATCTTGGACAAGCTACTCAAACTGTTTTGCTATATCCCATCTTCTCATATAGGCAGAATCTTCATGGGTTAATTATGAAGTTGAAATAACAGAGCCTTTATATCAAACAAAACATCTGGATTAGAGATAATATTAGGTGACTATTAACTGCTTTTATTCTTACATGCTTCTTAGTTAAATGGTCGGATTAAGCCAAAGTACTTTCCTCAAAATATGCATCATGACTGAAGGACTTTTTGCACCCTTCCCCATCTCCACTTCAGTTCATGTCAATGCCACTAAGTAAGGTCAAGCTGAAGAAAACTTAATGTTGATGACATTTATACCACAGTGATTTTACTCTCAAAATTTCTACAAAGTTAACAAGAAAATTCTAATACTTAAATTCTTCACTTTATTTTAGAAAGATAGTACTATGTGCTATATTAGAAATTAGACATATTGAAAGTTTTATTTATAGTAAAATTTAAGTCCAATGTGAAGCTTTATATTGGCATTTGATCGTGTACTTGGGCAAAGTGAATGTCAAGATGGGAGATTCTGACATAGATTTTGACAAGTCTTGATTGTTAAGCTCCAGCTGAGGCCAAAATAATACTAACCTAAAGATGAAAGGCAAATATCATCAGCATTTTGAAGAGCTTTGAAGACACATCCAGTGACTCTCTTTAATTCCATGCTTACTTTCTCTCTGGTTAAGACAGTACCTTAACAGGTTTGTCAGCTACTGTACCTGAGTCTCTGCCTCCCCTGGGAAGCAAGGTTAAAAGTGGCTCAGTAGCACGGCCCATGAACAGGCCCATAGATTGTACATGTATTCATCTACTTGAACTTTAAGAGTTTGTGGTCCATTTTACATTATAGGTATTATTTTAGAAGAAACTACCCCCAAAACTACACCGTAATTACAATGATGTCTTAAAGTCAAGCTTTAAATTTTCAATATGATATGCCTCATCATTATGTAAAAAGTCCTATATAACATAATTTCAATTATATTTCCATGAGGTATAGGAAGGGTGAATAAATTCATGTCTTCATTCAGGTAAGGCTACAGTGCAACAGTAATGTAGTGAGCTTAGGAAATCTTATATCAGAAACCTGGATCCTACCTCTCCACTATAGTTTCTCTCACATATAAGTGTAATCATAATCTCACCAGGCCCCAAGCCACTTCTCTGAAAATGAGGAACTAAAGTATTATCGCTAAGGACTTGTTACTACTAGAAGTTTCAATGCATCTGTGATTTGACATAATAAACATATACTTTTTAAAGAATGTTAATTGTATTTCACCTTATGAAAATAGTCAAAAAAGCTGTCCTGAATGGAATGCAACACAGGAAAAGGGGGAAATATCTTAATAACACCAATGTAGCTGGAGGAAATGTGTCCAGTTTACTTTAAACCTATGGCCAACTCAAGTTTACAGATCCTGTATTTCTATTGAGAGATGGAGTTTCTATTTTCTTTGTTGCTTCAACCCCACACATAAAAGGGATAAGTGTCTGTTATATATTGCTGACTCCCACACAACATGACATTGAATTAAAAAACAAAGGTTTCCCAAGAGCAAGCAAAATGCCCTGAAGGCATAAAGGAATCTAGGCAGAGCCATAACTGTCATGGGTGCACAAATAAACGTGGAAAATTTTTTCTGTACACAAAATAGCACCAAATTTTCAACAAGTAATCTGAATTACAGGGTAAAGTATAATAAAACCATTTCTGCATGTCTGGCTCTCTTGAACCTGACAGGAAAAGGTCTTGTAAATAATCTAGGAACAATTTGCAATGGTCTGTCATTTAAGTAACTCATATTTAATACAAATTAAGATAACTTTTTTGTTTGTTTGTTTGGTTTTGGGTTTTTCTCCGGTACCGGGAACCAAACTCACGACCTTGCGCTTGCCAGGCAGGCGCTTTGCCGCTGAGCTAAATTCCCAGCCCCCAAATTAAGATAACTTAAGGAAGTTCGAGAGTGAAAGGAAAGTGGGAGGGTCAACTGGTCCACCATCTTCAGAACCGAGGACCCTAAGATGGTGTCTTTCGTGCTTTATGCCTCTGCATTTGACTCTGTTCTGCAGTTTGAAAAAGTGGCAAATAATCAAGAGAAGGTCTCTGTTCCTTCCACCCTTGTCCTTACTACAATTCAACTTAAGCCCTCATCCAAAATGTCAGCGATCTCATTTGCTGTGTAACCTGCCTTCAGACAAGGTCAGTTCTGCAGCTGTGACAAGAAATATCAAGAAACAGTTATATTATTAAATTCCAACTGGGCAAAGAATGTAAACTTGTTTTTATAAAAAGGATAGTTTTGTTGTTTTTTTTACAGAAAGGCGTTTAGCTGAATTCCTACCATTTTGTTTGTTGAGGCTTTGTATCATTTCTAATGTGTTTTTTATTACTTGTCATCATCTTTAATTGTTTGATCAATCTTGCATTCTTACATCTGGTAATCTGAGCAACCTTGAAGATAATGATATGTAACATAATAACCATTGTTAATTCCTATCATCTTGTTATGAAATCCTATATTGTTTTTATTGTTTTTGTATTTTTTTGTCTTCACAGTTATTTTATTATTATTTGATTTTACTCTTTAAAATAAAAAATCGACATTTAACTTTCAATTGAAAATCAGAAACATACTTTTTTACTTTGGTGTAAACGATGAGTAAAGATTTCAGCTATTTCACAAAAATCACTTCTATTAATTTCAAGAAATATGCCTAATTTCCCTCAAAAAAGAATTTAGTATTTATTTATTTTTATTCAAAAGTTACCTATGTTGAGTGTATTAAGTGAAGATTGCTGAAATGTAAACCCTAAAAATGATTCCTTAAGGATAACTTTTCTATTCCATAATATCTATGCTAAATTAATTTAATTTTATTTTAATGAATATTAAAATTAAAGTTTATATTCACTTTAAATTAGTTTTCCCTTGTCAAATAACCAGATATTTTCCCTTACCCAACACATTTAATTTCTATGCACAGTCTCACACGCATAAAAATATTATTATATTCATCAGTTTTGAAAACTTGCCTACTTATTTCTAAACTGAGGTCCTGAATATCTCACATAATTTAATTTATTCTAACACTTACAGCACAATTTTAACCTAAAATTTCACCTAATGGAAGTGAGTATCATATGTTGGTATCTCCATTTCTTTTGTTTGTTTGTTTTGATTTTTTGGTACTGGGAATCGAGCTCACGACCTCACACGTTCAAGGGAGGTGCTGTGCTGCTGAGCTATATCCCTGGCCCTTCCATTTCTTTTATTTATTGATTTTGAAGGTTTAAAAGAAGATGAACTGAAGCAGAGAATCACATATTGTAAAATTCAACTCTCATTCTGTCACAGGCTCAGACTACCTCAGGACAAGGTTTTGTATTCTAGCCAGAACTTTGAGATATAAGGCATAAATAGTTTGATAAATTTTAACTGTTATGTACTAGAAGAATTTTGATCAACTGTTGATAATTATGTCTTAATTTATTAATCAAATTACCCTCAAACTTTACCCTTGTTGATAATTTTTTAAAACCTTGTAACTTCTTCCTCCCTGCTATTTTTGTATTTCAAAATATGTTAAAATATTTTTACAGATATAAATTTATTGCAAGTGTAGTTAAGTAATTTTAATCAGTTCTACTAGTATTTATTGTTTGAGGCTTATGTTAGCTTAATCTTAAGATATGATCACATTAAACATTTAAACCATTCTGTTCTTGGGGCTGTAGCCCTTACACTGTGTTAGTAATGAGACTATGGCTCCAACTGTCTTCACTTCCTTATTTGAATTCTCCCTGGGAACCAAGTGTCTTCCCAATCCTACAGTGAACTGCAAAGCCACATGCTGGTGCTCAGGGCTAAAAGCAAAGTTAGACCAACAAACTTGGTCTAAGAAAGCCCCACATAGCTCAAGGTTTAAGCTAATGTGCTGCATATATCAGTGTTTGGAGGATATATTAATATGAGGGACAGAGTATGAATTGGCAATAAATTTAATGTACATAGTTAATGAACTAGTGTGAATCACACAGATTTACCTTTCTTATTTTTTCCCCAAATCAAAATTTAACCATTTAATTTAATATTAAAGGTCATGTTCATTGACTTCCTTACTAATATACACATAGAAACTGTTTTCTCATCTCATGGAGTATGATCTTGCTTATAAAATGTTTATACAAAATTTTCGGGGATATGGAGTACATCCTGGCACCAGCTAAACTATCTCAGTCAGAAGAGAAATTATGTTGTTTATTTTTGGGAGCAGTACAACCTAAAAATAGCTCATCGAGTCACCTCATGATGCATTCTTTCATTTCATGGCTGAGTTTGTGTTTGCACATTTTCAGTAACCTAATGTCCTAACACCTATTTCTTACTGCAAGTCTAATCTCCTTTCAGAATATAGTACAGCTGCACTCCATGGAGTAGCTATCTAACAATGCTAACCACGGCTCCCTCACACAGCTTCACTTGGATCTGGTCACTGGCTTCAGTGTCCTGTGACACCATGTGGCCTTTTATGTTGTAACCTTTGCCTGGAGTAGCCTCTTCCCATCTGTTCACTTAAATCCCCACCTATTCTCTGACCTTGGCTTCGGTTCCACCTATCCTCTCAGGACCTTCTCCACTCCATCAGCTCAAATGGCCTCCCTCCTTCCAACGTGTGGAGAACTTTTCTGCATAAGGTAGGATGTAATCCAGTATTCAAGGATTTTGTTTGTCACTTTTTAAATCTGTCAATCTCATCTTTTTAAGAGAAGGTAGGGCTTCCTTGAGGGCTAGACTCATAACTGATATTTCCTGTCCCATGAAGACTATTTGTGGGTTTCCGTTCTTTCTTCAAGGGGGTAGCTGTTATATGCATGATTTTTATTATTACCATATGTGTGCAGTGCGTAATAACTGCACTCCTCCTGGGGAATTCACACACATACGTACAGAATCCTGGCCATTTTTATCCCGCTGCAGCCTTTCTTCCCTTATCCCCTCCCCATCTTTACAGAGTCCACCTCCATGTTTCCCACCACCTCTTTTATTCTACTCTCTTTTTGCACCATGAGAATGATTTATTAGGGTTAGGTATAGGATGCACTCAAAAGCAGAGTATGGGTGCTCAGAGAAATGAGGCACACCTATGTTGCTTTTGATATCATTTATATTTTAGATCTTTCATATTAGAGAAACCGCACAATATTTAATCTTCTGTGTCTGACTTTTTTCACCTATTATTTTGGTCTTAAGATCTATCTATTATCCTAACAATGACTCAAGCTTACATTTTGATGGCTGAGTAGTACTCCATTGTGTATATACTACATTTTTTTTACCCACTCATTAGTTGATGGACCTATTGGCCATTTCCAAATTTAGCTATTGTGAGTTGTGCTGCTCCATGCATAACTGTAATATTAAGGTTTTAACTCTTTTGTGATGCTACCCATAAATTCACTAGGTTAAAAAGAAGTCACAGAAAATGAAAAGGTGCATATGACCTAAATACTAACTTCTTAAGGCACTGTTTTATTACCAATTATTTTAATCCCTCAAAAGATATGTATAACATTTTCTAGATTACAGTGATCTTTCTGAAATCACATGGGGATTTACAAGAGGAACCGTTAATATATTATCTTATGGCAGGATACTAATTTCAAATACTTTTAATAAAAGTATGCATTTTAATAGATATCTAAAATTGCTACATATTCACAACGCATGTAAGGGAGTGACTGTTCTAGAAGCTGTCTTTCACGTAGTCTAAATTGTACAGCAACTACCATTGCAAAAAGAATATATGTTCTGTGGTAACAAGATAAAGTAAGGCATTACCTTACTTTGTTTCCATCTGTCCAAGTACACAGAGGGAGATTTTACTACTGTAATTTTTGCTTTGAAACTGATTTGCACTTCTTTTAGAAGCTGCAATGTATTGTTACTGCGCCAACCAGTGCTTAGTTAGTGTTTATTAGATTGGACCTTCATTAGTTATCTAAATAGCTTATTTTCTCAGAAATCAAAACTATCATTCACACTTATTCTTTCAGAGAATAAGCATCAAATGAAAAGTTGCATATTAACGTACCAAGGAGAGTACAGCTGGAGAAGAGACTGTGTTAAAATGACACAAACTGAGTTTTGAGCAGTGGCAAGCACCCATTCACTTTAGTTAGGGAGCACTCGCAGCCTTAGAGCAGCAGGGATTCCCCAGACACCGTCCTCTGCAGCGTAAATCACCGCGGGCACTAATGGCAAAAGCGCCTCAGCGATCCCACAGCTATTCTATTTCATTGCCGCGCGGCTTGGCAGGAAGAAGCTCCTGAAATGTTTTCATCTTACACAGGGTTTCCCTCTGGAGTGAAATCCTTTGCCTTTTATAATGATGAAACCAAATGTTGAGTGATGGGTTTATCGTTTAATTTCTTGCTTAATCACCTCTCAGTCTCTAACTTCTTGCATATGGTTTACATAACCCTTCAAACCTGCTTCTCTGCAAAGCACCGTGCCAAGGTGGCTGCCCAAGACGCTAGGAGAGTGATACAGATGCCTTCCGGTCCCAGGCGCAGACATTGTCACACACATGTGCTTGTGGGAGAGTGGGGAGGTTCTTGCAATGTGCTACCAATTGCCTTTTCCATGGCAATCCAACTGCAGGATTCATAATTGTGGTTTCAATTCATAGAAGGGATGAGAAGTCACCTTTGTATCTGTGTTGGCAAGAGCCTGCTCTTGTGCCACACTGGGGTGCTGTGCAGCCACTGGATATGATTCAGCAGTATGCATGGAAAATGATTTCCTACTGAGAGGTTAGAGGTGGGGCTTTACAGTTTAGAAGAGAAATGGATAAAGAAACACGGACTACTTCAGGTGCATACAGGTTCAATATGGGGAAGATTGAAAACTGTTTCCCATCACCTTGCAAGGTACAACAGAAAATAAAGAGCCTTAGCCCTTTGGGAGAATTGAACAGATGCTATCAGGAAAGGTCATGTTTGAAAACTTCAGGCTCTAACTTACATGGGAGAAGTGTTTGTACCTTCAGTGGTTGGCCTAGCAATGGGAAGAGAAGGAATAAAACCATCCAACTCCCTTCCTTTCCTGTGGGTGTAAATGAAAATGATATATGAAAATAGTTATCATTAGCTTAGTTTAATAATAAAAGATAATCATTATTATAACAAAATAACAATATTGACAACACAGTCACCTACAATGATGTGCAAGGCACTATTTTGGGAAATTTAATTCAGTTCATCTTTGCCACCTTGTGAGGCACATATTCTACAATTATCTTCATTTACATGTGAAGAAACTGAGGAGGCTGAGTAAGTGAGGAGGCACGCACAGTCGCTAAGACCCACATCAGGGTCTCAGTACAGAGCTTTAGCTTTTAGTTCCCCTATTATTTTGTCAGATCGTTTTTTCTCCACATACACTTTGCCACTGAAATGGGAGCCACAAATGATTTAGAGAAGGGGGAAATCGCTGAGGTTTTGACAGAAATAGATGAGCGTATGAGGCCATCATGCCCTCTCTTGAAGCTTTACATTTAGTTCTAGTTCTTGAATTCTAAAAGAATCTTTTTCTCAGCCCAAATATACATGTGACATTGACATAACACTGACTTGACTTTATTGTGGTAGTGGTGAGAATCTAAATATTTTTAGAAGTCCTAATGACAAAAAAACAATTCTGGGTAGTAACAATAATTCTTTGGATGACTGCAGAAGCATAGATCACTTATATGTACTCTTCTTGACATTTCTTCTGTGATATGTGGATCATACCTGGTGTTTTTCTCCCAGGTTAGCTATCAGGGCAGAATTACATATTGGCTGTGAAAGCAATTTAAAGATTATAAAGTAGGCATCAGCTCAAAGTTTATTTTTAGTAAGGAAGTGATATTATTTATTATAAATATTTGTTCTTACAGTTGTTTCATTTTATCAACCATGCTCCATCATGCACTAGTTATTCTTACTGATGCTGTAACTATCAATCTGCCTTCAAAATGCCACCCACCCCTTCCAAAAAGCCTTGCTTCTCCATGCACAGATCCTGTGCTGTTTGTACTTTGCTAGGGCTTCTTTTTTGTTTGTTTGTTTGGGTTTTTTTTTAGTACATATGACTAAGCTGCAATTTCCTAGAGGCAAGAGCCATTTTCTATTAAATTATGTTACTACAAAGACATACAAAGGGTGATCTAAAAATATGTTAAATTAAATTTTTTAAACTTACATAGTAAAGGCACATGGGATAAGTGTGTTAACTAAGCGGGAGTGTTTTGAGGCGGACTAATGTCAATCTGTCTTTTACTGTAATAGATTTTTAAATTTATGCATTCACTGTTGCTTTTGATTGTCCCCACATAGTAACTGATATAAAAAAGTATAATCCCAAAAGACAGATATGTCTCTCATATATTTGTTCCTGTATTTTATTCAAGTATGATTTTCTGGTATGGGAGACATTTGGGTTCCTGAGTAAAGAGATTCAGTATCTGTTATTTAAATCAACTACCACTTAGTACTGTCAGAGTAAAAACTAGTATGTCATTGATTTGTACAGCTCTGTTCTGAAAGCAGGCATTTCTCTGGCAAGGATAAAAGTAAATTAGGGATTTGACCATAAAGCAGTGGGACTTGTTTTCATTTATGATTTATAAAACTAATCTTCTTATTTTGCAATCATCCCTTGTAAATTAAGAGGATTACCTGGGTTGGAACATTAATGAATAAGTCTTATTTTCAAAAAGAGAGAAAGACAGCTGTGGTTTTTGTTTGTTTTCTTGCAGGTAGTGTTAGAATATGGTCCTCTGGAACATATTCTATAAATTGGTTGCATTTCAGCCCATCCTTAAAAATAAAGATCAGGGGCAGAAAATATATGGCATGCTAAAGAGCAGAACGAAGAGCAGTAGGAGAGACAGCTCAAAGCTAATGGCTGTGAATGGGACGTATCTGACAGTAAATGAGTTAAAGTCAGCTATGCCCAAAGTCTTTATGAAATAGAACAAAGAGCTTAAGAACAGGATTCTCATGCTTCTGAGCAAAGATGTATATTTCTTATGTTCTCATCTCTAAAAATTGAAAAGTTCTTTAGAAATTCTCATACCTGAAAAATGCTCTCTTTTAAGAATGAAGTTTATTGGTACATAATACTCATCAGAAGGAATTTGTACCCGCACGTGACATATTTTGATTCCTCTTTTTTCCCAATCCCCCCTCCTCCCTTCAGCCTCTTTTTCCTTCCCTATTTACAAAGCACTGTTTCCATTTTATCCTTTCTTTAGCCTTTATTTTCCTTTGCACCTAAATTCATCTATATTGCAGGATGATCAAATTTAAGCAATGCTAAGAACTCTGTGAAGGGTATACCATTATGCAAAATCACACAAACATAATCTGTATGTCACATATTAATGAAAAACTACATTTTTAGTACTAACAAGAAATGGGAAGTTGCTATTGTTCTTCTTTATTATACTCTTAAAAAAAAAGAAATGGGAGATCAAAATGTCAAATTTCTAAACCCTTCCTGTCCCACTGGAAAGTTTATAATCTTATAATCTCATACATGGGTAAAAGTTTTTAAATACTATTATAAAGTATAACTTGCATTATTCTGCAGTGTTACTTGCCTGACCATTGTTGCTAAGCTAAGCATTCATACATCCAAGGTAGAAGTATCACACACTCCATATCAACGTGCACAAACGTGGAAATTATGCTGTTTAAAAATAGCACCGTGTAACACTGATAAAACTGTTCTGCATGTGTCATTCTCAAAGATGAGTGAAGATGTCTGCAACCACAAGGGAATGTGGCCCTGCATCCACTTCCTATGAATGGTATCAATACCACTGTGAAAATGTAGTTATTTTAGTGTGATGACAACTGCATATAAAATTGCAGTCAAAGGCTGAGGTCAGTCTCTCAAACTTAGCACCACTGAATACATTTAAAAAATAAAAAACCACAGAGAAGGATACTTCTCATACTTAGTAATTAATATGACCAGGCAAATAGTAAGTGACAGGAGTGGGGGCAATGAATGCTACAGTGTTGGTGATCCCATAAGTGGCTGGTCCACACTGAGTACTCCAGATAATCGGGATACTCTGCTTATCTTCCCGCATGCTTTGCAGTGTGTAAGACGCTACAAGATGTGGGCACAGAAGTGAAGGTGATGGATTTTTCTCCTGCGAAGAACTCATCATATCTAATGACCCATAAAGGACTTATCATTCACCAATATTAGCTGAGGTTTTTGCAAAATGGACTATATTTCCAATCAAAATTAATTCTTTGGACTTGGTTTTCATTGGTTTTTAAACATTTGTGTAAAATACTAGAGTGTAATATCCATGAGACAGAAAGTGGGCCAAATTATTTATATTTCCTAAAGTGGAGACTATATATAAAATGTTTGTGTATGTATGTGTATATATGTATATATAGAGAGAGAGAGAGAAAGAAGGAGTTTATATATATAAAAATATATACAGATCAGATAGCTAGGTAGATAGATAGATATGTACATACCAGCATGCAGCCACATATTTTGCCCTTTTAAACGGTGTTAGCTTGGCCTGTGTGGTCCTGAGGCCTGAAGCCAGGCTTTTGCACATCTAGGTAAACTGTATTACCTTTTATACAATTAAACTTACCCTAACTTAGTGGCTAGTTATTTGTGCCTCTCATATACATTTTATAGAACTTTCTACAAGCTTTGATCTACCACCTTGGCACTTCATTGTTCATCTTGAAGTGTTTCACTTATTACAAGCTATTTTCAACATTACCAAAATTTTCAATATTTCAAAAATCCTAACTAAATTCCTATGTGTAACATAACCTCGAGAGTAGCTTGAAGTTATCGGATCTCTAGAAGTTCACTAAGTTGTGATGTTAATTTTCTTGTTGCTGTTAACCAAAACACCAATTTTATTGTGCATAGTATTTAAAAGTTTTAAATATTTAAATGAAAACTTTAAATATTTAAAAATATTTAAGAAACTGTACCAAATGGTCCCCCAAGCTAATCTCTGGGGAATTCTGTCCTTTATATTGCTTAATCCATAGAGGAGTTTAGATATCTATAATTATGTAAATGAACACACCATGAAGTATAACCTTAACGGTAACAACCTTTACTCTTTCTCCTGCTTGTATGTCCCCATATTTCCAGATCAAAGCTGTTCAAATGCTGTTGATAAATCTTTTTTTACCTCTACAAATAATTATATCTCACCACAAACCAAACTCCTTAAAAAACAAATGTGAAACTGCATTAAATGCATAATTCATAAAATTAAGAGACTTTATAGAACATTACCTAATTTTTAGTCCCATATTTTAAAATACTCAGAATCTAAGAGGCATATTATGGACTGTCAAATCAAAAGTGTAGCTTTAATATAGTATTTTACAGTCATTGTTAAAGAAAGCATAATGCAAGTTTAAGGGAATACTTTACGGCTTTAGAACCTTCTTTGATTGATTGATTGATTGACTCATTCACTGATACTGACTGATACTGATTGACTGATATTGGGGGTTTAACTCAAAGGCACTCTACTGCTGAGCTCTATCCCCAGTCTTTTTAATTTAATTTTAATTTTTAATTTTGAGACCAGGTCTCACTAAGTTGCTTAGGTTGGTCTTGAACTTTTGATCTTGCCTCAGCTCCACAAGTAGCTGGGATCATAGTCATGTGCCACCATGTCTGGATGAAATCTTCTTAGACATGTTTAAATAAATGGACTTTTTCTGCCTGTCACAGTCAACAATCCCAACTGCAGCACAAATACACAAGAGCAGAAGTAGCTTCAGGTCAGGGTATTTTAGGGAAGGGGATTTCTTCCAACTCCAGATGGCGATAGTAACTGTTTACAGAATGGTTCCAGGCTCAGGGAGTTCCTCACACACTGTACTGCTGTCTGATATCAGGGACGCCTGTGGACTAAGAGAGATAGGAATGAAACGGTATTTTCAAGTAGGGTGTATGTCTACAGGGTCGTGTAATGCTGCTAACCCAGTCACCAGAATATTCCTTTTCTGAGTTTTTGGAGCAATATGTCAGCTTTTAAATTTCTATTTAAAACAAATGCAAATCAGGGTATGCTTACATGTTGTGTAAGTTTAATGTATGAACTTGTATAAAAATGTCTTCATCTTCTTCAACACTTAGCTGTATAAATAAACTATGTGTGCAATAAGCTCTATAACATGTTCATTGTCACTATAATCCGGGTTCCAATAACTACAGAATTCCAGCTATTCCTGTGCTATTTATTTCATATTTCTACCTCCCAGTCTTCTATCTGTACTTAAATTTACAGTTAAAATTAATGCAACAAGTTAAGAATAATTAGTAGTTAAGTTAGTGAGCACTGCTCAGAACTATAAATACAGATAGTTTTTGGAATTTTTTTTCCTTTGGTACCAGGAATCGAACTCAGGACCTTGCACTCGTCAGACAGGCACTTATGCCTGCTGAGTACATCCCCAACCTCTAATAAATACAGGTGATAGACTATCAGCTGGGTGAAAGCTTCTTTATGCCTTCCCATTACATAATGTGTTTACCTTTTACTTACTATGAAAAGGTTTTCTAAAAAGTAATTTTGTGTTTACCTCATTTTTAGTCTACAGATTACATAGCATAGCACATTTTGTCTCAAACTCTGACATGTCTGTGTGAGGGCACCTGGCAAATATTTAGGAAAAACAATAATTAATGAAAAGAGAACAAAGAGAAAAGAAAGAAGTCTTATACTAGGAGAAGAAATCAAAAGAAAGATACAGGTTGTCAAAATCATTTCAAGAGCAATCCACCTACCAGTTCTACTCGTCCGAAACCTCCAACTCCGAGGGTGTCAATGATGTTGAAATCAGACAGCTTCAGGTTGGCGAAGAACGCAGCCTCGGCTTCATATCTGGATTTTTTGATGCGAAAAAATGGAAATTTCTTAGAGGTGCAAACACGAGTACCACGTACGTCTGTACCGGAATGACATGACTGTGGAACAGGGTTTACCTGCTTGATTTCCATCGTGCTTTTAGAGTCTCTGTGTTCTCACACTCATAATTTTTTTGGTCCCACTGGTGCAGAATAACATAGATTTGCAACTGTTTTTCAAAGTAGAAAAACACAAAGTACCCACTGCATGCCAGTCAAGCGACTGATAAATCCAGTTATCAATTCAAAGTTACATCTTGGTATTTTTCTACGTGTCTTCTTGTGAGCACAGATTGTCTGAGTTGCTCTTTTTCGCTTTTGTTTTGTTTTTGGTTTTGCTGGGTTTTGTTTTTGCCGTTCAGATTTTGGATAGCAGTTTCTCATTAGTTTCCCTTATCCACAGGCTGGCAGTGCCTCCTATAAATATTTATTAAAAGTGACACCACGATCGCAGAGGTCTCTGGAGCAAAATCACAGCCAAGTTTTAGGAAAACAGATCCGAAAAGCTGAGGGCTGATGTGCAAATGTCTGAAATGGATGATTTCAGGAGCATATTCACATTCTTAAAGACTGTCTTCTTTTCGTTTGTGTTTACCCACTGATGTAGCCAGCACTCTCAGCCAGCAACCCTAGGGCCTCTAAGTTTGCCAGTTTCTTATATGCACGGTCAGAAGCATGGGCTAGTTCTCCAACAGTCTATGCACACATGCGAATTTGACACATGCAAGTGGCCAAAATAAGCTTCTCCTGATGAGACAAGTGAATATGAGCAGCTTAAAATATCTCCTTGTTAAAGGCCCTGCTATTTTTAGAAAGGGCAGGAAGGCATAAAGATGAAGATGATCTGCCCACTCACTAAAGCCAGGTCAGGGAGTAATTCAGCTGTCTCAAACCTAAAGTATTTGAATAGCTATGCATAGCCCATGACCTTCAGCCTGACAGTGTTTGATTCAGTACTACACTATACATAGACGTGATGAATGGAGTCATCATGTAATACTACTAACACAGCCTATGTATGTCCATTTTGGAAACAGAATCAGCCATCGTCGTGTTTGGTGCTAAGCTATGTGACATTTTAGCTATTTCATGATAGTCAAATACAAATGCAGACTCTACTCATCCTTTTTCAATTTACAACTACAGCTCTCATTTTTAACAGGTTATTTGTTAATAGACTCCTAAGAAGGTAAAAAGAATGTGTCTCTTTATTGGTTTAATACTTGAAACTAACTCCCTCTATTAACACTCTATAAACAAAGCTGGTCAGTCTGAAGGGTATTAGTAGACTTCTTTCATTAACTACAAAATCAAGAGATCAACGTGGTACTTCAGGAACTGGTTTGCTACACTGGGATATAAGCAGCAAATGTGCATTTCTGGCATTCCAACTTGCTTGCAGACTGCTTTTGGAAAATTAAAACTCCATCCAATTTAAAGGACCAGTTGCAGCGTAGACTCCAACAGGTGCTTAAAAAAGACATCTGTTGGGATCAGACCCCATGACAGTTTCTATGTAGTCAAGTATTTCCTGGTAGTCCAGAAAAGCAAATGCTTAAATCATCTTTTTTGTAAAAAGTTTTTTTTTTTTTTTACTTTGCATTTCTAAAATATTTTACAATTTCATATTCAAGCTATTTTAAATCACTAGTCTCATAAGACAAATATAAAGCAGGAATGAAAAGAAGGCCTTCATAAAATAGGGACACTACAGCTGGATTCTGGCTACTTATCTCGGATTTGGAGTTTTAAAACATCAATTGCTGATCAATGAACTGCTATCTTTTCTAATGAAAACAAAACATGATTTAGGAGTTCACTTGGAAAAAGACATCTCTTAAGACTTTATTAAAATGTTTTGTCATTATTTATGCAAGTACTGTGCACATTCACAATGAAAGCCTTCTTAAATAATGACATGTACCTGCTGAGACTTAGAAATCTCAGGTGCGAAGAGGGTAAACTCAAACTAGTTGTATACTATTTGATATATATAAAGTATGGTGTTACAGCCTTTCAGTATACCCCAAAACTCTTGTGTCTAGGCCTTTTAGATGAAGCTGGAAGTATCCATACTTGAGTTGAGTAATTCCCAGCCTTTGTTGCACATCAGAGCTACCCAAACTCTTCTAAAAACACTTACTATGAGCCCTACTATAAACTAAGCAAATCAGAAATTTCCTGGAGATTGTCCTTTGTATTTTCTAAAAGTTCCTGGGTGATTCAGATGCTTCATTGGGTTGATAATCAGAGTTATAGATGCTCCAACCGCCCCAGAAGTTCCAAGGGCCAAACAGGAATTTTAGAATGGATTCAAAAGAGCCAGGGAGACAAGTAGCTGCCCAATGAGCCTGAGGATGACAGATTCTCACAAAAAGGTTTGGGGCTTGCATTCAACTGATCTTTATTCCTGCTATCCTAGGATCACAGGAATGAACGATAAATAGTTCTCTCATGATTAAAAGGTAAAAAAAAAAAAAAAAAAAGGTTGCTTAAAAAATAGATACAAGTGTGCAATTTATAAAACAGTTTGAATTGACTTTGTAATTATTATCTGGTTAATGACTGATGAGATTTCAGCTAATGAGAGGGACACATTAAATTTTATTTTAAATAGTGGGCATTTTCTTTGCAGCTGTAAAACTGCACTTAAACATATACTTTCCCATACACTAGAAACACTGATCATTAAATAAACTAGTTCATATTTTAATGACAAGACTGGTAATATTAAAATCATGCTTCTTGAATAATTGCTAATTGCTTTGCTAATATTACAAGATCAGTTTTTAAGTACAACCCAGTTGTGTGAAATTATCCTGTTACTGGTGAGATATATTTTAAAAGAGTGTTGGGATAATTATGCTCTTGATCCTTTTTTCTCTGATTCTTGGAAATGTCATTAGTTGCTTAATGTTTTATATGCATTTATATGAAGAGGATTTGAATCCATCTGGAGAAATTATATTCTCCTCTTTTTTGAATGGAGAAAAGGTTGAGTGGAAAAGAGAACAAAGAAAATGATGAAGTAAGTGGATGTTGTTCTATTAAAGGAGGTAAGGAGGTGACGCAAATTGGCCTGCTGCTATGGGGCTCTAGGCCCAAGGAATTAAGCCCAGATCTATTCTGTTCTAAAATCCATCTGTTTAATAGTGCTTATGGGAAGACAGTTGTCAAGTACTAATTGAAATACATTTCAACAAGAAATACAGTTTCTGATTCTCAACTGTTTAAAATACAGTAACAAATATTAAATACATTCTAGAATGGTCTTCAACTTAGTCTAAGATGAATCCTTTTAAAATTTTAGTGTAAGGTAAAAGCTGTTACCTAGTAATGTGTAAATATTAGCATACATACTACACTTACATCTGTAGAAAGCTTACAAAGCTCTAAAAGAAATTAACAGAATACAGTAACTTTGGACTGACAATTATTATTAAGTACTCAACATCTCTCCTACTATACTGAAACTGAATTTGCTAATTCACCCCAGAGAAAAATTTATGGAACTTACAATTTTATCTTTACCTTGACATTACGAGAACAGAAATATCTCAGCATTACTTTACACAGCAGAAAACACTATGTGCACTGTTAAAGTAAAGGCCAATTGTCCAGAGGAACATAAGCACAGGTCCAGAGGGGTAATCTGGAGTCTATTAAACAAAGTGAAAATATAGCACTGTTTGCTCTAGCTCACCACATCTATATTCAAAATTACGTTTAGGAATCTACTCTGAGTTTCCAAGGAAAACTAAAATAAGGTCTTAGTATCTCCTAATCCACATGGACATCATTTATCATAATTTTGCCTAGGCTCATCTGCTCATGAATATATTTCGATTTCCACTTGAGTTCAGGTTCAACAGTTCTGGGGGGAAATCTATATAAATTGGCTTAGTAAACACATGGAACTCTTATCTATAACTGAGTTTATTTCTCCTGAGACAGGGTCTCACTATGCAGTTCAGGCTGGTCTTGAGCTCATTTTGTGGCCCAGGCTTGCCTCAAACTCACAACAATCCTCCTGCCTCAGCCTCCCGAGTGCTGTGATTACAGGTGTGCACTACTATGCCTGGCCTGAATTTATTTCTTATTGTATTGCACTAAGATGAGATTCAACTAATCACCTTCTATCTATTCTTGACTTTAATGAGACCATGCTAGCAAACAGACAAAAAATTATAACTTCCGGTCCTACCTGTACCAATGACTTTGAACTTACATACCTTGGTTTCTTTGGTGTTTGGGCCTTTCTAGTAGTAGTGTTCAAGGAACACAAATTTAAGGAAATATGAATTTTATAAATAGTGCAAATCAGAACTGGAACCTACTTAACCATCTAGATAAAATTCTGAAAATTCTCTTCCATCTTATATGTGACCAAAGAATACTGAAATCTACAAATAAAATTCTACAGAAATAGTTTAAAAAGAGGTGAGATCTTTCAGAAACCTTGTGCATGAAAGATGATAGATAGATAGACAGATATAGTCTGTAATAAATTCAAAGTGTAGTACTGCCCATGTGGTATACTTTATGCAATAGCAGTTTTTTATTTAACAAAGCTTGCTGCATTGAGTGATTTGTAGATCTGGTAAAGAAAGTACTAATTTAGTCAGAAAAATACCTATACAGAGAGAAAGTGAATTACAAATTCGACTCATAATGCTTATTTGGATATTTAACACAGATGTCATTTGGTCTTACAATAGAGGCTGCTGCTTCACTGTACTACTTTAAAATTGTGGATGTGAAAATTATTAGAAGGTACATGTCCTTATAACTTTAATCTCAAATTTTCATAATTAATAAGCATAGCCTCAAAAACAAAAACAGTCTTATAATGAAGTCATCCATCTTTTTTACTAATTTATTTGCAATACAAAAATCCCACTGGCAGTCACACTTTGAAAGCAGTACCTCCTAAATTCACTGGAAAACAGAGTGAACCATCTTATCGTCTAAATTTGCAATGGAAATTATTTTTTACTGAATCATTTTTAAATAAAAATTTCATAAAAGTCCCTATTGCTACAATTATTAAAAAACTTTTAAATATAAGAAACCCTATTCCTAAAACTCAACATAAAAGAGATGATTTTTAATGTATTTTGCCATTCACCGTAACAACATGTCATTGCTACTCTTGTTCTTTTTTTTTTTGGTACCAGGAATTGAACTCACAACCTCACGCTTTCCAGGCAGGTACTGTGCCCCTGAACTATATCCCCAGCTCCATAACTGCTGTTCTTTAGCAATACAGGGAAAAACTTGAAGAAATAAAAAGTGTGAAAATGACCTTGTACATCAAAAGTATTTCATCTGACATCTTTCTCCAAAAGTGTCATCTCTTCTTCAAGGAATTTGACATAGCGTTAGTTTGCTCCATTTCCTGTTTTGGTTTGCAGGAATATTAACACCCCCCTTTTCTTTTTAGCCTGTAGTCATAAAATACTTCTACTTAATTCTCAGATACAATCTCTTAAGGAAATGTAGCCTATAAGAACACACAGGAAAAAGCATTTCATCTACCTGCTGCATGATAAGAATGACAGTAAAGCAAATATTCTGAATTTAGAAAGCAGCTTTTTTCTTCAAGGACTAAAATTTGTCTCATTTAATTTATTCTTCTTTACGTCTGTTTCCAAAATGGGTAGACCCATAAATGACTGATTTATATCATTAAATGCTCAACCTCAACATCTTCAAAAATAAAAGAATTAGCTCTAGAGATTTTAAATGGTTTAGTCTAGGTAAGAAAGACCCAGGTGTTGGAGATGGGGGTTCTGTAATATGGTCTATAATACTTTTTTTGAGTAATAGATTTGATCTCTGAAGTTTTTATAATGTTTTGGTAATTGAACAACACAGGCAAGCTGTAAAAATTATAGGGTTTTTGTTTGCTATAGTCAAGAGAACTTGTGACTTTTATAGCTGAGTCCTTTTGGGTCTTGCCTATGACAAGACCCAGGAATGTGTGTGTTCCAGTTAAGTAAAAGACCCCAAGTGAATGTACACTGGTGCTTAGGAGACCTAAAACAAATTCAGACATCAAAAAAGTATTTATAAAAAAGAGTGATGATATGTACCCACTGAAAGCAATATGGTAACATTTTATCTTAATTAGGCTTTAGAATTAGTTTAATTAGTAAAAAAATTAGTTTTAATCATAATCTTAAATGGATTAGTTAAAAGACTGAGTTGAAAATGGACAGGTCAGGCAGAACTCAAAGCACCAGAGTCAACTTTTATTGTTGGATTGAGAATTTTTTTTATGTTCTTCCATTTTTTATAAAACCCAGGGCATCAGCACAGATTTTTGGAAAAGGAAATTTCTGCAGGATTCTGCATGAACTTCAGAGACAGGGGTTTATATTCCTCAGTTAAGGTTTGTCTAATGTTTTCCACATGATTACACTGGCATTAAAAGTTTTGAGGGGAAGAATATCGCTGAGGTGAAAAGCCATTTTCTTCACATCCTCCCAGGACATAAAATATGGATATGGTGCATCACTGATAATGTGAGTCTTGCTCACCTGGTGAGACAGTCATGCAGTTTTTAACAGTTTTATGGGTGTGGATATGGTTACAGGGGGCACAGAATGAAAGGCAGTACAATGTACTACATGCCAAAAGGCAAATGGGAAGGCTACCCGTCACCTTCCCTGTATTCTAGGACTTAAAAACTACAGTGAGATGATCAGGGAGTTATCCCAAGACTATCTGGAATATGACATCCTTTTTGTTCTAATGAAAGCTTTGTACTGTACATACTATGAAGCTCACTCGAAACTTGAGAGCTTTGGGATGCCAAGTGTCATGAGAGATACACGCTTTAAAGAAAGCCCCAGTGCCCAAACTTCCCCTTTTCCCACCTCTATGGTTCTCTTACTCATGCTGTCCTTCAGTCTCAGACCCAGGAAGCTGTTCCTTAAGAAAAATACTAAGAGGCTTTTGTTTGAAGGAATGGTATTCTCAGTGCCTGGCATACAAAGGAAGAAAGCATGAGAACCCAAATCAATAGCCAAGTGTGGAGAAGGTATGTTTTGGATGTCTGAGGCAGAACTGTAGTACACCACAGGTTCTCTTCTATTTTAGTATTCATATTGAATTATAGTCTAAATAGCTGCTAATTTCCATCTGATCATATGGACATGTTAAAGTATGATTAGTGCTAACTTTGCAAGTATGTGACAGACACCTAGTAGGTAGTGTACATGCAACGAAGAATGTATCCAAAGTCCAAATTAATGTTCTTTTTTTTTTGGTATCAGGAATCAAACTCAGGACCTTGTGCTTTCCAAGCAGGCATTTGTGCCACTCAGCTATATCCCTGGCCTTGATTAATGAGGTTAAATGACCTTGAGGACACCACTCATCTGGAAATGGGGAAAGCCTGCATCTTTCTTAGTATGGGAAATACTAAGCAGAAAGGAATATGAAGCAAGTTTTGCCATCTCAGTCTGTTTAGTAGCAGTGACTGGGGGATATATCATTTGAAATAAATCGTAGGAAACATTGAACTTTTGTTTGCAAATCATTTCCACTTAGATGCAAAATCTGGCATTATTCTACATTGCAGGCAACATAATCATAAAGCAATCTATACATATTTTTAAACAAATGCTCACATTTGATTTAGATTTCCTCTGTTTTTACCTATTCAAAGTTAAAATGCTTTCAAGACCTCATCCATGTTTCTGCATTCTTTTTGTTTGTTTGTTTGTTTGTTTGTTTTCCATTACTGGGAATTGAACTCACGACCTTACGCTTGCCAGGCAGGCACTGTGCCACTGAGCTAAATCCCCAGCCCCCTGTATTCTTTTCATCTTCTTAGTTTACCCTTGACTGTGACAGTCTCTCTTTCTCTCTCTCTTTTTCTCTCTCTGTCCCTCTCCCTCTCTCTCTCTCTCTCTCTCTCTCTCTCTCTCTCTCTCTCTCTCTCATTCTCTGACTTGCGTTTTGTAAAATATCCCTCAATTAAGGTTTGTCTGTTTTCCTCATGATTATACTGGGTTAAAAGTTTTGAGGGGAAGAATACCACAGAAGTGAAAAGCTATTTTCCTCACATCCTCCCAGGGCACAAAATATGAATATGGCTTATCACTGATAATGTGAGTCCTGCTCATTTGGTGAGACAGTCATGCAGTTTTTCTAGGAACCAACAAAGTGAACATGAGTTTTCTAAAAACGTAGTTCTTCTACATAGTTTTTACCTTGAAAGGTATTTCTCTGAAACCTAGATAACTTTACGAAGGCATTACAAGTTTTCTCACCTCTAAGGTATTCAGAAAATCATTCAAAAGGGTCACAGTAAAATAAAGTGAACAGGTTATAAACAAAGGGCTATCATGCTAGAAATGAATGTTTTACCAACAGTTTTTCCAAAAAGCACAGGTGTGGGGAGTCAGTGGTGAAATGGAAATATCCTTACGTGATAGCTGTTTTTGTTTTTCACAAGTGCACACAGTAACAATACTGTCTTCTCTAAGCATATCTTCACTAGTCATGGAAGTTTCAAATAACCTTGTCATTAAACTACAGTTTCACTGAACTGGGAGGTCAAATGAATGCTGCTATATCACCTAAACAGACTTTTCACTTACACTGCATAAATCTTCTGGCTTTGCCCCTGTGTCGTTCTCACTGAAGAATGCTAAATAATTCTCTCCATCTTTAATTAAATAGACTGAAATAAAAGAAATTAGGAAAAGGCATGGAAACCTATTATGATCATTCTTTATACCACTTAATAGGCAGAGAAGATTTTCCCCAAGTTTGTCTCCTTTATGTTTTCCAGAGACGAAGTTCTCCTAGCTACACACTACTGTCACTTTTTTCTTGACTCCTTTCTCATTCAAGTTAGTAAATATTCTCTCAACCTAACAACTATCAAATTTGTATGATCTAGGACTCAATGACGGCAAAACTTGAAGAGCTTTCGTGACAACAAACAGCCCACTGAGGTGCACATGTCACAGGTTCGCCACTGCTGGAGGTGGATTAATTTGGGTTTGCAAGGCATTTGGACACTAGAACAAGCTGCAGGAAATGATGAGAACATCGCATGGCAGCCTGTATTCTCAGATTCAAGAATTGGAATGTGTGATATCCAGCTGTTTTCAAAGGGCAAACAGAATCTCATTCGATTCTCAGTCTGACTTACCCTCTTGTTACTACGCAAACATAACAAATCTGAAGATACACAGAGGACAGAAAGTCTTCCTTCTGCCCTATCCTGACAGGAAACTGCTGAGCTGGAGGGGTGTGGCTTACAAGATTTTGCTATGTGTTGGCACCCGTCAGCCATGTCTAATGACATCAATGGGAAGCAAGTCAGGGGACTTCGTGTGTGGGGCTTAGAAAGCAGATGGTCTGTCTTCTGATTGGAAGCTGAGGTAGTCTCCATATCTTTACATCTCTTGCACTTTCTTTCTCACTTTTGCTCCAACCTATTTCCAACCTAGGAAAAGCCAACTCCATTTCCCAGTAAGTGACAAGATTAGAGACAGTTCCACAAATGTGAGTGTACTTAGAATATTACTTGCTAGTTAGAAAGCAAATATGGAAAAATTGAATAGCAATAAGAATCACTCCAATTAAGTCTCAAACTAGTATCGCCACAGTGTAAAGAAGCCTTATCATGTATGTCTGAAAAATATATACAGCATTTCTGTTCTGTTAATGTTCTAATATTACATGTGCATTTTTTAACAAAGTTTTGCTCAAGATAAGTTATTTCTTAGGTGATAGATGAGATACTTAGTATAACAATGACTCAAGGATCTGCTAATAAGCAAAGGACTTTATTAGTTTAAGCCTCATGTGCTAGAGAAAGTAAGCTGAATGGGATGTTTCCTACATTCAGTTCTTTAAAACATATTGGTAAGGTATGAATATAACTTTAATTGTGACACACAGTCATCTACCACAATGAAGAAATGAAATTTCCATAAAGAGGCACATTGTTCAGATTACTGAAGCTTATCTCTCCTAATGCTTTAAAAAACAAAATAGAGAATCACTAATTCCACAGTAGATTTTCTTCTTCTAACTAGTGAATAATCATTTGTTGAATATAATGAAATATTCAAGGGATAAAAACTGATCATTATTTCATTAATCAATCATTTCACTGTCTCCTATTTTTGAAAGAACCCAATATAATGTCTATAGAAGTATTTAATGAATCCTGACGTATCTACTGTCACTGTCCAACATGTATTTATTTTATGTAAACTATCAAGCCAGACAGCCAAATTTATTTGACTTCTGCTACCAATATATTCACGGAAGTAATGAGCACTTGAGGAGGCAATGATTGAAGGATAATCTCTGAAGCCAGGCAACTTTGGGCAAATCCAAGCTCCACTGGTCACTGACTGCAAAGCATGGGCAAACCAATTGACCCCCTACGAGCTCAGTTATCTTCAGCTGCTTATGGGGCATGATTTACCAGTTTCCATGGGCTGTATGCAAAAAGTTATAAGCAATCACTAACAAAAAGAATTCAAAAAGATGATCATTATCTTTGATGAAGTTTTGAACTGTGCAGTGTACGGTATGGTTAGCCATCCCTTGTTATGACTAATTGCTTGAGTTCTCTGTCCATGGATTTTGGCTGATCTAATCCCCTTCTCCTAACACATTCTTCAGTAAGATCTAAGAAACAAACTGTTGGCAAGGACACTAGAGATAAAAGAGGTATTTCTCTATGGAGATAAAATTAATTTAGGAATATGTGAATATCCAAAGAAATCATATTAGATTTGTTTCCTTCCTTAACATAATATTTTTATATTCTAACTGTTCTAACGTAGTTTATGTTGCTCCCATTGAGACTCTGTTAATATTGCTGCTATATATTATGATTTATACTATGCTTTCACCACTTAATTTCTGAACTATCGCTTATATAATAAGCTACTATCAAGTGAATCAATCAAACTAAACATGATGGAGTAGGGGATGAACAGAGCATGAAATTTCTATAATCTTTTCTAGATACTCTACTAAAAGGAGGGAAGGAGGGGGTCTCTTTTGGAAATTTAAATTTTTCTTTTCACTAATCTACTGTATCTCAAGACATATGCAACCTATGACCCTCAGATGGATAACAGGAAAGCACAAAGTTCTCATGTTGCTTCGCACAGGACTCTTACCTTCCACTAGTCCCTGCGCTGGTGGGAAACAGACGATACACCACTGTGCTCTTAGCCACAGTCAGGAAACAGATACAGCATGAGACAATAACTGTCATTATCCAGAGCCTGGAAATTACTGCAACAGATTCTCAAGAGGCATTTGCAGTCTCTGAGTGTCTCTTCTAAGGGTGAATCTTTGCCAAAGCTGGGGTTGCCAAGAAGCCACAGAGTGTGACTCATTCCTGCAAACAGACCCGTCTCCCATTTTCCTGGGGCTTACTCAGTATAAACAATTTCCTTAAACCCATCTTGAGGGCTGTGCATTGGGAAACAGGACAAAGACCTGGCCAAGCTCCAGAGGTACAAAGGGTACCACTGATTTCTTCAATAGGTAAGAGCTGATGATGCCGCAGGTTGCCCAGAGGCTTCATGTGTGCCTTTGATAAGAGAAATATTCAATCTCAGATCTCTCTTGTCTTTGGCAAATAGTTATAAATACTCTTTTGATCAAAGGCCTTATAAGATTTATGATGTCGTTACCCCACCAAGCAATGTTTATTAGAGGAATATTCCTAGAAGTGAATATTGAAGGAAAATAAAATAAATTAAATAGAACAGAGAGAAAAAATTCCTTCTTTATCATTTTACTGAGAAACAACAGCAGGATAAAAAAAGAACATGAAGGATATATTTTCTTTCTTAGAATCCATCAAATCATCTTGGCAAAATATCATCATGTCACATTGGTTTATTAGCTATACTATGAACATATAGTACGATTAATATTACATGGAGATGTTCTATGTCAGTGGAAAGATATGCATAAATAATATTTTTGAGATAAAACTGACATAATAAGGTTTGGAATTCACTTTCACTGCTATGTGTCCTACTATAAACATCGTCACCCACCCATTTCCGCCCAGTGAAGCTGACCTAAAAAGCCTGGTCTTTATTACACAGATTCTGACTTGGAGCCATATACCTCTAGACACACACACGCAAGAGCAGGCGAGGACACGGTCAGGAACACATTCTCACTATGCCTATGATCCTCTGATCATCATTCCATAATGGTGTGCTCCACCACAACTGAGCACCTACTGGTGAGCCTGGCTCTGTGCCTTTCATATAATTTCACACAGTAGAGAGGAGAAGATGCCTGCTCCGGTAAAACCAGAACAAGAAACAGAACAACATTAAGAACCACTATAAAGGAGCTATTAGTATAGACTTCTAATGCTCAGACTTCATGTAATAACTTTTGAAGGATGTTTCCTTGGCTGGGGCAAATGGAAAAAGCAGATTTTCTGAGTCAAGAATTTCCCTATGAGATTAAGAACAAAGCTCTTTCTCTTTTACTTCAGGTCTCCTCTTTCCAGACCAGATTCCTTCTGAGATCAGCAATGCAGTGGCTTCAACCCCTGGTTTAGCTGCTAATTTTTCTTTTCACACTCTTACTTTCTATTGAAAATCCAAGTCAGAATCAAATAAAAAATATTTTGGGGTTTTAAACAAAGTGAATGGGAATGAAGCTGTAATGATTATGGCAGCGATGCAATTGAGAGCTCCAGCTGCACAGACAATTGCATTCGAAAAGAAAGGTTTTCCTTTTGTTCAGAAAAATGTCACCGGGGTTATGATTACAGCTTAACCTACCCACACTTGAACTTCAAATTTACTTGCCTTTACAGAATTCCAAATCATGAAAAATTGTACACCACCTGCTTTAGATTTTCTAACAGAAAGTGAGCATTTGGATTTTGCAGCTAAAACAGACATTAAGCTATGGCATCACTAATTTCCTCTGGAAAGGGAAGATCTGAAATTAGAAAAATACAGTTAATGAGTAATACGAAAATTCGCATTGCTTCATTGCTTACAAAACAATTTCTCACTTATTACCTATAGAACAACAATGAAAATACCACTGGGCACGTGTGCAGTGATCCTTCACCCCATAGTAGAAAATGGAAATCTTTGCATTGCCAAGCTGTCATAGCATCACGGGTTTTATACTACCTATGGAAACTATTTCGACCAGTCATATCTTTAGATTTTACTAAATGCAATGGGTTCTTTCCTGTGCAACCTATATCTTATTTATAAATGAAATACATTTTACTTTGTATTAAAATAGCACATTATGGGAAAAAGGATCTTGGATAGTATCATTAAATATTAGTTATGTGAGCCACATTTAACTATCAAGTTTTTTATAAGAAACTTTATAAATGTGTGTGATGGTAGATTGGCTATAGCTTGTATCTGTTTTGTTTTATGTAATATCTTTCTATGGCTTTCATAATGCATTAGTTAAAAAACAAACAAAAATCTCTATCTTCATGAACTGCTTCCAGGAGTTTTAAAATTTTCCAGTTAAACTATATTCTACTCATTGATATGCGGCATTGACAGAATGGAATGGCTATTGCAATTTGGAATTTTACAGTTGCCTATTTCACTACAACATTGGATGGAATCTACTCATAGTTAATGATTGCTGTGAAGTTTCAAAAGAATTTAAAATAAACCTTAAGTTCACTTGATGATTACGACTGCCTTGTTGACTTGATTCATGAAGGTTTTCTATATTTTTCCAATGGATTCTGGCCTATACCTATATGATGCACACAAAATACTTTGCAATTCTAAAAGAATGTAAGAGCTTTTATCTCCTCTGAAGATTCTGAAATGAAATGATCATCAGGGGGCATCCAGTGATTGAGAAATCAACCAGCTCTGCAAATGTCTCGAATCTCTCAGGAATGCTGGGGATGGTTTAACTTAATTCATGTCTAGCTATGACACACACTTTTCACTCATTAGTTTTCCAAACTGAAATAATATTTCAACTGACCTAAAACAACAAAGTAGGTCTTCAAGTAGTAAGACATCACCTCTACCTTCTGTGATTTATAATAGAAATCAACTGTCTTCAGAGTGATAGCAATTAGCACACGTTAATTACAGAAAAATTACAGAATGAGGCACCAACTATGTTTCCAAGAAGATGTTGTAATCCAGGTAGTATCTACCTATCTAATTATCTTGAGATGAATATTCAAGACAATTTTACCAAAATAATCATTTGATAGAATAGGGTAATTGGACCAATAAGACAAGGTGAAATATAAACCTTTGAATTTATTTTGGACAGTATAAGTACTCTGACTTTTATGATCAAAACAGAATTTAAATTTGATTTCAATAGAATCAGGTAGTTCTATGATCTCATTAACTACTTTTAGGAAATGAACAAAAAGACAAGCATAGTTCAGCCACTGTGACAGATGCTGGCTAAGGATACAGAAGTGGACAAAAGAGAGAAAAAAATTTCAATCCTCTCATGACTTACATGTTGGTGGAAGGGAAGAAGAAGCAAATAAAATAGGGTATGTTAAACTGTGGTAAGTCCACTGAAGAAAAGTCAGTCGTGTGGGAACTGGAATATGGGGGCTTTGCCATCCCGAGAAGGACTCAGTGAGGTGAAGGAGTAAGCCATGTGCACTCGGCAGTCGGAGTATCCCGGGCACATGAAAAAAAAACAAAACTGCAGTTGTCCTAGGGTAAGGGTCAGTGTTGTAATCAGCAAGGACGTTACAGTGGCTGGAAAAGTGAACACAGGGAAGAAGAAGAAAAGGAAATGAGATGGGCTAGAGGTAGGGGAAGGGGTGAAAATTGCGCAGTGTCTTAGAGAACCGAGCAGGGAATTGACTTTTCACTCTCAAAAGGAAGCTTTGGGAGGGCTCTGAGCAGAGCAACTTGGTTTTTTTTTTTTTTTTTTTTTTTTGGTTTTTCTCTGGTACCGGGAACCGAACTCACGACCTTACGCTTGCCAGCCAGGCGCTTTTGCCACTGAGCTAAATCCCCAGCCCCAGGTTTTGAAGTGTAAGTTTCAAATAGCATGGGGGAGGGCAGTGAATATGCAATAGGAAGGCAAAGACGGAAAGCTGGAGATGAGCCAGAAGGGGTCGCAGTAGCTCAGGCAATGTGGCTTGGGATGGGGTGAATTTAAAAAGTGACTGGCTTGGGATAAACACTGAGATGAATCAACATGAGTCACTGTTAGATGGACAGAAGAGAATGAAAAGGAAGACAGAAACGATTGCAAAAGTTTGAGTCTTAACATAAGGCAGAAATTATGTCTTAATTTGCATGTATGATGATCTTTATAAATATTTAACCTACTATAGTCCTAAATATTTGTCAACTTTTGAAAGACCTCATTTTACATCAGTTGTCATGTTTTCTGCATGGGAATGGAGTAAAAGTGTCTGATTTTACATTAGTCTTTTCCTGATTTAAATTTGTATTGAGTTAGGGCATACTCACATGAATAGTTGTACAGTATTACACAAAAGGTAATGGAATTTAATACCTTGAACTCCTATTCATGTTTTCTTAAAATAAACCCAAATAAAGTCTCTTTTTATAGTTTTACATGCAGAAAATTAAGTATAATGAAATATGTTGATATGAAAATAGTTTAATATTGAGTAGGAAAAAAATAAAGATGCATTGAATGAATTTTTAAGGTACAATTCATATAGCATATTCATTCAGTATGCTAACTATGTCAGATTTTAATAGAAGATATATTATGACTCTAGTTCTGCATCAATTATCCCAAAATGTATTGGCTTAAAGCAACAATAAACATTACATAAATGTGTGTGACAGTCACAAATTTGGGAGCATTCTGGAATGGGTTTTTTGTCACAGTGTCAGCGGGGACCGCAGTCATCTGAAGCCTGCCTAAGAATGAAGAGTCAATTGCAAGGTGGCTACCTCACACAGTTGCCCAACAGACACTAGCGGCTGGCAGGGTGACCTAGGTCCTGCCCATGTGAGCATCTACATACATTTCCTGCAAATCTCTATGATATGGTGTTTGGTGTGCCCGTTCAAAAACAAAAAAATAAGCTATATAGGAGAGTAAGATACAGGCCACAGTACCTGTTAGGGCTAGATCTTGATGTTCCCCCAAAGCCTCACACACTCACAGGCGGGTCTTTTGGGAACTGACTGGAGTAGGATTGTGTAATACTGGATTGGTCCCTTCATGGGTTTATAGCTGGGTGTGATGCTGGGAGGCGAAGCCTGATGGGAAGAGGTGCATGACTGTGGGTGTGGCCTGGGTATACATATCTCCCTCTTCCTCCCTTGATGGCTCACTCTGCTTCCTGCCTGCCACACCATTAGCCCTTTCTTCCCTGCCATGGCCCACTGCCACGCTGCTCTGCCTTGCAGTCAGCCAACGATGGACTGCAAACCTCTACCAACTGTGAACCAAAATAAACTCCTCATCCTTTAACTTGTGGGTATCAAGCATTTTCCTCCAGCAAAGGGAAAATAACTACAAGAATACCTTTATAACCACAACCCAGCCCCGGAAATCAGACACCAATCACCTCCACAGTATTCCGTCAGTCACATGGGTGGCTGTAATAATTCAGTGTGAGGAGAGAACATCTAAGAGCAGAAATACAAGGTGGAGAGATGCACTACGGTTCAGCCTGTGGTTGCTGGTGATGCAGGTTGCTTTCACATACAAAGTGCACTCACGTTTCTCAAACCCTCGAAAAGTCCCACTCTGTTTCATCAGTTTGAAATCCAGAATCTCATCATGTAAATCAGATTCAGATGTATAGGAAGCTTCTCATACATAGTTCTGTAGGTGCAGCTCATTGAATACAGTTCCTCTCAATGTGAAGCTAGAGAAATCCAAGTGACAGTTTAGCTGTGCCCAATTCCTACCCTAAAACACATATTCACTAATCCATGGCAACTCTGACATTCAGTAAGAAAGCAACTTGGTTGTTCCTTATTTAGCATGAAAGGCCTGGAAATAATTCTCTGTGGCTTTTAGTTCAGGCTTTAGGGTCATCATTTCTTCCTTCTTAGTCTTTCTCCCTTTTCCGTGAAGAGTTGCTCATGTTTGAAGTGGAATAGTTTTCACAGTCTTCTTTCTAAGTGAAGAATTTTGGGGTTTCAGGGGACTTTTCATTTTGGACTGGTTCACTCTCTTTTAGTCCATGCCAGTAATGTCTGGTCAATATAATTCTAGTACAAATTGCGAATCTAGAATAAATCCTATTGGACTTTGTTTCATAAGACAAGAACCACACCCACAACTCTGTGACATTAGCTTTTCTCACCCTATTGCTTCTTGGAATACCATCTTGAATTCCACCAGGAATACCAGCCTGAATCATAACAAAAGTTATCATTATACTTTTAGTTTATGTTTATATTGTGTTTTCATCACAGTGTGCTGGGTTTGATTTTCAACTGGAAGCCTCTTCATGTTACCATTATTTGCCACCTAGAGAAGCTGAGAATTATTAAACCCAGAAAGTCCTGGCGCGTTCCTGTTTGGCTGTCCTTTATTTAGTTTATCCTCTCATATGGTATCCCATTTTCCATAAGTAACAAGAAGAAACCAGGATGCCTTCAGCACTTTGTCTGGAAAATGCTTCCTCAGCTAGATTACTTAGTTCACCAGAAATCTTCCTACCGTCTGTGTGACCACAGCTCACTGTGTTGGTGTGAGTTTTTGACACTATCGAATAAGTTCCCTAATATCTTCCCCACTCTTTTTGAAGACTTCATTGACAGCACCCTCGAAAGGCATCAGACTTCTGAACTAAGTCTCTTCAAAGTCCTTTCGATTTGCCCTTTACCTATTGCAATATTTTCCCTGCATTTCAGGTTTTGTGATCACAGCACAGCACTCCTAGGAGCTAAAGTGTGTATTAGTAATATAATGCTTTACAACAAACTCCCGGATTACTTAATAGCTCAAAATGGCTTGCTGTTTGAAATATTTATTATCTCTGAGTTTTAACATGCCTGGTGCTCCAGAGTGGCATAACTGGGTGTAGCTGGGTTGTGGATGAGGGTGTAGCAAAGCTAGTGAAGCTGGAATGACAGTTGCGCAGCGTGGGGCAAGATGATCTCATTTTAAAGTAGCTCAGGCACATCATTAACAAGTTAGTGCTAATTGCTGGGAAAAGGCCCCATTTCCTTCCAACGTGGGCCTCTCCATTAAACAACTTGAGTGACCTCATGATAATGCACTACCTCATCCCCGAAACGTGCAAAGTGGAAACCATAATAGCTTTTATAGCCAGACATCAGATGTCTCACAAGATCACTGCCACAGTATTATTGATTGCAAGCCTTCCCGGATTGAAAGGGTGAGAAGAGCAGGCCATCTTCAGAATCTGGTAACCACAATTTACAGAACTGAATGATTTCTAAGTACTAATAGCATCTCACCACTGGTAAAATTTATTTCCCCCAGAACCACAAATATGACCTTATTTAGAGAGAGGGTCTTTGGAGATGGAATTAGTTAAGAGAAGGTTGTACTGGGTTATCTAGACCCTAATTCAAAACATGTGTATCCTTAGAAGAAGCTCCTATATCACCCAACGAAGTGGTACACATCTATAATCCTGACTACCTGGGAGGCTGAGGCAGGAGGATCACAAGTTTGAAGTCAGTCTGGTAAACTTAGCGAAACACTGTCTCAAACGAAAATTTATAAAGGGCTAGGGATGTAGCTCTGTGGAAAGTGCTGGGCTAGGATGCACCTGAGTTCAATCTCTAGTGTTATAGTACAAAAACAGAAATGAATTCAGTGAAGAAAGCCCTAGGAACACACAGCCTCACACAGAGGAAAGATCACCATGTGGTGATTGCAGCAGAAATTGGAGCAATGCAGCCACAGGGCAAAGGACAAGCATTACCAGCAATTTTAGGCTTAGGCATGCAGGAACTGCTGGAGTCTTCACAGGGAGCAGGTCTGCCAAATCCTTGATCTCAGATTTCTAACCTCCAGTAAATTAAGAGAATAATTTTTGTGGTGGTAAGCCACCCAGTTTTCAGCAATTCTTTTGCTGTAGTCCTAGGAAACTAATATACAAATATTCCGTAAGTTTTGTTTTGTAATATGGTTTTCCACTGCATAATTATTCTATTAGTTCACTGAAACTGATTTACACAGTTTTCAATTAAAGGAAGCAGCAAAACAAAGGAAACGTAAAAACCAAGTGTTGTAATTCACTTACTTCAGCCCTGCGTGTGACCATTTCAACATGAACTCATTCATTGCATTTATTAAGCACCTACTAGTTGCAACAATCTATGCAGGCTGTACTGAAGGGAGTTTAAAGCACTTAGCATAGTTGGTACTCATAAATCTATTATAACCTTCAGAAGAATTGTTATATATGTGTAAATCACTTGAAAATATTAAAAAATAAGGATAATTAAGACTCTAATTTAGTGTATAGGACTAGTTACTGAAATAAAGCCCAGAATTTCCAAAAAGAGAAAGATAGAAAGAAAGAAGAAAGAAAGAATGAATGAAAGAAAAAAGAAAGCAAGAAAGAAAGAGAAAAAGAAAGAAAGAGAGAAAATATATAAAACTAGAAATAAATTAGGTTGGGTGGATATGATTTGAAATCAATCAATCAGTCAATCAATGCTTTGTCGCCAAGCTAGTCACAAAACTTTCGGTGCCAATTCTTTAGTTAGTGCCATTTCCTCATTGCGGAGTGCCTTCTTTCTACCCCACCTGCATCTTGCTAACTTCTACACGTGCCTCTTATTATTCAGCAGTCCTTTCTAGATTGCCTTGTGTCTCTCTCTGCATTTGTCTTACCCTTAGCTGAGGTAGGAGATGAGCACTAGAGCAAATCAAACAACCATCCAGGAAGCATGTCAGAAAATCCCACAGCTAACAGGTGGAGTGAGATGTTTCCTGCAAAAGGGACGTGTGCAGAACACAGGACCCAAAATGACTCCAGGTTTACAGCATCTGAGTACTGGCCAGAGGACCAGCCAGTCAGAAAGCAATACTCCCAATCCTTCATTTACATCCTCGTGTGACTAATCCAAGAGAGTACTTCTCATCCCTCATTTACACCTGATCGGAGGCCAAGTGAGTTAATGACAGGACAACCGTCCCACGGCCTTATGTGCATGAAAGGGAGGCCGATCCAGGTACTGCGGATACTGAAGACCCCTCCCCTTTATCCTCAGGGACACTGTGAACCTTCCCAGTGGCCCACCCTTGCCCTGCAGAGGCTACTTCTTTCTCACTTGCAGTAAAACTACACCCTCATTGCCTTTTCTGCGCCTCTTGGCCAAAGCTTTGTTAAGGATACCAAGGACCTGCAAAGAAATTTCCCTGTGAATGCCCTTCTGGTAATGAGTCTTCACCATTTACTGGGCTCTAAGCATATCTTTTGCATGCAATTTCAATCTATCCTTAATATGAGCCATTCTTTTCTTTTTAAGACAGGGGCTCCCTAAGTCCCTAAGTTGTAGAAGCTGAGGTCAAACTTGTGATATTCTGGCCTCTGCCTCCCACAGTGCTGGGATTACAGGCACCGGCCACCATGTCCAACTAAGATTACATATGCTTTGAGACAGTAGTCACATTTTGTGCCCCTCTCTCTCTTCTATTCCTATCTCCTAGTAGTTCCCAAGATATAAATGTGCCTGCTGCTAATCGAATTGGTAATTAATTTTATTGTAGTTGTTAAATTCAGTTAATTGTTATTATTTGATTGGATTTTGGCTGTGTTTTCATAATTATTTAACAAACAAAACAGAAACTTGCTTAAAAAACCTCCAAATACATTCATTGCAAATGAGTACTGTAACGTTAGAGCGAGACTCTCTTCTGTGCTGCCTCCTCCACCCCTGATCCTTTGCCGTCTCTCCATATCTCTTTCTAGGAACCAAAGCCAGAGTAGGGCTGTAAACTGGAATAGACCAGTGACTTGAAGAGGATTCATGATGGGTCCTCCTTTCCGAGACAAGGTGAGGGATAAGCAGGAACGACAGAAGGACCACAAGCACGCTAACTGGATAATGTACCAATGTTAGGAAATTTGCTTTCAGGAGCAGATATGCTTGTATTCATCAAATATAGCAGTGGCGACTGACTTTAAGTGGTCTTTCTTAAAAACTTTGAGGAGCCAAACATAGTGATACTGCCTATAATCTCAGCACTCTAGGAGGCTGAGGCAAGAAGATCCAAAGACTGAGCCCACCCTGGGCAATTTAATAACTTAGTCAGATATTGTCTCCCTCTCTCTCTCTCTCTCTCTCTCTCTCTCTCTCTCTCTCTCTCTCACTCACACACACACACACACACACACAAACACACACATGGAGCTGGTGATGCTGGATATGTAACTTTGTATGAAAGCTCTGGGTAGATTTTTTTCCCTTTAGAGACAAGAGACTTCACCAAACTTACTCAGGCCTAGGGCATAAACCGCTATCCTCGCCTCTCCTCAGCCCATCTGAAGGGACAGAAAATGCACTTGCCCGCACCAGGAGGTCACGAGCAGTTTCATTTCATAGGGAATGGAGGGAGAGGTCTCCATCCTGGGAGAAATGAAACAATCCTGAACGTGTCTATTCGTTCATAGCATCCCCTCCCCAAGTGCTCCTTGCTGTAAAACCTGACACACCTGTACACTGTAAGATGGTCATTTGAGGCAAATGCCCCTCCAACATCTCTTAGGAGCTACCTTTCAATAAATCACTTTCTTTTCTACCAAGATAAATGGCTTCCTTTGATTTGGTCAGCAGCGACCAAATGAAACAGGTGTGTGGACCTGAGCGGCAGATAGGAGGTTCGATCCCCAGTATCGTCAAAGCTACAAGAAATGAAATAAAAAGACTAACAGGGTTACCATGTATATTTCTGCTTTTCCTTCCTTCATTTATTCATTCATTCAACATACCGAGAAACAAGACCAAATTTCAATCTCTTGCCGAAGATGGATGAGGGCTATACTTTCTTAAACTAAAGAGGAAAGGACGATTCAACTCTCCAAAGCAGCCTTGAAATTAGAGCTGATTTCTGCTGATTTCCCTAGCATCTCTCCAGTTCAGAACTCATTTCCAATGAGAGCACAGTAATTAATTTACAAAGGAAGATCAACCAACTGTTGGAGTAGCATTAGAAAGAGATGCTGTGCGTGTCTTCCTAGACTGGGGTAGATACCTCTAAATCCTCTCAGACTCACCTCTGGGTCCCTGCCTTGGCCACGCCACCCTCCCCTGTCACCCGCCACAGTGCCCTCCGCAGCCTTACTCCACCTTCCTGGACGTTGTCCTTCCTGGGCTCGGACCCAACCACATTCCCACATTCTTCTCCTGCTTTTATTCTCTGAATCTGTTCATCAGCAGATATGGCCCATGTCCTTCAAAGTATTTCCAACCCATTATTTCTCATTTCCGGCAATGCTATCACCCTGCTCCAAACTACCTTCAGCTGTGACCTGCAGGACTGCAAGAGCCTCTTAATTGGTCTGTTTGCTGCTATGGTAGAAAGATTGCACTGTGTCCTAGACACAATCAGAATGACTCTTTAAAATCATAAGTAAGATCATAAAATTTCCCTACTTTTGACTTTTTAGTGGCTTCCTTAGTCTTTACAAGAAAATTTAAAATCCCTACCATCATTTACCTAAGTAAGCTCGGTACGACTGGATCCCCTCCCCACATCCCATATCACCTCTTGTGCTACCCGCTTGCTGTATGACAGCCCTGTTGGCCTTTTTGGTGGTCCTTACAATGTCTGGGACACTCCCACCTTGGGGCTTCTGTACATATGCAGGCTCCCCAGAGGAGGCAATGATTCACTGGTTGCATTCTCTAGACTCCAGTCGAGGGTTAAAAGAAATTGTTTAGAACAGCTCTCAGCAGGCCTCTCTGGCCATGCAGGGAAGTTGAATTTGATCCTGATAGGGAGAAGCAACTACCTTCACAACCTGTCTCTACACAAGCTAATAAAAGAGACTGTACATCATCTCACTGAAAAGCTGGTATCATTTCTCTCTCCCCTTTGACTCTCTGATGATTTCATCTGCAAGGAGATGTAAAATCAGGGCCTAAGGATAAAATGTTCCCAAAAGCCGTTTGTGCGGCACCTCCTCACACAATGAGCTCATGCCTTCGTCTGCTTTAGGAAGTATCTGTAGCAATATCAGGCAGGAACTAATTTTAACAATTCTAATACCATGGAGTTACTATCCTGGACTCAGTTGGTTTTTATAATATTTATATTACAAAATGTAATATATATTGTGATTGTATATAAATTATAATATATATATTATATTTTATATATCATAATGTATAAAACCAACATGAAATCAGCCTAATTCTGCTTGACTGACCCTTGATTTCTTACTATCAGATAAAGGAGGATGTCCAAAATGGACGAAATGTTCTCTCAGTGACAGAAAGTGATGTGACTGGCTAAAAGATAAAATCTCAACAAAGTTAAACAAAGTTGTGAGCAAGATACAATCAGCAACTAGAATGGAATCTGCAACAGCTTATGAACAAGGACTGCTTCCTGAAAAACACTACAACTCAAATAGGAAAAGTAACCAGCCCAGGAACTGTAGGGCACCAGAGGCCGCACCCTGGAGGGCCAAGGGCGCCAGACAGCAGCTTCTCTACTCTGTTCTGCAGTCCAGGGAACTCACTGTGACTAATTTTTTTTTTTTTTTAATGTGCTTATTGGAAAGGATTTCAGGGAAATGAATTTTGTTTTGCACGTTTACAAAGATACATGATTTGGGATGCATGACTTAAAGATACCCTTCCAGATTTTAAATTAGTTTAGAAAAGTGAATACAATCTATATATTTTTTGTTTTTCTCCCAGGCCTTTTCATTTGTGATATCGTGACATATTTGACCTTGCTTGCTTTTGGCAGGATAATCTTAAATATGTGCAGAATTTCATAGCCCAGAAAGTGAGAAGGAGGTGTTCCTTTTGGTCTGAGTGCTCACAGGTAAATTCACTTAAGTGATCAACAAAAATTAACAAATGAAACATGAGTGTACTTCAGCTGATGTGGGGTCATTTCGGTTCTTTTCCCGAAAGATCTCTTTCTGTCTGACAGGTCACTTGAGGCATTACGCTGCTCATTACTAAGTGGTGGGGAAAAAATAGTACAGCCGTTTGTTAGAACTCTAGAAGAAAGTATACTGGAGGAGGATAATAAATTTATACATAAGGAGAGATTTGGCAATTGTTAATAATATCTATTTTCTTCTTCACTGGTGTTGCTTGGTCTTATTATCCTAGATTAGCAAGGTATTTTAGACTCAAAACAATTATTGAATGTTTACATAGGCAGTTTGCATTGTAAAGAAAACACACCCCACTTACATTTTCTAATTAGCCAAATCATTGTCATTCTTTTCAGTTAATTACTTTGTTTTCTTTTCCCATGACTTTTCTAAGTCTCATAAGCTTGTCAATGTGGTGCACATGGGTAACTAAAGCCTCCAAGCTGAAAAACTGTTCGACCGATGTGTAGATGTTTGGTAACCTTCCTATTTCTAGTGTGAGCATAAAAATGGAAAACTCCTCGGAGTGAGGCTCGCCATGCACAGCAGAAGCACCCTGGGGCACCCCAGGCTTCTTTCTTTCTTTTATGTTTTTCCCAGTTTGCTTTGACTATTAAACAGATGTGCCATAATGTCCCTTCCGTGTGGAGCTTCTTTAACTTCTCTTAAATTTTATTTCAATTGAACACAGAAACCGAGAAATATTATCTCTTATCCTACACAAGAAAGATCAGATGATTAGCACTAAATTACGTGCTGGTTTTAAATGATTTGGCTTAAAATATTATTTAATGAGGACTCATAACGAAGAGGTGCATTTTATGGGCGCATTGGAAATTGTACTAGTCTTTTCACTCTTTGAATTCTTAGAAGATGCCAAAACATAAATTCACCTTTAGAAGGACATTCTCATGTCTTCTATTTTTAAATTAAAAATTCAGAATAATTATCTATTTTTTGAACAAAACTATTTTTAAGGGTACTGAGTATAGCATGAAAACATTTAAAAATAAAACAATATCCAATTTCGACACTTACACCTTTTTTTTTTTTTTTTTTTTTTTTTTTTTTTTTTTGACAGGGTCTCACTATGTAGCCCATAGTGAGAAATGAATTGTGGCAATCCTCCTGCCTCAGCCTTCTGAGTGAGTGCTGGGACTACAGGCATGTTCCACCATGTCTAGTAAGACTTCTATTTAGGTTAAGAGAATACTGCCGCAGCTGCTGTAACTCAAAATTTTGCCCTGCAACTATTCATACAATGACAACTTTCATGTTTGATCAAAAGGAATTAGGTAGGATTTGATAAGACTTAAAAATAAAGAAAAATTTTAAAAACCAGAGGAATAAAAACATTTAAAAACGTCTGCCTGTCCTTTCTACAGTCTTCTTGATCCTCTGTACAAGAATTTATTGGATTCTATAGTCTCCTTGGCCTTGTGCATGTGATCTCCACGCCAGGAGAAAACACTGCCCCAGCGATGGGTGCCAGCTGCTATGAATTTGCAGTTCATCCTGCTTCTATGAAAACAATTGTAACCTAATTTTTTTAAACAATGAATTTCTTAAGAGAAACCAGTGGGATGATGGCCCTCAGGACAAGTCCATCCTTCGTGTAAACTGCAATTACAGAGCGGAGGAAGGAGGAAGAAAAGGCTGACCAACGCAGCCACCATGGATATGTCTTTTGTAATGACCTCTGCACTACCCGCAACGCAGAGGCCCGGCTGACTGTCCTCCTAGGGGATTGGCATCAGTATCCCCAGTCACCAGACACCAGTGCCCATTTTCTAATATCCAACATAAAAGGGGGCATATTTATTAAGCGTTGCATATTGTTTGATCTTTAACATTAACCAGCTGGGGATGTAGCTCAGTGGCACGAGCGCCTGCCTGGCAAGCGCAAGGCCATGAGTTCGATTCCTGGTATACAACAAAATTAACCATAGACTAATGTTGTTTGTTGTTTCTAGTATACCGTCATGGATAGTTGTATCTCTTTGTACCATATAAGATTTGAGGGTAGGGTGCAAATAAGGTGTATTAAAATATAAAAAGCAAAGGGTTGTATTTTTCTAGACTGTGAGGGTCATTTGATGTTATTTTCCTAACCAAGAGAGCTCAGCTAATATAGATACATATATACATACACGTTTTATTTTATTTTATGTTTTGTTATTATTTTTTAAGCCAGCAGCTCTCTTGAGAAATTGCTGGCCTCTCCCAGGATATGTATTTCTTCCTGCCCAGTTAAAAATAAATACAACAAAAGGAAGTAGGATCAACTCACTGCTAGTTGGCTCCCACCCAGAGGTGGAAAGAGGCGAGGTCAGAAGAGCCTGAGGGTGCTATTTTGGAAGACGGGGAAACAGGGCCTCCATAACCACCCTTCCATGACCTGTGGTTTGAGAAAAATGGCTCTGCAAGGTTCCCACACCACAGCTGTTTCTCTGTGTCACCGTCAGGGAAGACAGGAAGTGGAATGGCACACGGGGTACAATTTATAGGGTCTGTACTCTCCCAGGGTGAAATGGAATCTCCAGGCTCTTCTTAGATGTCTCTCTGTGCGACTTTTGAAATCACTTGTTAAAAGGAATTGTCTGTCTGGTGAAACGGAGCTATCACATGGGAAAAGCTGAAGAATGTTAGGAGTTATCACGTAAATATTTAAGCAGCTCTAGATTTAAATAAAATCAGTTTGAAATTTTAGGGACGTTTTAATTCATTTAATTCTCAGAACAGTGATCTGAAAAAATATCTACACTCACATAGGCCCAGGGCTTACTTCCTGTAAGGGCCATAGGAGAGACGGCATCAGAAATATGTCTACTTTCAGTCACATTTGTAATAGGAGTAAAAATCCATCTAGGGTTTTCTGCAGAACTGGCTCTAATTAACCATATCTAACTCTAGGGTTAAACTAATACTGAAAGGTAAAAATGAGAAAATAAGTAGCTTCACTTTTAATAAATAAATGCTTCTGTGCTTTGTATGTTCTGTGATTATTCTGTTAAATTTTATCGCAAACCTCCTTGCCCTACAGTGCAATCTGACTTTAACATCTGGCACAATCTGTGTGAACTTATTTCTCTGGCATTCTCTTAGCTATGTGCTGGTTTCCTGAAGGACCCTAAGCCCGGGCGCCTATCGACTGAAGAACCAGTGCCCGGAGAATGGGAAGGTCAGTGTCAACTGCGTCCCTGCATGATGGTTTTGAATGTGAACGAAATTCAAGCTTCCATTCTGTGCCTGGAAATCCCCTGCGAGACAAGTGCCAGATGGGAAGACGACGAGGGGATGGAGGGAAGGAGCATGGGGAGAGTGGAAGGGGACATGAAAAGAATGTGTCAGGAATATGTGCCAACTACCCACAATGAATGCATTCATGATTTCCCACAAACCTGTACTGATAAAATAAAATTAAATTTAAAAGCAAGTGCCTAAGAAGGGTACATTCGAGAGTGACCAACAGAACCATTTACACTACAGATCTTACGCATTCTTGGAGGCTCTCTGGAAAATTTCCAAAGTCAGGTAGCTCTCTTCTGTCTGAAGTTAGATGAGGTAACAAAGGGAAATCTCAGCGTCTCCAGTACAAGCTGTTTCTGCCCGGTATCACGGGCTTGCCCTTCTGGGCCACTTCAACCGCATGAGGATGGGTCAATTCTCCAAACGGCCATTAGAGGGCGGAAAAGTACAAGATTTGCCTCAAAGTTGACCAGTGGTTTTGTTTTCTGCTCATTCATAATCTATCCCAAAGATACTCGATTAGACACTGGACATTTGCACTCTTACATTTACAATTATTCAACAGCGTCCTTGTCACACACTTTTTGTCAGTGATACGAATCCGATCAAAATTAATTCTGGTTCTACTTATCCCTACTAATATAGAAATCTCTTTTAATACATTCTTGCAGTCCTTTCACTTGTCTTTTGTACTTTAAGGTTGTCTATCCAAATTCAGCATTTAAAATTTTCACAAGGAAATTATATTCTTCTGAAAATTGCATGAACTTATGACTACCACCAATATGTATCCCAGTCATCCTCCTACGGTGAGGGAGAAAATGCTGAGTAGACAGGAAGTACTTTCATTTCCTTACTATTTTAACGGTCTAACTTGCCTGCACACATGGAAAGTCAGCCTCAATACGCTTCCTTGGTGTTTTGGCTTTTTTGAGCCAGGTTCTTGCTATGTAGTCCAGGCTGGTCTTGAACTCACTACATAGCCCAGGTCAGCCTCAGACTCACAGAAACCTCCCTGCCTTAGCCTCTTATGTGCTAGGTAGGCATGCCCCACCATGCCTAGCTTCAATATAAACTTTTGTATTTAGAATGATATAGTTCTCAAAAGTAGCATCATGGTGCTGTCATGTTCAAATAAAATTTTATTCGTGTCTTAAGAATTCTCTAAATTAATGCAGAAACTCTTAAAATACATATTAAAAGACACACATAACTACTAGGCTAATATTTGAAAATGGTTCACAAATTAGAAAAACTTTTCATGGCAGAAATGATTGCCTCAGTGAAAGGCATCCCCGTTAGTCACCTGGTCCATATGTTCTCCCTGACGTTTCTACAGTTAACTTCCTCAAACACATGGCCCTGTGAGCTCATGGCCTAGAAGCCGGATATCTTCTCCACCACACATATTGAGTCGGATTCTTTTGGGGTAGGGCACGAAAGGCTATTGGCAGTGTGCCCTATTTCTTCACAGTTTCTCTATTAAAATTTTATGCTTGAGTCTTATTAAGACTTCTTAGGAATTCCTGAATTTCTTCTTTGTGGAGCTTTAGCTACTATTTACATAGCAAAGAAGAATAATTTCTAACATTAATTGGACTTACTGCATGCTGACCACTCTACAAAGTGTTTTACATACATACTCTAACTTAGACCTCTCCCAAACTCTGTGTGTGTGTGTGCGCGCACACATGAGTGTGTTTCTGTATGTTATCTCCAAATTATAGGTGAGGAAAGTGTTAGTGACAGACAATGTCTCTTTAGAAGTCACTGTCTATGTGACTTCAAATCCATTTCTTCAAAATTGCTCTGACGCATACTGTTCTCTGTGTGTCCGCTCTGATGCAGCCCTGGATTTTGTTCTTAAGGAGAGGTGTGCAGCCAAGGTTCATCCTTAGAGGAACACCCTGAATCTTATTACTTTCTCTCCTTTCTTTTCTTCCAAGCACAACTGTTACCTCCTCTGCCCTGCTGTTATACTCCCAGGTGTCAGGATGTGGTATGCTGAAGTAGTCGTGCCCCTTTACAGGAGGGCAGAACTCCTAGAGACGGGAGAGGATGTGGTGCTCATTGTTGTGTCTTCAGCAAGCGTAAGAAGGTCTGGCACCTTGGAGGGGGTCTGTGAATGAGGATTGTCCCGATTGCCAATCAAACTTTGAAAAAAGCAGGCTAGCCCCATATCTCAGGTGTTCATCAAATTTTGAAACATGTAAATTTTATTTTCTATAAAGGTGTTTTTTGCACATGTATTGAATGTAGGGTTGTATTTCCTTTTAAAATTTCTGGGTAGCATAACATTTACAAATATTCAGAAGGTGTTGTTATGTTTTCTATGGTTAGTGTTACTCAGAAGCTCCATGTTATAATGGGACCATTTCATATTTACATGGATAGAGAATCCATAAATTTCAAAAGACCCAAAGGATTTGTCTCCGCTCTCTGGATGATGTGTTCTTCCACTGTGGCCACTGCTGCCTCAGACTTTTGGTCCAGCCCTAAATACTCCACTCCCGGAAACAAGGTGGCACTGCTGCTGCTATTTTGCTACCCTGAGGCCACCAAGGCACCTCTTCATCGTCTCGGAAATCCCCTAAGCACATTTTAGCTGAATGCTGCTAGCTAGGATTTTATAAATACATTGTAACTATATTGCAACAGACCCTTCCCTGGGTTCCTCATAAAGACTTACCTGAAGCAGCACAGAGCTGGATTTATGTTTTGTATTGATTCCATACACTGAAGAGGTAATCATAAATGAAGATGAAGTTTTCAGAAATTTTTTTTAGAAAAGAAAATATTATTTAGCAAACAGCATCAGAGCATATGTGTGCTGATGTTCTGAACATATGAAAATATTTGTTGCCAATTCAACCCACAAAGCCATTGAGGGTTGATAAAGCTTCATGGGGGGGTTACAATGAAACTTTCATTTCTTTGCATCTTAAAGAATGCCAGCTTCACAGCAGAAGCTGGGTTAATACTTAGCTATCTGAACTGATTGGCTTTAGGCTTAAACATCTATTGCTTTGTGCATAAAAATCCACGTACATGGTAGCTAAAAAGGGCACTGGCACAAGCCTTTTCAGAGTTCATAAACTTTCCCAAGATGTCTCACTTGCTCCTAGGCAAACGTTCTGGATCCGTTTCAAAATTCCCCTTCAATTTTCTTTTAGTGTTTTCACTGAATGTAAACTTGACTTTTTAGTAGGAAATACTACAATCCCTTTGAGAAGACAATTTCTATGAGAAGCCAAATGAAATGTGGTTTCAGACCAAAATCCAGTTCAACCATAATAAAAAATGAAGGCAAAACCTGGAGTAAGCTGAAAAGTCTTTGGCTGGAGTAAAAATAATCTGCAGGTTTTGATGGAAATCAAAGGGAAATTTCTGCCCCTTATCTCTCTCTGCCTTCTTTCCTCCTTCCTCTTTCTCAACTTCTACCTTCTGTATGGACAGATACAAGAGTTAGTGTTTCAGAGCAGAAAGCACAGGTTTCTTAACTTGTCAATTTTTTCTTATCAAGGAGCAGGGAAAAAAAGTTCAACCGGAGTTGTTAAAATTTGTGGCGTTGGTTTAACCAGCAGTACAGGAAGCAAGTAATTTCGTAGTTACGGGCCTAAGGTAAATGTTAGAGTTAAAACGCACAGCGAATGTTCAGGTAAGTGGTAATGAATTCCTATAATTTAGGAAATATAAGACTTATGAAGACCTTTCCTTACAATCTTTTCTGGTTTTGAGCCATAAACACTTTGTCTAAAGGAGCACAATTGCCAAAAATCACCCATTTATTGGCATTTCACACCAGCGCATTTACATCACCCAATTTCCAGAGCAAAGTTCTTCACCTTCATATTCCCTCACTAACAAATTATTGGATATTTTCTTAATAGGCTAGGTATTTTTCCGTGTTTTTATACTACTTATTTCAGAAGTTTAAGTTATTATTCTCATTTGTAATAAAAACAATTCAATAGAGTTTGCCATGCTCTGAATTAACTACATACTGTGCAAGTCTATCTATTGGTCATCTAGACTAAGCTAAATTTCAAAGAACACATCTAACTTCACATGAAATTGGCAAATAGCTCTGAAGCTTGACTTTTCATTGTTTCCTTTCATCAATATTTATTGAAAGCTACTGTTTGCACAGCCAAGTGACGTGTGGATGGTAGTAATTTCTGAATGTAAGCGCAATTCTGAAGTGGAAATAAATGACCAAGTGAGGGCTGAACTTGCAAACACAGCCTATACCTGGACAGCTGGTAGTGACACATGTAAACCAGTTAGGTGAATGCAAAGGACACAGGTATCTGAGTGAGGCTCGTGTTCAAATCATAGAAGTTTAACCCTTTAAAGACAGATATATTTTTCTTTAAATAAACCAGTTTTGAAAATCTTCTCTATCTTCTGTCTATATATTCCCTGGACTCACTAAACATACTGTGTAAAGTAGAATTCTTGTTAGATTAAAGACTTTTCCATAGCAGGGATGTCAACATGCATTCCTATGAGGAACACAGTCCAGAGAGAAAGTGAATCAGAACATGATATATGTGTGCCAATCTAAAGAAAACCTGTAAACTTTAAAAAGCAGAACCTCCAATAACTGTCTTTGGCAACAATGCATTTTTCTCCTAAAAGTGAAACATAGAAGGAAAAGGAAATCAAAATGAAATTTTCAAGTGAAACAGAAGAAAAACAGAAATCCAAGTGGAATTTCAGCTTTAGTACTGTAGCTAGTACATATTCGATGTTTACTTTTTTTATTTTAAAGAGGATAAAAAAATAACAGAATACCAACAACATAACTGATTGCACCAGTTAGATTTACTGTTCTATAGGACTCTGGATGAAAAAGGAAATTAAAAGTTAAACCTGAAGAAAAGAGATATATTGGTTTGTTTGAATATATACATATATTTTTTCTTAAATTATAAATACTCTTAAATGACAATTTACATAACTATGTTATAAACTTCCTAAAAGCAGTTGTCAAAACTTTTGGAGTCTCTATAGTTTGCACGGCCTAACTGAGAAAGTACCTGGTAGAATTTTGCTCAAAGGACAAAATAATGAGCAAGCCTACGGACTGACCGCTTAGAGTATGCTGAATTTAAAAGAACGTGAGTGCTTGTGAAGCCGGCAGAGAGCTCTGAGGTTTGACTTTGATTTCCTGCAGTTAACGTTTGTTGAAGACCACTGTTTCCATGGAGTGGTGAAAGAGGCAGGCTGTGTCTTCCTCCTGGAGTTTATATTCTAATAAGAATACAGAAAATAAGTGTATTCACAAGCAAATAGTCCTCCATGGGAATTGTTATGCAGGAAACAAGCAGACTTCTGTGATGGAGTAGGTATGGATTGATTGGGAAAATATGTCAAATGAGCTGTCAGGAAGGCCTTTCTGCATACAACAATGAGGCTGAGGATCTGGTTGGGGGAAGAGTGAGGGGAACAGCTGTGATGGCCCTGAAGAGTTCGGAGCACACGTGGGTGGTGAGCACACTGTAAGCTTCTGACACAGGGCAGCGGGGAGAGGCTGGTAGATTACACAAGCCTGGAAGGTGAGGCGTTTTGATTTTATTCTTCCTGCAATCGTTTTTAACTAGGGAAGCGACAGTGATGATGAAGACAGTCGCTGTACCTAATGAACAATAGTTCATTAAATAGGGAGTGTACGATGGGTATCTTACTACATGCTTAGCACCATTCGTCATTTAGTCTGCACATAGAACCACGGAAGCCTGGGTAATTACTCTTTCCATTCACAGGAGAGGAAACTGAGTCTCAAAGTATTTAGTTAACCTGCCCGTGATTGCTGCCAATACGCGTGACTTCATCGAATTTCTGATGTATAAAGAGTCACTCAAGGTGCTTTGGTGAGAAAGAATTGTTAGGAAGGAGAAAGCACCAGGGATGAGAAGTCAAGAGGGAGGTGTCCCAGTGAGAGACGATGGGCGGGCACAGGCTGGTGGCAGTGAGAGGACGGTCCTCGAAGAAGCAGACACATGTGCTGATAGACTGGAGCGGGAGTAGGGGAGAAGGAAAAGGAAGGCTCTATTTAATGATGCAGGGAAGATTAGGGGAGACATGGGTTTGAGGAAGCTCACAGTTCCAGTTTTGGATGAAGCCTGAGCTGGGTGATTGCGACTTCTGGAAAAAGCATTGATCAAGAGTGAAAACTTACTCTTGAATATGGTCCTAAAACCCCTTCGCTCTTCTCAAGCCCCTCCTCCCTGCCTCAGCAATTCCCTGGGGAAAAACTGTATTTCCTACTAAAAGAGTTCTATAATATTTTTGAGTGGGGAATTAGTAAACTGCAGCTTTTAGGCCAATCCTAGCCGAGGTCTGTATTTTGTGTGGCCAGTGAATTCAGAGTGATTTTTCCATCCTTAAACGGATTGATTTTGTTTTTTAAGGAAGAGCAGTACTTTGTAACACTTGAAAATTATACAAAAATCCTTCTTCCTTTCTTTTTTTCCTTTCTCTCATCCCAGTTGTTCCTACTTTGAGCAATTTCTTTCCTTTTCATAATATCTGTTGTACGTTTTGGGTTTTATTTGTTCTTTCAGGTTCTTACACCAGGGAGACAATATGATGTTTACACATGTGGGTTTGATTTATTTCATGTATTAGTATTGTCTCTAGTTGCATCCAGGTACCTATAAAAGCCTTGAGTTTATCTTTTTTTTATAGCTGAAAAAGGAAGAAAGAAGGGAAAATATATGTGTATATATATATATAAAGATAGCTGGGATAACTGTACTGCTGAAGGCTAATTGTTTATTGAAAGGAGCAGTTAATGCTTAATTTTTTGACCAAATTTGCATGCTTATATCTGGTAATATGAACAACTAATTTGAAGACAACAATATGGAATATAACAACCACTGGTGAATTCTACCATCTTGGCTAGTGAAACTCTGTATCCTTTCTAATGGCTTTTTTGGTTTTATTTTTTATTCTCTTTAATGGTTTGATCAGTCTTGCATTCTTACATCTGGTAATCTGAGCAACTTTGTTGAAGATAACAATATGTAATATAACAGCCATTGTTAATTCCTATCATTTTGTTCTGAAACCCTGTATCATTTTTATTGTTTTTGCTTTGTTTTGTTTCTATCTATGTTCTTGGTATTTTGCTAGTGTTCATTTTTTATTATTCTCTTTAAAATAAATAAATCATCTAATGTCCATGTAAATAAAGCAGAGCCGTTTAACATTTACCAAAAAAAGAAAAAAAAAAGGAAAATTATACAAAAATCAAGTCTTAGGCTTCAAAAATGAGTTTCACTTGGCCCCAGTAGCCCTCAACTGTCCATGTATTGCCTCTGGCTTCTCTTCGGTTACCCAGCAAAGTTGCGTGGGCCTTCAGGGCCAGCATATATTCATCATCAAGCTTTTTACCAAACAGTTAGGGAACCCTGATCTTGTGCACTACCCTACTTGGTTAATGGCTTTTGATTAATAAATTTTTTATTTAGTTAGTAATTTTCTCCAAATACAGTACACTTAGAAAATTTTGAATTCATCTTCTTTCTTTCTCTCTCCAACGCAAATTTCCTATGTTATCAAAAGTTACAAATGAAAATAAAACAAAAACATTTAGAAAAAAACTTTTTTGACTTTTCTAATTAACTAAAGACTCAGATGAAACACTATTGCTTTGAAGTGAGGCTCATGATCTAATGGTCAAATGAGTGATTCAGCTGTAGTCATGCTCCATTAGGACCTATGTATACAAGCACATGTGTAATATAAATTATTTAGAATATATAAGCTGTAAAATAATAATAAAGCAAGCCATTAACAGGACAAATACGCCTGATATTTCCTTCTTTTTTCAGCTGGTAGTTCTTGACCAAACAGAAAACATTATTGCCTGTGGGCCAGGAGTAATTTGCCATTTCACTTGTCTTTGCCTTTAAAGATCATGTTTCTGCAACTTCCTTTCCCTGAATGGATACAAGGTTAGCTGAAACTCCCAGTAGAACACTAATGTTGTCTAAGTGTCTTAGTGTTAGCCCTGAGCGGTAGTGGATTTGCTGCAGTTTCTCAGAGGCAGGTTTGGTAATGCTGATTTCAAGGAGAACTCAGCCGGAAATATGCAGCTATGTGACGCTGCAGGCTTCATGGTGAAACGTTCTTCTGTAACATATTATATGATGAATATGATAGGGAAAAAGTGTCTGTGCTCCACAAAATGGCTCCCATAAGGGGGCTGTCTCACTGAGAGATACTCATGCGTGTTTCCAGATTAGTACCAAAGCCTTCACAAGATCACAGCTATGGTCCAGAAACAGTGTGGTTGGAGATCATAGAATGAATCCTGGGGATACCCCGGTTGTATCCAAATCCTGACTCTGTTGCTGACCACGGAGGAGCTTTCCACCTTTCAGGTATGTGCACCACCAGAAACCTCTGAGCCTCGGATATTTACCCGCAAAATGAGCATGATGGTGATAATGATGATGATAGTAATAGATCATAACCAAAAGGATTCAATAATGGAATAAAAATAAAATGCCTAGAGCTTGGCACAAACCGAGTGTCAATTCCAACTAACTATTTTGGAGAGATAAGATTTATGAATTCGAAGCACTCTTCCAAAGTATAAGAGGCAGAGTGGGTAACTGTCCCACTGGTAATGTTCTCTATGATGAAGTCCATCTATTTATTTCAATAAATGAGCTGAATCCATAGTTCTAACATGGCAGAGGTAAAACTGAATGAAGCACAAGAGGATGATTGAGTCCTGGAGTGAACTCCACTACTCTTCAGCGTATGCATCTTCTTAAAGGACCGAGGAGTCTCCCCTCTGCATGGGAAGTATGTTTATCTGCAGGGAGCTGGGACTGCACTGGGGACATGGAGTGAATCCAGGGAAGAGGCTCAGGGCTGAGAACTTAGGGAACAGGTGGGTGTTTTGTAATCTTCCTCTGCAGCACTCAGGCCGATAGGCACCACCAACACACAGCAGGGCTGGCTCTTCCTCTGCAGATTACACTAAGAAAATAATAGTTACACAGCCCTTTAGATTTCCGCTAAAAGTGAAACAAACACAGAAATTCCATGGGTCATGCTGGGCATGCTCAGTGGCCTTTTGAAATTTCCTATGGCAGGACAACCACTGTAGAAGGTCTATTTAGAATATGGGGCAGATGTCACCTTTGAGTAGCAGATAGGTTTGAGTTTCTGAGATGTGAAGTCTTGCAATTTCCAGTGCTTGTCTGTCTAGGACAAGGAGAATTTTCACTCTCCTGTGAGTGTAACACACACCCAGACAGTGATGAATACCAAGTGGCTTACTAAAGAGATATCTAGGTCAAGATGGCAGGTTTGAATTGGGAAAGATATTTGAAAACTTTAAGGAATAAGAATGCTGCACTCTACCCTGAGCCTGGAGATTAAAAAAACATAGTAGTCAGAATGGAACAGAGTTGGAATAAAAGAAAACAAAGAACAGGGATTCTTTGTTTTCTTAAAATTCAATTGCTTCTCATGGAAAGTCACTTTGGGGATATTCAGAATAGCATTCTTTGCAGTGTGAAAGGGGAAACCATCCATGCACTTGTGTGCTAATTTAACATGTTTACTTCTCTCTGGTAGGTTAAAATGACTTCCCTAAAGATATTAGGTCCTATTCCTTGGAATTTGTAAAAATTACCTTATTTGGAAAAAACTTCTTTGCAGTTGTGATTCAAATTAAAGATTTTGTGATCAAAAAAATTACTCTGGATTATCCACGTGTACCCTAAATGTTATTCCATGTATTAATAAAAGAGGGAAATGGAGTGAGGAGAGAGAGACAGAGAGAATGAATGGAACGACAGAGGCAAAGAATGCCAAAAGCCACCAGAGTAATCATGGATTTTCCTCTAGAAACTCCGGAGAGAGTATGGTCTTGACATAACATGACTGGGTCCAATGATAACACTGAGGGTTTCTGAGCTCTAGAATCGAGAGATAACAAACGTCTCTAATTTAAATCACCCCATCTGCAATAACCCATCATATCATCCTAAGCATGCTATCCTAACTGCTTTTCTAAAAACCACTCCAGTGATTATAGATTTCTTGGTTCCATTTTGCTCATTGTTTCTTCTTAAACTCGTTATCAGGTATTACAAAGTTATTATTTTTCCTTTCAGTTAGATTACAGTGTGCATGACATAGTAAACACAAGTTCTGTGGCTTAATTCTGGAATACTAAGTCATAAAGCTATGTCTGTGAGTCACCACTGAAATTGTCAAAGAAATAATTTGTCTTCCATGGAACAAATATTTATCAAACTGTATGTCAATTAAATCAAGTAATTATACCCTTAAGAAATGCAGTTTTCAAATTTATTGTCTCAAAACTGTACAGTACAGATGTTCACATTTTAATGTGTATCTGTCTGAAAAACAATAAAGTAGCTGAGTCACACAAAAACACTAGGCAAAATGTACTAAACTATTTAAATATTTTCAACAAGTGCTCCTCTTCTGTCAGAGGTATGTGAATAGAATCAAATTCAAAGGTTCACTGACATGAGTAATGAAATAATGCAAGTCATGGTCCCCTACTGAGTAAAAAGAATCTGTGAGACTTTCATCTGGATGTCATACTATAAATCAACTGTTTTGCTGCCCTGAACAGTACTTTAGTGACCAGGAAAGGTATGTTAAGTATCTCCGAGTACCTGTTAAGTAGCAATGAGAAACTTTTATATTAGTTCTATATTTTATCAATCAATGTAGCAACACACAAAAGCTGTATTTCTTTGGTTTCCTAAAAGGTACTTTCAAAGGGACTAAGTTCACATCTTCAGAATAACTACATGTTTCCTCTTCTGTAAAATGGAAGAGCCTGACTTGACAACTACTCTCCCAACTTTGACGCCTTGTGAATTGAAGATACAGACCCAGATGACCACCTTGGTATTGGGGAAGTCAGAGTTTTCAAATGGATTCACCACGTTATGCTCTGGCTGAGCAAAGAAAGCATCCAGAATCAACGTCTGGGTGTCTTAGTCATATCAACCATTGAAACTCAGGGCTATGACTTGTACTCCATAGCATTTCTTTTACAATGAAGCATTTTGTATAATTTTCACCGTACACAGCATTTGCCATGTGTACATGTTTCTCTTCTGTTCATTTCACTGATTATTTCAAAGCATGCTTTGAAACAATGAGCAGTAGAATCACTTTGTACAATTTTGTCCTCAGTTGACATGTTTACTTATTTTTACCCAGCTATAGTTAAAGTCTAACATGAGCTCATCTCTCATGCTAGGGTGGAATGTGTGCCTCACCAGTGGGAAGGAAGTGTTCCAAGTCTTTTGCATCCTTGGAGATTATTTCATGAACCAAGTTTCAGTTTAGAACTCTGAAAGCTGTAACACTGCTTATTTGACTAGGAAATACCTTTAAAAAAATCTGAATGTCCAGACAAATCCTGGGAATTATTTTTAAAACATCATGAAGTTTCAAAACTTGTATGTCACTTTATACTTTGGAGCTCGGGGAAAGAGATATATAAAATTTTAGAAAATGTAATCAATGTTAAGGCTTTGGGGGATTAATAACTAAAATGTTTAATGCAAGGTTTTTATGTCATTGTACCACATTTATAGCACTCCTACAATAATTTATAAAAACTTTTCAAGTGAAAGGTGCTGTGATCGTGATTACATCATTTTAATTCCTACATACTGGAAGCAAGCAGCACAGCTCTGCTCTTAAATTAACAATAATAACAACACAGAATGATCCTGCTTTGGGAAAGCATCAAATTTCCCAGAAGAGAAGCAAAAAGGACTCTAGACCTTTCTGTGGCTTCCTCCTGCTGACCTCTGATTGAGACACTGTGCTGTTTCCACTCGATTGGGCAAGGACTGTTGATTAACACCCAAGCTGCTGATTGTGCATAGCGTCTCCGAAATTCCAGTGTCTTGCTCTTCAGCCACTGTGCCCACAACTCTCCAACAGAAAGCACCTTATTTTTTTCAACTTATTCTTCTATTGGTGGAGCAAGAATGTTTAAATATTGGTGCAACATAATTTCATAAGTGTTCTTGGTAAAGTCTGTTTTAAGAATGTAACATACCAAATAAAATTTGTGTACATGAAATTTACAAACACTGGACTTCCCACTTATAAAAGTGACCCTATTGATACCTAGAAAAGGAGTTAATTTAAAAGCTTATGAATATTTAGCTCTTTCTCTGTTCTTTCCTTCAAAAATAACAGTAGAAAAGCAAGATAAGACAAACACTAACTGAAAGAAAACCTTCGAAACTTTCTTCTAGTAGTCTGTCCTACAACTCTAAAAGAAGGTCCAGAGATAATGAACTAGATGCACAAAAATAGTTTCCCTGCTATTGCTGGTAAAGTATAAGCAATATCTTATTTCTTGATCTATGAATTGAATAATTGATCTTTGGTAATGAACAATCTCTCGCTTGTAGACATCTTTACAATGGACTATTTTCATTTGTTAGCTGTGCAACTAGCAGAAATCACTTAACGATGCTGCATATGTTGCCTCATTTATAAAATGAAAAATTTGAAAGCATCTTCCTAATATAACTGTACAACCAAAGCACCTCCATCATATTTGTTATTATAACTCCTGCTATTATTTTTATTGCCTGACATAATTACTGCCTAATGTGGATAGGTACTTAGACATACAGTTCCATTAAAGCTCTGGAAAAATACTACGGATATGTTTGCTATTTAATTAATATATATAACAAATATACAATCATAATGGATTTATTCAAGATAATGCTATCATAATAAATTATTTCAAAGGGATTCTGAAGCATGGACTGAATTGTATAAATGTTTTAAAAATGTTTTTATACAAGGAAGTTGTATTCCTATTTTTGCCTATTTCTAATAGAACCCAGCTGCCCACAAATGACTAATAATACCAGCCCTGCTTCTGCTTCAGTACAATATCGCATTAGCAAGTTCACATCTAATTTACTAGCTAACATGCACCCCCGAGTGTCTTTAGACAATTCCCAAACCTTCTGTTTTCATCGAATTAAAACGAGTATCTTTTCTTGCTGGTAAATATGTGGGTTTTCAGATGACTACTGTGCAAGCTAAGGAGCTTGTTTTTCTAATTTATGTTTTAATTAATTTTTCTCTAACTTGCTCCGTTTTGTGTTTTCTTTCCTTTCAGATGTTCTCAGCACTTCCCAGGGAATGGCACCTCCGTTTTGAATTACCGACTTGTTGGGAACATCTTTTAGGTAATTAAGACAGTAACAAAGACAAGACTCAACCAAGATAGTCACATCTTTTTGCTTGCTGAATTACCATTACGTATACCGAAATTTAAATCAATCTCCATTTTCTCTTCGGGTTGTACTGGAACCATAAAAATCATGGCCATAACCTTTCCCCAGGCTAAACTTGGTGCTTATATCTTAAAACATAATGATGCCGACAAATAGCCAAGTAACTTACAGTTTTTAGACAATTCTGGTACAGTACTTAATCCATAATATAATTAGAAACTGACAGACACTCAGATATTCTGAAATTATTAGCTAGAAGAATGGGCTTAGACAAGTGTGATATTATTTCTAAGTGATCATTATAATAAAACAAAATGAAAAAAGGTTTAGCTTAATTTTGAAAGGTTAAAAATGGTAAGTTTTAAAAAATATATTAATGTAGTTGAATCTTCCACTAATGTAAGTAAGCCCAGCACACACTGCCCAAGTCTCACTGTATCTACAGAGTAAAAGTGAAATAAAGATTGCGAACTGCAGAAGGGAACGGGGTACCCAGCCAATTCCAATTCACAACTTAGAAAAAAGATCCGTGTCACAATAGTAAGGGGAACACTGTGAGAATATCTGATAGTATCTTGTGTCTGCTCCTTATAGACAGCTCTGGCTGAAGAATCTATAAAATAGGTAGCTTTACTAAAAAGCAGTGCCTTCATTTGGATGCTAAATGTCTTCCAAACAAAATAAATTTTAAAATCTTGTGAACAGAGTTGAGCTAAAGAGAAAAGAAACAAGCAAAAATGAAAAGCAGAAGCATTAAGAAAAGGTCCACTTTGAGCTGTTTGGATACTAGGTATATTTTGCATGTATGTCTCATATTGGTGCATTGATAATAGTTGTTAGATCAAAAAATAGTGTGATCTATTTCTTTGTCATCACAAAACCAACTAAACATCTATTTTGTTAAAATATCTCTGACTCATTAAACTTACGTGTTAAACTGATAGTTTTCTTAAATTGAATTTGAAGTAGATGAGACCCTCTTGCTATTCATTATAACAAGTGTCACTGCAGGGAAACCCCTCAGGAAGCCCCTCTAATTATTTTACACTAATCATCTCAGGTAGTGAAAGGTTCTGCTTTATTACCTCGATAGCTGATGCTTCAGGAAGTCATATATCACTTTGAAAGTGAAAACATTATTACCTGGATATAGTTTTTTGTTATGTTCTAATATCTTCAATAAACTCAACTGCAATTTGTTTTCTAGTTTGTATATTGAGTTTCATTAATTAAATGCTGTTCCACTATTAAGCTTTATATTGCTAAAGGCATAGACGAAGACCACATAAATGGAAACCTTTCAGAAAACATTTGCTTTATTATGTTTTACCTCATATGCTAAATACAAATTTCAATCTCTATTTACTACTAAAAGGGTTCAAAAATTAATTCTATTAATTTTAAATGCCTTCTAATCCCAAGTATTTAGCCCTGTGATCATTTTTATCTCTGAATAACAGTGATCATTCTCTCTTTCTGTTATTGTCATAGCCATCCAGTTTCCATGGAAACTATAGAGAGAGAATGAAATGGCAAAATACCTCCACTTTAGGTCTAAGTTGATGGGATTTTTTTTCTAGGAGCCTCCATGATTTTGATAGGTAAGAATATGTATTCTGGTCAAATAAATGTAATAGAACAATAGTTGTTCTATAAGGCCAGGAAATTATTTTTTAACTAAATGAACCTACTACTTTCTGTTGCGAGTTATTTGGTGGTGAGACATGCAAGGAGGTTTTGTTTTCCTCATTATATTTTTACTCTACTGTTTGGATTTTCTGTTGCCATACAAAATAATAATACTAATAATCTTTGAAAAGATAAGTTTTTATTGCACTCTCAATAAATATAGTTTATGTTTAATTTCTCTAAATCAGTGTACTTATGTTTTAGATATATATGTAGAATAGAAAAATAATTCTCCAATACATGTAACTGGGTTTACAGAATTCTTAGTAAATGTACTCAGAGCTTTGCCCAAAGAATTAATTACTTCCACTCTTTGCTTCTTTCCAAATCATAAGATAAAATTAAGTAACCATTTCCAACTTACATCCAAGGTAATTGTATTTGAATTTGAAGAAATACAGGGGAAACTGGCTATTGTGCTTGCTTCTAGCAAGAAAGACCTAATTCTTGCTCGGTACATATTTTGTTAGATATTGTTGGTTTGCAAAAGAAGGAATACGTACTACTTACTCCAAAATAAGTGTATTCAACCCTCTGAAATAGAGACCTTTGTTAATAAAAAGCTAGGGAGTTAAGTGAGACTTCAATAGTTATTAAAGGGCATGGGTTCTGAGAAAACAGACATAACTTCTTTTGCTCTTCTCACTGTAAAAACAATGGGTAATTTCTAAAGTATCATATTTTCCCTTTAATATTTCCTCTACAAGATGGAGAGTTTGGCAAATAACTGAAAAAACAGGAGCACTTTGTAGTTCCTTCAGAATTCAACTGCAATCACTTTTAACTGCTGGAACTTCAGGTCCACTAAAAACTACCGACCAAAGAGAAGAGATCGTCAAGTTCATTACAACAACAAAATGAAAATCAAAGGACAAAAACAAAGGAAAGCACAAGTGACACAGATATTGCAAAGCCTTCACATCAACAATCTCTGCAAGAGAATTTGAGAGCTAAAATATATGTGTGAGTCTTTTGTAAAACTCAAAGGATTCAATCTCCTTATAGCCTAATACAAGAAAGTAACTTCTAATGCAAGCGAAGCCCAATACCTAAAGAAATAGTTTTTGCTTTTTATGTAAATATTTCATATCTCAGGAAATCACCAGTTCTATGAGGACTTTTATGTAAATATTTCATTTCTTAGGAAGTCACCAAGGAAACTATAGTATTTACTGGTATCTGGAAACTATTTTAGTTTAATTGGTACCGTAAGCCAAGTTCTCATCCTTACCTTCCTCCTGACATAACAGAATGTCTATTTCAAGTATGAAAATGGATAGGAAGTGGGAATATCAACCTAGAAAAGTTTGATATGAAAGTTATTCTAGGCCAGGCATGGTGGCGCATACCTGGAATCCCAGCACTCAGGAGACTGAGTCAGGAGGATCGCTCAAGTTCAAGGCTAGCCTGGGCTACCTACATGAATTCAAGTCCAGGGCCAGCCTGAACTACACAGCAAGACTGTGTCTCAAAAAAAAAGGAAGAAGAAGAAAGAAAGAAAGAAAGAAAGAAAGAAAGAAAGAAAGAAAGAAAGAAAGAAAAGTAAAAAGTAAAGAGAAAGTTATTCTAAAGGAATTACATATCTTCTTCCTATCTTAATATGCTACTCTCTTCAAATAAGGTAGGAAAGGGGGTGGGGATTTAGCTCAGCGGCAAAAGTGCCTGCCTGGCATGCGCAAGGTCGTGAGTTCGGTTAAAAGTAAAAAAAAAAAAAAAAAAAAAAAAAAAAAAAAAAATAAGGTAGGAATGCTGCTACATTAGATGAAGCATACTGTGAATTATAAGACACTTGTAAAATAATCCTTTCCTGATTCCCTACACACTACAAAAGGCTTAGAATCAAAGAATCCCTGCAGCAGTGACTGCACTCACTCAGCACCATTTCTTTCTCGAAAGAGCGAGGGTTTTTGAGAAATGGCTGACTTTTACAATCAGGGAAGAGATGCACATCAAGAACCTGGCTACTGTGTTCCAACAGCGAAAGAACTCTTGGCAATTGATGGCTTGAACCACAGGGGAGGTGGCACAGACATGAATAAGCTCCCTTGAGCAAACTGAATGAGCACACAGAAAATACAAAGATCCGCAAATTCATAATGATAAAAAAATGAAGAAAAGATAAAATTAAAAGACTTCATTTGACACTAAGAAGTGAGCAAGGTGCCAGTTACTATTAGATGTCTAGTTCTTGAGGGGCTTTTTTTTAAAACACAGGGTCTCACTATGTAGTTCAGGCTGGCCTTGAACTCACTATGTACCCAGGCTGACCTCAAACTTGGGTGCTCCTTCTGCCTCGGCCTCTCAAGTGCTAGGATTACAGACTCACACCACCATGTCCGGAAATGGGGGAAATTTTTTAGAAGAATCGCAGTTAATAGATGTTGAAAGAATGACAGAGCTGGATAATGATTATTTATTAGAAAAACCTAATGAAATAGCTGATGCAGGGAATGATTACTACTGTGAATGGAAATGTTTAACAAAAGTTGACAAGAAACTTCTACAAGAAAAGGATGATGTTCTTAACACACCAACTTCAGGTAGTTGGAAGTGAAAAGAATCAGGCATGATTTTCCTTCTGTTATCATGCAATATTTAAGTATACACTGAACCTCCTATGAAATCTTGTAAAAAATATAGAACAAAAATAACATTAATCTTTTATGTGTAATGAATCTTCATAACAATGCAGAAAAAGTGAAGATTGATGATACTATTTACAAACAGGAAATCCATTTTAACTGGGGATCTATACCAGGACAAGTGCTTCAGGTTCTTGAGTAACCTAATAGACCTGTTAGAGGAGCTTGTCTAGATTAAAGGAGACTTAAAGAAACATAACCAACATGAGACGAATGTGATTTTCTTTTGATCCAAAGTGAAATAAATCAACCACTAAAGAGAAATTTGAGAAAAGCTGAATAATGACTGTATGCTCATTTTGCTAAATGTGCTAATGATATTGCGGCTGTGTAGGAAGGTGTCTCTAATTTTAGAAGACAGATGGAAGGGTGTATTTCGAGGAAATGATATGATGTTAGTGATTTGGTTTAAACTTAGAGAAAAATTAAAGGATAGACAGTGATTGTGGCAACAATTTGATAATTTGTTCGAATATAGGTGATGTGTATACAAGGAGAGTTTCATGGTAGTAGTTTTTCTGTTTGAAGATTTAAATAATAAGCTTTTAATTTTACCCTTTGCAAATATGCACGTGACGTGGCCAGGGATCTAAATATACACAAATGGGCTTTGGTAGATGACATCTGGTGACCAACACAAATCTTACTTCTACCCTTTACAAGTTGTATGAGATGGGACCTAATCAGTTTTCTTATCTGTAAAATTAGGAACAATATGAATATTTTCCTAATAGTGTAGCTGGGATTAAATTAAGTAATTTGTACTTAGCACATGGCAAGTGGTCAACTAATGTTAGCCTTTGTTGTTATTAATGATTACCATATTCATAATTGTTAAAATAGAAATAGAACAGGGCCATATGACACACACTTTTCAAAATTCAAGAAAGTGCTTTTAAATACATTTCTCCACTACATTAATAATGTATTTGGTTTTACCAGAATCCATTTGAGTTTGCCAGATACCCTGGGACTTGGGTTGTTTTATTTATTGAGAATTTTTTTAAATACTGCTACTTATTTTGTTATATGGCTAAATTATTTTTCAAAGAATAAAGTGCTCACTATAAATAAGACTTCATGTTAGGGTTTAGAGATTCATTTTGCTTTGGATGTTTTCTTGATCCTCATTATTATTAATATCCACCAGAGTAAAACTAATAGGAACACAGTATTTGAACTTTCTCATTGTTAAGAGTTTTCATAAATGAGGGATTATACTCTATTATATAGAAAATAGCATATTTTCAAGAACACAGATAAACCCATAAGTATCTATGGTGATCCTAGAATTATTAAAGCTTTCAATTTCTTTTTTTTGTTTTTGCTTTTGTTTTTTTCTGGTACCGGGAATCAAACTCACGACCTTGTGCTTGCCAGGCAGGCGCTGTGCTGCTAAGCTAAATCCCCAGCCCCCAAAGCTTTCAATTTCTGAAGAGATCATTTAAAGATATGAAAGAGAACACTCATTATGAAAGAGCTGGTTCTAAAAGCTGACACTGGCCCCCAATGGCAGGATAAGATTATTTCTTGCTATTGTTGTACCTGTAAACTCAACACTGCATCCTGACCAGTGTCATCCTTTTGCTATGTAGTGAAAATTCATGATCACTAGAAAATAGAAATGAGTCCCACAAGGACCTGAGGAAACTGCACTTATATTAGAGCTTTGTCAGGAACACATAACAGTACAGATGACAAAGTCAGTAGGTAGTGGTAAAGAAATCCGCATGAAGAAAATCCTATTTTGGCTCAAAGCCAAAATTGCCATTTATACAAAAGAATAATTTGACAAAATAGGAGGTTGATAAAGATGTCTCACTAAGCACTTAGATAACGTTCAATAACTCCTCTCATTAAATAGCACCACTAATAATATAAGTGCTGCTTTTCCTATTAAATGTTAAATTTCTAAAGAGAAGAGAATGCATACTCTATATTTTCTTTACCTAGTGTACATTCAGCATCTTTGAATTTTAAAGAATTGTTTAATTTATTCCTTATGATAATGATGTACTTCTTTGAACATGGAAATGACACTTCCAGCCTTTTACTAGGCTGACGTGCTCAGCAATACTAAAAGATGTGTTCCTTGTCCCTCTCACTCTCTTGTTTTCTTTTTTTTTTTTTTTTTTTTTGGTTTTTCTCTGGGACCGGGAACCGAACTCACGACCTTGCGCTTGCCAGGCAGGCGCTTTTGCCGCTGAGCTAAATCCCCAGCCCCTCACTCTTGTTTTTACCAACATGGATCCAGTTGCACACTTTCATGATAAGTAGTTGAACAAGAAAGGGTACTTTTCAATCATAAGGTAAGTCTAGCTATTTAATCTACACAATACAAACCTACTACTTGTAAAATGAAATTGAACCATAATGAATAATGCAAGTGAACTGGGAGAGAAGCATTTATATTAATTCCTCATTATGGTTTTCAACCATTTTAACTCTAGCCTACATCATGAAATAAATTTTTTATATCATACTCATCCCTTAGATTGTCCATGTGTGTATGAAAAACATCATGCAGCAATAGTAATACATATATATATATATATATATGTATATATATATATTTATGCTGAAATAATGAAAGTGATGCTCATAATCCCCTAAATGAACTATGAACTTCAGGAACCCTTCTCATTCATAAACCATAGTTTCAGAATCAATTAAATGGGTAACTGTTTTATAAACCAAGCAGTCTACCATTTTAATTCACCATTCCTCTTTGAGGTCTTTTAAACAATTTCAGAACCTATGTCTTCCTAACCATCATCTCCAGCCTCATAATTCCGACATGGTCTGTGTTTTAAATGTTCACTTTCCGGATCTGAGGACACGCAGATCATGGACTGCCATGGCTTATCTTTCTTTGTCTCTGGCTCCTTCATCCATCAGCAAGAAGTCAAACTGACCAGCGCACAGGTCTCGGAAGCACTCATAAGCATGTCAACGGAGAGCAGATGACAATATATCACTGTCTTAGCAGAATCCCTTGTTACTGATTACCGCGAAGGTGGAATTTAAAGAATGTCATGCCCTTTATTTCTAAAAGTTAATGAAACTATGTCAGCAGTACTTGCAATGTAAAAATGCTGCGCTTTGGAAAGGCTGTCAAATTTGTGACTTTCTGTCCTCAAAAATACCTCAGATTTTGCCAATAGCCTGTCCGTTCTCTTTTGTGGTATTCTCCCTTTCACAATATAAACTTACAGTATATTACCGATGTAATAATAGCCATCTATTATAGACATTTATTTCGCCTAAAATCTATTTTTATGCTTTCTGTCTTACTACAATGCTGTGTTTTACTATTAAAAGCCACAGGGTTGTATGAAGAGAAAAAAATTCATTGTATTACACACAAAGTAATTACATCTGAGGCGACTGCAGTGACTTAACATCCAGGGGATATGGCCAGTCAACATCATGCACAATCAAGCTAAGAATGAGTGTTCATTAGCTTCAGCAATTTTACCAGCTGTAATGTTTTAAAACCAAACTTTTAGCATCTGATGAGTTACATTCTCCCAGTAATCAGTTGTCTTATCTTGCTTACAATTCTGCTTCTCTGAAGAAATAAATATGATTTCTGTAAATCTTGAGTATTAGCGAGAAATTATGAATCTTCATTGAACATGGACAAATTACATTGCATAATTTGTCTTTTTTCTAATATTTGAATTAATCAGCTTTTGGCAAACCCTGCCCTTATGAAACTTAAAATCTTATTGGTGCCAGTTATGATACTTTAATTGCACCTAAACTTTTCTCTTACAACTAAAACTATAAGAAGTTAAGATAGATTTTAACCATTTAAAAAAAAAATCTGTGCTTTATACTAATATAATTTTAACTGCTTTTTCCCTATAATTTTGTATTTATTTTTCTCCCATTTATATCAATGGTTCTGAACCATGGGTGATTTTGTCCCATCCCCCCGCCCCCACATATGTTGTTACTGCTTAGAAAATTTTTTGATTGTCATGTGCTCTAGGGTTGAAGATTATGATATAATGTTGGAATCTAGTGGGCAGAAGTCAATGATGCTACTAAACATTCCACAATTTAGCAGACAGCCTCCTCCAATGAAGAATTATTCAATCCTAAATGTCAGTAGGGCTGAGATTAAAAACTCTTTCAATATGTGTATAGCTCTGTGATATGTCTACGATTACAAAAACCCGCAAAAGGGTAAAGCTCATAAGTCAAACTTACCAATAAGTGTGCATAGGCATAATGTTTATGAAACTATTAAAATTATATGATGGAGATGAACAGTTGAACAGGTCCATCTCAAAGGAAATCAGTATCTACAAATTACATAATATTGTATGATATCTGAAAATAGTGGTTTAACTCCAAAGTACCACATATAAATCACAGCAACAGAAACTATAAAATAATTAGATGAACCATATATATTGTCATATAAGTAGGTTGAAAATGTCAGGTTCATAGGGTGCAGTCTAATAAAATGAATTTAACTATTTTATTTTTATTTTCTTGATAATGGCATCATTAAAAAATGATTAAAAATAAAGTATTGTAGATGCATTTAAAAAATAACATAGATAAAAGGAAATTATGCCAAGCAGATAATGTATCTTCATTTTGGTCATACAGAAAAACAATGATGTAAGATCTTTCTTTTCTTGTACATTGTTTGATTTCTCAGAATATATATACTTTTTAGAGAGAATTTTCTCTGGTTTCTTACGCAACTTATGAATGCAATAAATACTTGAAAATCTGAACTAGAAAAACACACCCTGGATAATGAGATTGTTTTTATGCTGTTGTGTTGCAGTACCTCTTAGGTTTTAAAATGAGGTAGTATAATTATAATAATCTAGATAATTACAATTGTGTTTCTCTTAATAAATATGTATTCTGAAAAATACATCCTTACACAATGTTCTCATTAAGTGAACATCACACTGTATGGTTTCCCAAGCTAGGATGGCTTGAACAGCACTAGGTAAGGGAATCTTATAGGACCACAACTGTATGTATGATATGTTGTTGGCAAAGGCATGCAGGACTATAACAGATTCTTCTGTCATAGTGCTGTTTTCTTCAGCACCCTGCATTCTCCCATATACACTTGTATCTTGGCATATGAAGGTGTTGTTCTGACCATTATGTCAATATGGAAGAGAATATAAATGTTAATTGATATCAACAGCTTTCTGAAGAAAACGGCTAATATACTCTATAGCACATGCTGTCACTCTAAAAGCATGACATTTGGTCTGTTTATAAAGGTGGTGGATCCATTTGAAATGCAGAACTGACAAATGGACTAAAGCATATTCTTTGTATTAGTTTAATAAAATAAAGAGACTTGACAGAAAAGTGACAAAAGCCCCACCAAGAAGAGTCTGTGAGAATGACACGGTGGTTAATAAGATGAGCAGGGAACTTGGGAAAACAGCTCTTGGAACCCAACTGTAACATGTTGATAAGCCAATATTATCAGCATAATAACCATCACAAGCAGAAAAAAGTTTTCAGGGTCATTCAACAAAAATAAACTTTAAAATAAATGATGGGAAATGACTTATAGAGCCAATGAGTCGGTACTTCCAAGTCTTTAAACTGAAACTTGTCTTAAATTCATCATTTTAAAGCTGTCTTATCCTCTTTGCAAGGACATGTGGATCATTACTATTCAAAATGTTTAATCTGGGCTGGGGATTTAGCTCAGAGGCACAGCGCCTGCCTGGCAAGCACGAGGTTGTGAGTTCGGTTCCCGGTACCGGAAACCTTCCCCCACAAAAAAACAAAAAACAGAAACAAAATGTTTAATCAAAAACATATCTAGATGGTCTGAATAATATAGTTTCTGGACACAAGGGCAACAGCTTTGCCCTGTGCATGTACACGTCTGATTCATGTAGGGGACAGTCTGGTTGTTTGACATAATTAGTACAATTTAAAAAGTTGACTTGTAATTCATGCATTGCAGAAAAATTATGCAAATGTTCAAACAGCTCTAAGCAAGAGCCATGCTTCACTTCTGTGTTTCTTCTGCCTCAAATACTAATTGAAGGACACAAATTAATATCGTATATTATGTTCATTGTATCAAAATGATTGATTCTGCCATTTTAATTCATTACTTAAAAATCATTTCTGTCTGAAAGGATCCACAGGGGAAATACTAGTATAATATTTTTCATTTTCAAAGGTACTCTGTAATGTTCTAATGCCATTTTACTGAAAGATAGTCTGGCTTATTATCATATCTAAATGTCATATTGGAAAGAGAAAATTGTATGTGTAATGGTGAAAAAGAAAAATGCCACTTCTAAATGCTAATTTACTTAACTACTATGAATTATCACAATGAACTTCAAGCAAAACTATATAATTTTCAATGTAAATATTTTGAAGTACTATCAGCAATACTTTCAAATCAGAAGAGAAAAGAAACATGGCCATTATTAAAATATAGACCCATGGGGCTGGGGATTTAGCTCAGCGGCAAAAGCGCCTGCCTGGCAAGCGCAAGGTCGTGAGTTCGGTTCCCGGTACCAGA